>NW_027555847.1:9750152-10217652 GCF_003287225.1 Phascolarctos cinereus | reverse complement strand
GATTGAGTAAGTACTGTTTTCTTTTCTAAAACCAATTGATGCATTGGAAAAATTGACTACCAAGAAAAAAGACTCGTGCTGACAAAAAAATTTTGGAATTTTTCCATGTTCTATTTCTGTTAATAATAACCCTTGGGGCCTTCAACATACTACTTGGTCATGGTTTTGAAGAAGGAGAACAGCGTGAAGCACAAAGTCAGGCAGCCCTACTCAGCATCCTGTGAAAAGTCCATTGGTGAGGTGGCAAGATCAAGCCCCAGGCTAGGCCTGTGCCAGAAGACTATCCCAGGCAGGGCGGAGCAGGAAAGGCTTCACAGACAACATGCTGCTGGAGTTGCCTTCAAAGAATTAAATGTACCACATCAGGGGAATGGCTTGTTCCCCAGCAGGGTAGAGTACGAGGAGAAAGCCTTTAAATGTAATGGACAAAATAATCTATCAATTAGAATATGTAAATGAGGTATGATTTCATTAGCTGTTTGTCAGTGCCACTGGTCCAAACTTTATGTTTTAAGTCTGAACATTTTAAATATTTGAACATGAGAGAGGCAATGTATTACAACAGCTAGAGAGCTGTCTTCAGGCAGAAAAGCTTGAGTTGAAGTCCCACTCCTGACAGATATGACTATGGGATGCCGGACAAAGATGTTAGGGTTTGCACTGTTGGGGTCAGTCTGAAAAACATCGGTGAAGGGCATATGCAATCTTTCGTGTGGGTGCCTTTAGGACACTTGACAGTGATTCTTTGATGGTCTTTTGACTTCCAGGGGTCCCTGCATGGCCATGATCATAAGTAAGGAGAATGCAGTACAGGACTGGAGAAAGTTGGCTGGCCCCACAGACCCAGAAGAAGCAAGAAAGGTTGCCCCTGAATCCATTCGGGCACTCTTTGGGAAGGACATCTTGGACAACGCGGTACATGCGTCATCTACCAAAGAACATGCCCTGAAGACCATTGAGCTGTTATTTGGAGACATTGATTTGGACTCTGAGGATCATGAGATCTAAGGTAGAAAGCCTCTAATTCTCTTATTTTGTTTTCAAGGCTTGTCAGATTTTCAGGACTGACCATAAAGCAAGCTTACCAGAAACACCTGTTTAGAACTGCAGATCTCGAGTTGGAAGGGACCCTAGGAGCCATTGAGTCCAATCACTCATTTTCCAGCTGAGGAAACTGAGGCACAGAGCGGCTTAGTGGAATACCCAAGGTCACACAGTTATTAAGTATTTAAGCGAGATATGAACGCAGGTCTTTCTGACTTCATGTCTCTCCCTCCTGCTCCTCTACTACCTTCATCTTGGTCAGGCCCACAATAATACTGTGCATAAAACCTCAGAGTTGGTCAACCTGAAGCATGAAGCCCCTACACAATTCTCCTAACAAATGGTCAGTCAGCTCTTGCTTAAAGAAATCCAGTGATGGGGAACTCACTACCTTGAGAATAGTGAGCTTTTCCTTTTGGAAAGTTGAAATTTGTCTTCCTAGAGTTTAACCCATTATTTTTAGTTCTGGTCAAGAAGATGTCTACTCCTCCCTCTTTCATGACAGGAAGAACCCTATGTTACATGGGCCTTAACCTAAGAGGGATTTTAGTCCAATCCCCCAAAAGTCGCTCTGTTCCTGTAGCCCAGGTGAAGGGATGCTATCTTGCCTGTGTGCAGCCCAGCTCATTATGGGTGATTCAGGCCCACTCAGCATCTGCAGCCCAGTTGTCTGTTGGCAGTGTGAAGACAAGGCTGTCAGTCAGGAAACAGACATTTAAATGCTTATTCTAGGGATACCAGGAACAGCAGAAACACCATCTCTTCCCTCAAAGAGCTCACATTCTAATAGGAGAGAGATACAGAGTAGATGCGAGATAATAGGAGAGACAGGGTACTAGCAGCTGGAAAGACAGACGGAAAAGGGTGCTTGCAGAAGATACAATTTGGGCTGAAATCTAGTTCCCTGGGTTTGGGGATGCCCAGACCCAGTTCTCAGGCCACCTGTGGGGCTCTGTATAGCGGGGCATTCCCCAATGCCTGGCAACTATGGTCTTAACTCCTCATCATGAGTTTTCCTACCGATTTAGCACTTGGAGAACAGTGGAAATACGATGTAGCTTCTTCTTACACTTCATTACCAACTTGCTATGTGGCCTTGGCAAGTTCTGTCCCATATCTGGGCCCTGGTTTCCTAACCCTTAAAATGAAGAGACTGCTGTTAGGCAAAGCCTGAGGTCTCTTCCTGCTCTACCATTCTGGGATTGGTTTTGCAATGCTATTGCCTATTGAAGTTGGGCAGGGTGACAACTGGAAGGAGTGAATTGAATGAAGCAGCTAGGTTAGAGTAGTAGATATGGAATTAGAAAGATCTGAGTTCAAATCCAGCCTCAGACTCTTTCTCGCTGTGATGCTGGGAGAGTCATTTAACCATTGCCCACCTCAGTTTCTTCAACTGTAAAATGGGGATCACAACAGCACCTACCTCTCAGATTGTTGTGACAAGCAAACGATAATATTTGCAGAGCACTTTGCATGGTGTTTGGTGCGTGGTAGCATAAATACTTATCCCTCCCCCATTCTCTATCCCCAAGGCATGCTGGTAAGTTGTTTGCGGATAACGGGAAACTTGCTTTTAACATGGCAGAAAGGATGTGAATATGAAAATAAGCTGTCATGGCGACGTTGTGAATGGGTTCCTTTTTCTTCCCCAGAGCTTCCAGCAGATGTTGCTCCATTTCAAATATACAAGGCACCTTCCTCATGCAACAACAGCAGCCTCTTGGGGGAAAGGAACAGTGATATCAACACAAATAAAACAAAACAAAATGAAACGATCCTCTGAAACGGAAAAAAAAATCAACCTTTTCCTGCCTCGGCTTTATGGAACAATTAAATAGGGAGTGATCAGTGTAGAGGTGAACGTTAAACCCAAACTGATGAGGTCATGAGCAAAAGTCTAGACAGAAAAGGAGAGGGGGGCAGGACAGAGCCTCGGGAGACACCCGCAGGCAAAAGGTAAATAACAGACCTTCAAAGAGGGACAAAGGAGAAGACTGACTCTCTTGTCACTGCTCTCCCTGCGCGCCAATCCTGTTATATTCTTCCATGAGCACGTCTCTAAAATTTAAAGCAAAAAATAATCATCCCCAAAATGTAACCTTCTTCAAGAAATCTTTACAAAGTTGGGTTGGTGCAATTGGCCGCCAAAGTTCTATCCTCTCATTCAATTTGCTTCAGGAAAGATGTTGATAAATGTTTGAATTGATATTACTTCCCAACATTTTTTTTTTGTGAGTCTATTGGGGTTAAGTGACTTGCCCAGAGTCACACAGCTAGTGAGTGCTATGTGTGTGAGGTCAGATTTGAACTCAGGTCCTCCTGACTCCAGGGTTGATGCTGTATCCACTGCACCACCTAGCTGTCCTCCAACATTTTTTTTTGAACTACCAAATTTGCTAACTTGCTAGAGAGCTAGCTGTGTGACCTTGGTCAAGTCCCTTCCCCTTTCTGTGCCTTAATTTTCTCTTCTATAAAATAAAGAGATTGGATTAGAGTAAATGTTTTTAAAGTTGCCTGCTAGCACTGATGATGTATGATTCCAAATTAGTGAAAGAAATCATCCCAAAGATTGATTCCTTGACTGCCTTCCCAATACTTCCTTACAGAATTCACATCATCTTTGGGATTTACCATCTATGACGCATGCTTAACGTGAGGCAAATCGTTTACCCTTTCTGAGCCTCAGAGCCTCAAGTCTAAAATGGAAATCAATAATGCCCATGGTACCTCACTTTTTGGTTCACTGGGAAGCTCCAGTGAAAAGTTATACATGAAGTGCTTTGCAAAGTTTTCAGTGTTATAGAAATGTTTATGGTTGTTATGATCATTGTTGTTTTAAATTTTTTTGTCTGCACCTGTGACTCCATTGGCATAGTTACCGGTGAGGAACCTCTCTCTCTCAATGTAGGTGAGCGCCTACCCTACATCTTAAGTGTCTTAAATGCCTGAGACACCAAAAGGTAGATTGTTTTGCCCAGGGTCACACAGCTAGCATATTAGAAGTAGAGTCCCATCATCCCCATTATTATTATTATTATCATCATCATTATTATTCAATAGGGTTTCAGTTCATCAGTTTACTGTTTCTGCCTGGCTAGAATCATGCATCTGACCAACTGTAGAATTGATACAGCCATTTCAATATTCTCCCCAAGTAAAATTGCTTCATAGTATCTCACCAGTAGATGGTGTATGCTGACCTAGTATAGACACATGGGTGTGTACATTTATCACTTGCTTGGGAATGATGGAGCACCGTTTATAGGATCCCTGATTTAGAATTGGATGAGATAATTTTATAGATGAAGAAACTGAGGCCCAGTGAGGTGAAATGACTGTTGATTTGGGTTGGGAGCACAGTGGAAGGGATGTGGTCTTTGTGGTCAGAGAATGCTGGAATCCCAGCTGTCCCACATCCTACCTGTGAGTGACCTGCGACGGTCTGTCTGGGCTCAGTTTCCTCATCTATGCACTGAGAGGATTGGACTTAGTGACCTTTAAGGTCTCTTCCAGCTGTAAACCTAGTAACCCACAACTCATCCACAGTCATACAAATAGAAAGTGTCACGACTGGGATTCAAACCCACGGTTTTCTTTTAAAATATTTTTTAATGATATCTTTTGTTTCTTCATCACCTTCATTTTTTAATAAATCCCTTTCCTGGCCCCTTTATAATGAGTAATCCCTTGTAACAATTTTTTAAAGAAAAAAACAAAGAGAAGCAGGGCAGAAAACACAGTTGAGCAAAATTAGCCAACTCATCAAGTGAGTCTGGTAATATGTCCTAACATTCCACGTCTGTGATACCCCATTTCTGCAAAAATAAGAGGAAGGAGCATTTTTTTTACTATTCTGTAGAGCAAGCTCATGAACCCAAGTGTTTTGGCTCTAGGCACAGCAATACTTCTACTGCATCAACTGCCGCTCTCTTACGATGACAAAATATTGCCCAACAGCCTAGGACAGTTCCCAAGCCACTCCTTCCCTACTACTGGGTGGGGAGCACTTTTACATTAGGGGAGTGTGGCCATTTTTCAGATAAACGGGCAAATTTAGAGCGGTGAAGTCACTTGCGCAGAGTTACATAGTGATGGAATGACTAGGACATGAGCCTTACAGAAGCCTCCTCCAGGTTTGGAAGGCTCTGGACAACTCTGGCTTGCTGGCTACCTGGGCAAGAAAGACCTTTACCTTTTTGACCTCCAAAGATTACAAAGATTATAGTGTTTAGGCCTGCTTTTGCTAATTTGGTAGTAGCATCTTGTAGAGATTTTAATGGTTTGGGCTTCTGGTGAGTCTCACATTCCTCATGACTTTTCTCTTTTAGATTATCTCACCATCATTCATCTAACTGTTCCACCTCTACTCAGCCAATGTATATCCAGCAGTCAATAAACATTTATTAAGTGCCTACCATGTGCCATACTCCATGATGTGGAAATCCAAAATTCCTCTTTCTGATCAGGACTTCTTACCCCTCCCTCTCTACTTCTTTCTTGTTTCTCCTACAGTTGAAACCATCTATTATGAACTCTTTTCTTTCTTACTCCATACTTCAAAACCTGTCTACATTATCCTCTATCTTCTTTTCTCCTAGTCCAGTGGTGGGGAACCTGTGGCCTCGAGGTCACATGTGGCCTTCTGGGTCTTTGGGTGTGGCATTTTGACTGAGTCAAAGTTTTGCAGAACAAATCTTTTTATTAAGGGGATTTGTTCTGTGAAGTTTGGATTCAGTCAAAGGGCCACACTAGAGGACTTAGAGGACCATATGTAGCCTGAAGACCTCAGGTTCCACATGCCTGCCTATTTTCTGATAATGAATGGTCTTTCCTGCCAAGACCAACCCCTGATCTTATCTACCAGGTCTGTTCTGGCAGACTGACCCTAAAATTTCTTTCCCCGCCCCCCTCTCTTTCAACCTCTCTTAATCTACAGATTCATCCACACTGCTTACAAATATGCCTAAATAGTTCCAGTTTTAAAAAGAGGCTATCTATCAGTGGACCCTGCTATCCCTCTTAGCTATCCTTCTATATTTTTCCTCCTTTTATAGCTAAATTCTTAGGGGAAAAAAGTTATCTAGGGAAAATGGTAGAATAAGGCAGGAATTTGCCTGGCTTTCCCAAATTCCCTTACATATAATTTAAAATAGTGCCTCAAGTGAACTTTAGAGTGGCAGAAATAATTAAAAGTTGGGTAAAGCAGTTGTCCAGCTTAAGACAACTTGGGAGGATGTTAGGAAAGACATGACCTCCCAAAGTGGTGGTCTGGCCCGACTGATGTACAGATACCTCTAGGCAGAAACCCTGAATCAACAAACAATGAGCCTTGGGCAGCTGTGTCAGTGCCAGTCTCAGCTTCAGGAATTTTTGCCTCATGGACAGTGCAGGGGTAAGACTGTTGATCAGGGGAAGATTTCAGGACCTTCCACTAGTGCTGGATGCATGGACTCCAGCTGTGGGTAAGGAGAAGTGAGTGTATGCTGGTGAGTGCACTCAAAGAGGGGAGATGCCTTGCTGACTATGGTCACTTGCAGGAGAGTGAAGTCCCTGGTTTTGGTTTCAGCACAGAGGAGTCAGCTGAAGCTTGCAGCTGCTGGAGGAATCTGCAGGGAGTAAGAGTATTTGCAGTGACAGTGTTGTTGAGGGCCCTGGTCATGGCAGAGAGGAGTACCTAAGGTCAGGCCCCCAGATACATCTCAGAAAACAACAGTATGAAAAGAGACATTCACTGCCCCCCCTCTTCAGGACTGCAGCCTGACTCTAACATAAAGTTAACAGCCAAGAAATAGGCCACTAAAAAAAAATGTGAGTAAGCAAAAAGAAAGAACCCAGCCATAGATAGCTACTATGGTTATAGAGAAGATCAGGGTTCAAACCTAGAAAAAGGCAGTGAAGTCAAAACAACTACTTCAAAAGCTTCAAAGAAACACATAAAATTATCACAAGCTCAAAACAGTTCTTGGAAGAACTTTAAAAGGACCTAAAAATTAAGAGAGGTTGTGGAAAAATTAAGAAAAAATATGAGTAATGCAAGAAAAATTAAAAAAAAATTGTGAAAAGAAAGTCAAACAATTGGAAAAAACTTGTGGAAGAAAATAACTCCTTAAAAAGTAGAATTGGGCAAGGTGAAGCTAATGGCTTCATAAGACACCAAGAAATAATAAAACAAAATCAAAAGAATGAAAAAAAGAGAAGAGAATGTGAAGTATCTTATTACAAAAGCAATTGACTTGGAAAGCAGATTGAAGAGAGACAATATAAAATTGTTGGACTACTTGGAAGTTATTATATTTTTAAAAGGAGTCTAGACCCTATACTTCAAGAAATTATTATTATTATTATTATTATTATTATTATTATTATTATTATTATTTGTGATGCAATTGAGGTTAAGTGACATGCCCAGAGTCACACAGCTAGTAAGTGTTATGTGTCTGAGGCCATATTTGAACTCAGGTCCTCCTGACTCCAGGGCCAGTGCTCTATCCACTGCACCACCTAGCTGCCCTCATTTCAAGAAATTATTAAAGAAAATTGTCCTGAAGTTTTAGAAGTAGAAGGCAAAATAGAAATTGAAAAAATCCAACTATTACCACCTGAAAGAGATTTCAAGATGAAAAATCACAGGAACATTATAACTAAGTTTTGAAATTCCCAGGTCAAGGAGAAAATATTACAAGCAATTAGAAACAATTTAGATATTGTGGAGCTACAATCAGTATGACACAAGATTTGGTGGCTTCTACAATGAAAGGCAAAAGGGCATGGAACATGATATTCTGAAGAGTAAAGGAGCCGGGTTTGCAATGAAGAATAACTTACCCAGCAAAGCTGAGTGTAATCCTGCAAGGAAAAAAAATGGATATTTATTGAAATAATGTACTTTCATGTATTCTTGAGGAAAAGACCAGACGTGAACAGAAAATTTGACCTACAAGAATCAGGAGAAACATAAGAAGGTAAACATGAAGGACCAATTAAAAGAGATTTAATAAGGTCAAATTTTTACTGCTTAAATGGGAAAATGTTATCTGTAACTCTTAAGAATGTCATTACTACTTGGGTAGTTTGAAAGAACATACACAAATAGAAGGGTTGGTGTTGAATTGAGTATGATGGGATGATAAAAGACTGAGTAGGGAGAGGTAAAATGGAGCAATTATCTCATACAAAAAAAGCATGAATGGAAAAACTGTTACAGTGGAGGTCAGGAGGGGGTGGATGGCTAATAGTTCTAGAACCTCATTCTCATCAGAACTGGGTTAAAGGGTGGCTAACATCTAGAAGGGTATAAAAGTCTTCTTAATTTACAGAGAAATAGGAGGGTGAAGGGATAGGATAAGGGAGGGATTCTTAGAAGGGGTGTGGATTAGGGAGGCAGTGGTCAGAAGTAAATTAAATCTCTGAGGACAGAGAGGGTAATAAGAAAGGAAGGGAAAGATCAACAGTGAGGAAAACAAGATGAAGAGAAATATATAACTAAAATTATAACTTTGAACGTGAATGGGATGAACTCATCCATAAAATGGAAATGGATAGTAGAATGGATTAAAAACCTGAATCTGACAATATGTTGTTTACAAGAAACACATTTAAAAACGAAAGATACACATAGAGTAAAAATAAAGGCCTAGTGTAGAATTTATTATGCTTCAGCTCATGTAAAAAAAAAGCAGGGGTAGCAATCATGATCTCAGACAAAGTTAAAGCTAAAATAGATTTAATGAAAAGAGACAAATAGAGAAACTACATTATGATAAAAGGTACCATAGATAATGAAGCAATATCAACACTAAACCTATACACACCAAGTGCTATGGCATCCAACTTTTTGAAGGAAAAGCTAAATGAATTACAGGTGGAAATGTATAGCAAAACTATAATAGTGGGGGACTTCAACCTTCTCCTCTCAGAGCTAGATAAATCTAAACAAAAAAAGAGAAAGAAGTCAAGGAGATGAATTGAATCTTAGATAAGCTAGATATGAGAGATCTATGAAGAAAACTGAATATGAAATAGATAGGAATATACCTTTCTCTCAGCAGTACATGGTACCTTTACAAAAATTGGCCCTATAATAAGGGCATAAAAACTTCATAGTTAAATACAGATAAGCAGAAGTATTAAATGCATCTTTTCCAGATCATAATGCAATGAAATTATATCTAATAATGGACCATGGTAACACAGAGTAAAAATTAATTGGAGATTAACCTAATCTTAAAAAAGAAATGGGTTAAAGGACAAGTCATAGAAACAATAGATAATTTTATTAAAGAGAATGATAATTATGAGACACAATGCCAAAACCCATAGGATACAGCAAAAGCAGTAATCAGAGGAAAATTTGCATCTCTAAATGCTTACATCAATAAAATAGAAAAAGAATAGAACAATGAATTGTGTATGAAATTTTAAAAAGCTAGAAAATAACAAATTTAAAATTCCCAATTAAACAACAAATTAGAAATCTTAAAAATTAAAGGTAAGATTATTACAACTGAATGTAAGAAAACCATTGAATTAATAAGTAAAACTAGGGGTTTGTTTTATGAAAACCCCCCCCAGTGAAATAGATAAACCATTGGTAAATATGAATTTTTAAAAAGAGAGAAGTAAACTATCAGCAGTATAAAAATGAAAAGGGTGAATATACCACTAATGAAGATAAAATCAAAGTAATTATTAGGAGTTACTTTGACCAATTATATGCCAATAAATTTAAAAACTTAAGTGAAATGGAAGAATATTTACAAAAATATAAACTGCCTAGATTAACAGAAGAGGAAATCAAATATCTAAATAAACCTATTTTTTTGGGGGTTTTTTGCTAGGCAGTGGGGTTAAGTGACTTGTCCAGGGTCACACAGCTAGTGTTACATGTCTGAGGCTGGATTTGAACTTGGGTACTCCTGAATTCAGGGCCGGTGCTCTATGCACTGTGCCACCTAGCTACCCCTAAACCTATTTTAGAAAGAGAAATTGAACAAGCCAAAAATGAGCTTCCTAAGAAGAAAACATCAGGACCACATAGATTTACAAGTGAATGTTACCAAACATTCAAAGATCAACTAATTCCAATATTAAATAAGTTATTTGGAATAATACGCAAAGAAGGAATCCTACCAAACTCCTTTTATGACACAAATATGGTACTGATACCTAAACCAAAAAGGAGCAAAAACAGAGAAAGAAAATTATGGACAAATTTCATTAATGAATGTGGATGCAAAAATCCTAAACAAAGTACTAGCTAGGAGACTACAACAATATATCAAATAGATTATACATTGTGACTATGTGGGGCTTATGCAAGAAATGCAGGGATGGCTTAACATAAGCAAAACTATTAAAATAATTGATGATGTCAATATCAAAAGTAACAAAAATCATATGATTATATCAATAGATTCAGAAAAAGCTTTTGACAAAATGCAACACTTATTCCTATTAAAATAAAATACTTGAAAGCATAGGTATGAATAGGTTTTTTCTCTTAAAATAATGAGAAACATCTACCTAAAACCACCAGCAAGCACTATTTGTAATGGGAATAAGCTAGAAGCCTTCCCAACAAAATCAGGAGTAAAACAAGGATGCCCATTTTCATTATTATTATTCAATATCGTATTAGAAATGCTAGCAATAGCAAGAAGAGAAGAAAAAAATTGAAGGAATCAGAATGAGTAATGAGGTAATAAAACTATCACTTTTTGCAGATGATATGATGATATACTTGGAAAATCCTAGAGATTCAACTAAAAAGTTAGTTGAAACAATAATTTTAGCAAAGTAGCAGAATATAAAATAAACCACATAAACTATCAGCATTTCTATATATCACCAAGAAAATCCTGCAAGAAGGGATAGCAAGAGATACCCCATTTAAAGTAACCATGGACAGCATAAAAGTACCTGGGAGTATACCTGCCAAGACAAACCTAGGAACTACACGAATTATATATAACTACATAATTAACCTAGGAACTACATAATTATAAAATGTTCTTATGCAAATAAAGTCAGATTTAAATAATTGGAGAAATGATCAATGTTTATGGGTGGGCAGAGCCAATATATTAAAAATATCAGTTCTACCTAAAAGAATCTATTCAATGCCACCCCAATTAAATTATCAAAAAAAATTTTATTGAGCTAGAAAAACAACAAAATTCATTTGGAAGAACAAAAGGTCAAGAATATCAAAGAAATCAATGGAAAAAATATAAAGCAAGGAGGTGTAGCAGTACTAAATCTTAAATTGTATTATAAGGCCGTAATTATCAAAACTATGTGGTACTGGCTAAGAAACAGAAACATGGATCAGTGGAACAGAATAGACATACCTTACACAGTAGTAAATTATTACAGTAATCTTGTGTTTGACAAATGTAAAGACTTAGCTTTTGGGATAAGAATCCATTATTCATAAAAAATTTTGAGGGAAAACTGGAAAACAGTCTGGCAGAAACTAGGTATAAACTATTATCTTATACCATTTACCAAGATAAGGTCAAAATGCATACATGACCTAGATATAAAGGGAGATATCGTAAGTAAATGAGAAGAACATGGAACATATTACCTATCAAACTTGTGGATAGAAGAATTTATGAGTAAGCAAGAGATAGAGCGTGTTGTGAGATATAAATAGATAATTTTCATTACATTAAATTTAAAAGTTTTTGTGCAAATAAACCAATGTAGCCAAGATGAGAAGGAAAGTGGAAAATTGGGGGAATTTTTCCATTGACATTTTCTCTAATAAAGGTCTCATATCTCAAATATGTAGATATCTTTGTCAAATTCATAAGAATATGAGTCATTCCTCAATTGATAGTGGTCAAAGGATATCAACAAACAGTATTTGGATGAAAAAATCAAAGCTACACATAGTAACATGAAAAAGTGCTCTAAATCATTATTAATTAGAGAAATGTATATTAAACCAACTTTGAGATATCATCTCACTTATTATATTGGCTAAAATAATAGAAGGAGGAAATGACAAATGTTGGAGGGAATGTGGAAAAACTGGGACACTAATATACTGTTGGTAGAACTGTGAATTGATGCAATCATTTTGGAGAGCAATCTGGAATTATGACCAAAGAATTATAAAACTGTGTATACTCTGTGAACCAGCAATACCAGTTAGATCTGTTTCCCAAAGTAATCAGGGAAAAAGTAAAAGAACATATATGTTCTAAAATACTTATAGTAACTCTGTTTGTGGTGGCAAAGAACTGGAAATTGCCCATCCATTTGGGAATGGCTAAACAAGTTGTGGCTTATGATCATGATGGAATACTACTGTGATATAAGAAATGACGAGCAGGTTGATTTTAGAAAATCATGGGAAGACTTGGATGAAATAACTAAGCACAACCAGGAGAACATTGAATATCATGACAATAATATTATTTGAAGAACAAATGTGAATTACTAAGCTATTCTGAGTATTATAAATAATCAAAGCAACTACAAAGGACCTATGAAGGAAGACGCTATCCACCTGCAGAGAAAGAAATGAAAAATAGATGTATGCATATTACTTACACATGTATCTGTCTGTCTGTTTCTGTGTCAAATGGTGGCCTTCGCTAGTGCAGGGTGGGGAAGGAGAGATGGAGGGAAGGAGGGAGACAGTTTGGAACATAAAATGTAACAAAAAAATTAAATTTAATATAAAAAAGGAAAAAAAGCTATGTAAACTAATTGCCTCTAAATCTTCATTTCCCAGTCACTTCCCAGGATCTTGAAATATGCCATTAGACTCCATCATTTAATAGAAATCATTCCCTTTGGATTACCAGTTATCTCCTAGCTGCTGGATACGATGGCCTTTTCTCAGTCCTCATCCCTTTTTTGCCTCTCTGCAGAATTTGAGTCTGTTGATGATCCCTTCTCCTGAGTACCCCTTTATCCTAGTTTGCATCTCTCCTTGGGGGTCTCCTCTCTATCTGATTATTCCCCCCTTTTTTTTTTTGCTGGTTCATCTATCTCCTGCCCCTCAGCCATGGATGTCTCCAAGGTCATCTGTTTTGGGCCCCTTTCTCTTCCCTTTCATACCCTCTCTCTTGGTAACATCACCAACATGAGTGCAGTTATTAACTTTTTTTGTATAGATGACCCCTAGATTATATCTTTCTCTTCAGCACCAGCAGCATGTCAGATATTTCCAACCTGATGTTATGTAGGAACCTCAAATTTAACGTGGCCAAAATGGAACTTGTCCCTCCGCCCCCCAAATCAGCCCTTCTTCCAAACTTTCCCCTCTTTTTGCTGAGGGTACTACTATTCTACCAGTCCCCATATTCTCAGCCCTAGAGTTACCCTCCACTCCTCACTCTCAACCCTTTCATGCAAACAGTTGCTAAATCTGGTCTTGACTCATTATTTACATTTAGAACACATCAGGTATATTTGATAAGTAGCCAGAAAGGAAAATGATTGGAACCAAAGAAGGAAGACCATCCCAGGTATAATGGAGGCCTCTGTTGGAATTCCCTCCATTAAAAGAAAAGGCTGTCCTAGAACGAGCTCACGGGAGTCTCAGGATGAGTTCCTAGGACGACGTTCTTTGAGTCATTCAGGACCTACCTTAGGGTCCATGACGTAAGGAAGGACAGGTCTCCAAGGTGACCCATCTGTCCATGGAACTAGATGAGATGGTGGAATAGGTTTGGACTAATAGGAGGGAAGCTCCTTGAGGACAAGGCCTGGGCCATTTTAGTCTTTGTGTTGGACCACCAAACCTGTGGCCAGCCCTTACAAATGTTTGCAGAATTTGTTAACTATGACAAAATGTAGCCTTAAGAAAACCCTTTATCCAAATGTTCTCTTTTATGTCTATTTAATGCGTCATGGGGGAAATCCTCACTCTAAGATTTTTCTAAAGTAGAATAGTAAAAACTCTACTACTTCCCCTTGTCCCTAGTTTGTGCCTGACTTTGTAAAGATTTAGTTATAGAAAGTGGCTTCAGCAAATTTGCAAATTAAAAATAGCTCACAATGTTATTTGTAGATCTTTTTTCTACTACTATGTATACATACTGTTTGCCCTAACAATATGTAAGCTCCAAGGCAGACTGGGACTGTTTCTTTCTATCCCCAGTGCTTAATACATAGGAGGCTATTAATAAAAGCCTGTTGATTGATACAGTGCTTGCTATAACAATCACAGAGCATCTCTTGTAACTTTCTCACATTTGTCCCTGACAAACAGACCCAGGGAAGAGTAAGTTTTGTGCATGAGAAAGCTAAGGCTTGGAGAGGTCATATGACTTAATTACCCATGGTCCCCACCTAGCTAGGAAGTATCTGCTGAGGCAACCCAGACATCCTGACTTCTGAGTCCCCCCACTCAGCTTTATTCCACCCTGCCTCTATTATGAGGTCCAATAAAGGGTCAGTCATGCCTTTCCTCTAAGGAGCTTTAACTACATAAGGTCTCAGATCATTTTAAGAGAGTTCTAGCTGCTGTGTGACTCTGGACAAGTCACTTTATCCCTTGAGGCTCCAGTCTCCTCAAGGATCCCCGAGGTCTCTTGCAGCTCTAAAACTGTGTCCAGCAGCCTGCAGCTGTCCAACTGTTTCTACCACAAATAGAACACTTACCAGCCATACAGAGGCCAGAGCTTTTGCAAAGTCATCTACCCGAAGATTCTTTTCTCCATATAGGATTCCCACTCAAAAGAGCCTGACTATTTTCTCTTTCAATGTTATTTACTTTGATGTATTGAAACAGAAGAAATGCTCCCAGGAGTACTCAATGTGATAAGCTTTTATTAAATGATTACTAAGAATCAAGCAATGGGCAAGATGTTAAGGAGAGGAAAAAAAACACACAGCAGCCCAGCCCCTACCTATACATAGATAAGTAAACGCAGGTAAATGGAAGTAATGGGGATGAGGGAGGTGGGACACTCCCAACTAGAGGGATTAGGACGGACTTCCTGAAGGAGTAACACTGAAGGAAATGATCTCTAAGTCTGGGGTGAGGTCAGAGGCAGGTGGGGAGGGTGAGACAATCTTTGCAGAGAAACTGGGGCTGGAGATAAGGCAATTAAGAACAGCAGGTAGGTTCAAAGCTAGCTCAGTATTAAGCAGTGTACTGGGCATGGGTTCTTATTGGCTTCCAATGCTTGCAAAAGCTACAGAAAGATGATGTGCTTTTCTTGTCCCTAAGGGAATAAGATGGAGGACTTTGGGGAAAGGAATTGTTCTCAGCTCAGCTGTATTCTTTAGCCACTAAGCGAAAATGATGGCATGGTGGAACATTCCTGAGGGTTTGTATCCTTGGAAGGGGGAGAGAGAAACAATAGCGATGCTCAGAGAATGAGAAGATTGTAGAACTGGGAGGCATCTTGGGGAGTGGCTGATGACAGTGTCCTCAATTTTTAGATGGGGAAACTGAGGCCCATGGTGGGAAGGGAACATCTCTTGGCCATGGCCATAAAAGTAGTTAGTGGCAGAGCTAGGAGGAAGGCCCAGGTCTCCTTAAATCCAGCTCTGTTATCCCCATTGTACCAAACTGACAATAGAGGGGGAAAAGGCAATTCTTAAAGGGATATGCCACTGATGTAAAGTTCTAGTGTGTGTGTGTGTGTGTGTGTGTGTGTGTGTGTGTAACATAATAGCAGAGTCCCAAGTAGGTCTAGTCCCATCTTTTTCCCTTTAATTGTCCCTTTTAAAGTACTAAATCCCCTTGGCAGTAATTCATTCGAGGAATAGAAAAGAATAATATATTTAACCAATAATATACAATTTCTATTATGTTGCCCAGAAAGGCATCCTGGTGCAGTGGGAAAAAAGCTAGCCTCGGAGCAGGAAGATTTGGGGTTCAAACTGTAATGCATATTGGTTGTATGATTCTGGCTCAGGCACCTAACCTCCAAGACAGCCAGCTGAAGAACAATTAATGAGAAGGTGACACATGGCATCTGTGACACATACTAGCTCAGATGTCCTGGGCAAGGTCCTTCTTGGGCCCTTGAGATTCTCCAGGGCAGCAGACCAGGCCGTCTGCCCTGGTAGAAGGTGACCAACCATTTCCTCATTAGGAGCTACTATACCAATGAAATAGCAGGCAGAGGCTGGAGGGCTGGCTGCTGGTTAGTTGGGTATGTTTGAGTGGGTGGGGCTTCTTTTTCAACTATGGGATGGGTGAGACAGCCACTGAAGTTTCTTCCAGCTCAGAGATTCTGGTCCAAAAAGACATACCCCACCTGACTCTGGTTAGTGGCTATACTGTCACCTCACTGAAACACTCAACTTTCCTTTACTGGGCCAGACCATTGCTTCCCCTGTCCTCCAGAGCCCCCTTTCAGTATATCAGGATCACAGGGAGGGTCTGTCTCTTTTGGGGCATTTTCATTGAAAAACTATGTAACTCCAGTGTGCTGATATGTGGGTTTGAATCCCACTTTTGACACTATCACAAACGATTTTTAAAAATTATCCTGTGAGGTGGTTTAAGGGCTCTTTCCTCTCCCCTGGGGGAGGTGAGGATGGAGAACAGGTATACTTCCTGCCAGCTATGCACATGGCAGCCCCATGCAGGGTCTGGTGCCACTGTGAGCTCCGGCAGTTGCAAAGATCCTGTCTGGCCTTGAAATCACCGCTTCGGGGCTGCCTCTTTTCAGGTGCCTGGTAGCCAGGCTTAGTTTACTGAGGCATTCACGTGATGGGGGAGGAAGCTGGAGCCAGCCTCATGGAGATTGCTTGCCCTTACGACTCAGGGAAGAATGTTAGAGGAACACGAACCTTACACACTGCAGGTATTCAAGAGATGCTGGTTGTTTATAGGAGAATGTAAACTCATTGAAGGCAGGAATGATTTCATTTTCCTCTTGGTATTTCCAGTGCCTATTACTCTGCCAGGCACATTTTTTTTTTCTGGATTAGATCTTTAATTTCATCTGGGTAAGAGCTCCTTCTGTCCATGTAGATCAGTATCTTCTCTAAGACTTGGAATCTTATAGTTATCTAGAACATTGAAAGGTTGAGTAACTTATCTGAAGTCACACAGCCAATATGTGTCAGAGATGACACAGAACTTTCTAGACTCTGAGACAAACTTTCCAGTTGATCTGCCATGGGTGTTTATCAAACCCACACATTTGGTGTGTAATAAACATTGGTTTAATTGAATTTACTTCCTTGGGTCTTCCCTACCCCTGCGCAGATCCACGGCCCTGGGCCTCAGAGGCAGCAAACAGTTCAGGTGGGATTTCAACCCAAGACATCTCTGCTGATGCCTCAGGATGAGTCACCAGCCTCTTCTCAGAGTTTTTGGGCCAAAATGAGATTTGAAAGCCAGGTTGCTTATCCGTAACAAACTACCACACCTTACTTTGAATAGTCAAAACGTTTCTAATACTTGGAGTTTTTCCAGCATAGGCTGGACTGCCTCAGGATGGGGGGGGAAGGGTTCCACCTCATTAGAGATCTTCAAGCTGGATGACCCCCTTTAGGGAATGTTATGGTGAGATTTTCGAATATTGGTTCGATGAGATGGCGGCTGACATTCTTTCCACTCTGAAATGCCATGATTCTTAAAACTGTGGGACAATTTCATTACACATTGAAAACAGTAATAACCCACCACACCTTATAGAGCTCTTTGAAATATTGCATCATTCCTTCCTATTTCTTGCTTCTTTTGCAAACAAGCAGTCATCAGTCATGTTTATAGACTACAGTTAAAATCCTAACTGTAGAAGCCAGCCTGAAGTAAGATACATTTTACAAACTAAAGGGTTTGGCACACGAGGCATTTTTACCACACGCATATGGAGCCCTCACCAGTCCTATCAATATGCACTCTCCGTCCGCACCAGCAACAGGAGTGCCCTTCTGCTGTACTCTCAGCCATCACATACTAACTGATAGAATATTTATGTGGCTGCTTTGGTGATGTGAAGCTTTGCCTTTCTGCTCAAATCCTCCTCACATACCAATGCAGGTGCCAACCTGGAGCTATGGCTTGCAGTGGCTAAGCATGAGAAAGCAATCATTGGATAGTAAAGTGCTAGGAAACACAATCTGCAGAGGACTGAGGCCGCACCGCGTTTGCAGGGTGGTGGGTGCATGGTCTTGGGCATACACTCAAAGGATGCTTGGGACCCATCATGGCTGAAAGTCTTTGATTGGGAAACTGTTGGCTCACACCCTCTGGGGTTTTGGTCGCTTGGGGGCGCTCCTGGCTTTGATGCTCTTTTGAGGGTCCCCAGGCCGGGGACCCTGGGACTTTCCCTTGGGCTTGGGAGGGCCACTGCGGCTGGTGCGCCCAGCAGGTCGCTTCTGCGTTGTTCGAAGCTGCTCTTGTAGCCTCTCTTCCCACTGCTGTAGAGACAATTTGGAAACAGAGGCAGGAAGGCTGTTACTGCTCAGAGGGTGGCTCTCCCTTTCCTACAAAGTCAAGAACACGGCCTTTTTTCCAGCTTTTTTGCAGCTCAAAGTCCCTTTTCATTTATTTCCAGTTTTACAACTTGTGTTCTAGATGGCCAAGGTTACCAGGAGACTGACCTTTGGATAAATGAGGGCACTGTTGTTTCTTGGACTATGCTAAAGACTGTGTCACTTAGGAAACCACACTATACCAGGGATTCTTAACTTGAGCTCCACAGATTCCCAAAGTATCCATGGAGAGATACCGGGGGGGGGGGATGTCCAGGAACTTGGGAAAAATTACATATTTATTTTCACTAACCTCTGACTGAAACTTAGCATTTCCTTGAATTATGAATATAAAATTCCTCATCTGAAAAGGGCTGAAATGAGCTTCACTAGACTGCCGAAACAGTCGATGCCACAAAAAAGAGTAAGAACGCTTGCCCCAGACGTTGACATACTGGGCTATCCGTGTAATCTTCTGTCTGTGGCATTCTCACCCACCCAGGTACCCATATTTGACCCTGGCCTTTTTCTGTAATGCCAAATCTGAAGTGTTGGACAGTTCTGTGAATTCTGCCACTGTTTAATCAACTGCTTAATAAAAGTGTGTTGAAATAAGTCAATGTGTTTTTACAAAGAAAGATGGAAATTAGATTTTTAAAAAGCATGCAGCTCAAAAAACCCCATTTTAGCTGCCAGGTGATTTGGGCCAGCCAAAGAAGAAGTCACAGAACGTGCCTGTGACAGCCTCTTGGCCCCCTATTCTTGTGGGGTAGAGTGGTTAGAGAACCAGCTTTGAACCAGCCTGCCGATGACATGTGCTGGTCATGCTACCCTATGAGAATTACTGAGCCAAGTCTGGGAGAAGATGAGCTTCAGAGAAGATGCTGACCAGCACTGGCAGAAAGTTTTCTTCTTCTTTTTCTTTTTTTCTTAGGCAATTAGGGTTAAGTGATTTGCCCAGGGTCACACAGGTAGTAAGTGTCAAGTGTTTGGTCTGAGGGCAGATTTGAACTCAGGTCCTCTGACTTCAGGGCTGGTGCTCTATCCACTTGCCACCTAGCTGCCCCTAGCAGAAAGTTTTCTACCTGGTTTATTATACCAATGAATTCACAGATCCAGAACCCTATCCCTATAATGTTCTGGGCACTGTTTGGGCTACTAGGGACAGAGCTAATCCATGTCAGACTAGGGATGTGAAGCAGAGTATTCCTGACTCTGAGACCTGCTCTCTGTCTGTTAGGTCATACTACCTCTCAAAGGTAGGATCTTATCACAGGTAGGCACACAGGAAATGGAAGAGTCACCAAAATCTATAAACTATCTCTGTGGCTACATCTCTCCCACACACCTACATACACCCCACCCATATAAACCACCCTACACCCCCATATACTTCCCCATTTACACCCCTCACAAACACTCACCACAGACACCACACACACAAATTCACAAGCCCCAAACATACACACAGACGCTCCCATCCCCTGCCTCTTTGCCTACCCTCACACTGCTGATAAAAGGCCACTGGTCATACTTACTATAAACCTTTTCCCCAGCTGGTCTCTCCATTTTTCCACCAGGCAATTCTCAAGAAGCATCATTCTGAAACAAATGATTGATGAAATAAAGTTTCATGAATGTGTCTGTCTAGTGGGTCAATATTTGTAAAGTTACACCTATTTGTAGGCTTTTCCCTGGACCACTATTGCCACCTGCAGCAGCAGCAATAGTAATAACAGCAGCAGCAGCAGCAGCAGCAGCAACATTCCTATAGTACTTTAAATACATAGCACTTCCAAGATGCTTTACATCTCATTCCATCCCCAGTGGCAAGCACTGTAAGTCCAGGTGAGGAAACTGAGGCTGAGAGGTAAGGTAAGTTGCCCAGGTTTCCAGCTTTCTGACTCCAAGTCTAGGGCTCTAGTCACTCCAATTAAACCCTGTGGAGATCCCTGCTTTCATATGTTCTAGGTCTGGAATACTGAGACCTGCATTCCCCCTCAAACATGATCTTGTATCACTTTTATACGGACTAATATATGTCCATGTTGTCTCCTCTAATAGGATACAAGCTCCCCAAGGGCAGGGATGGTTTCATTTTTGTCTTTGTATTCCTAGAGCCAAACACCAGGGCACATAGTAGGTACTTAATAAATGCTTATTGATTGTTTAATTGACATAAACAAGGGAGGCAACCAAGGGGGTTAAAACAAGTCAGAGAAGGCTTCTGGGAGGAAGTGCTAGCTAAAGCAACTGCTGCTGCTTTAAATATATTTTGTACTCAAAGATTAGAGTTTTCCACTGTATAATCAGTCAACCAAAAAGCATTTAGTAAGTACCTACTATGTACTATAGTATATAATATATATACCATACATATATACATATATATGTACTATATGCTGTGCTAGGTGCTGAGTTATAAAGACAAAACTGAAATAGAAAGAAAGACCTCAAGTCTAAGCACACATTAACCCTTTAAAAAATTCAAAAATGCAAAGTTAAGGTTTCAGAATTCATCTTCTCCCCACTCCCCATGCCTGCCTTTGCCTACCTTGAACGCCATTCATAGCACATGATGAGGACGTCTTGGTGGGGCAGGATATGTGGACACTGGCAGGAAGAGTTAGTCACAAGAGGCACCTGAGTCCGGGGAATGGGCGACAAGGACTTGAAAATCTCCTTTACGTCCACCACTGTGGTGACTTCGTGGCAGCCACTTCTTTGCACCGCTTTAATTTTGGCATGAATCACTGCATTTCGAAAGACACATGAGCAACGCTGCAATCTTCATGACTTTGATTACTGTCTCTACTGATTCTCAAGTCTGCCGATGCTTCACCAACCTCTCTCCTGATCTGCAAGCTCAGCTCGCATTTCCAACTGCCTTTCAGACATTCTTAACTGGATGTCCAGTAGACATCTTAAGCTAAACATGTCAAAAACAGAACTCATTATCTTTCCCCCCAAGTCCTCCCTGGCCCCTATCATACCTATTATTGTTGAGGGCACCACCATGCTCCCAGTCCCTGAGCCTCACAAACCTAGGAATCATTCTGGATTCCTCACTATCCCTCACATCAACCCTCTCCCACATCCCAGCTATTGTCAAGACCTGTTGATTTCACCTTTGTAGCATTCCCTGAATACACCCCCTTCTCGCCTCTGATACTCTGGTGTAGGCACTCAGCACTTCATGTCTGGACTGTTTGTAATAGCCTGCTGGGGACAGGGGTCTGCCTGCCTCAAGTCTCTCCCCACTCCAATTCATTCTCCATTCAGCCACTCAAGTCATTTTCCTAAAGCTCAGGTATGACCACGTGATTCCCCTACTCAATAAACTGCAGTAGCTCCCTAGCACCTCCAGTCTTATTTTACCTTACTTCCCAACAGGCACTCTTTGATCCAGTGACTTTGGCCTGCTGGCTGTTCCATGAATGAGACATTTCGTCTCTCAGCTCTAGGCATTTTCTCTGACTGTCCCCCATGCCTAGAATGCTCACCCTCTTCATCTCCACCTACTGTCTTCTCTGGCTTTCTTTAAGTCCCAACTAAAATCCCATTTGCTATATGAAGTCCTTTCTAGTTTCTCTCAATTCTACTGCTTTCTCTCTCTTAATTGTTTCCTATTTATCTTTTACACAGCTTGTTTGTGCATATTTGTTGTCTTCCTCATTAGATTATAAGCTTCTTGAGGGCAAGGACTATCTTTTGTTTCTTTTTGTATTCCCAGCGCTTAGCACAGTACCTGACAGTAGTAGGTGCTTAATTAATGTGTATCAACTGACCTTCTGCAAATGGCTTTTCCCAAGCCTACCTTCTAAGATTACCTCAACTTTTCCCTGTATGTATTTTATTTGTAGGGCCCAATGAAGAGAGTATTGGGCTTGGAATCAGGAAGACCTGAGTTCAAATCTGGCCTCAGATACTTACTAGCTCTGCGACCCTGGGCAAATCATATAACCTATTGACCTCAATTTTCTCATCTGTAAAATTAGCTGAAGAAGGAAATGGCAGATCCCTCCAGTATCTTTGCCAAGAAAACCTCAAATGGTGTTATAAAGAGTCAGATATTACTAATCAACAAAACAATAGTCTTATTTGTACATAGCTATTTGCATGCTTTCTCATTAGAGTCTGAGTTTTTGAAGACAGACACGGCATTTCTGGCCCTTTTCTGCGTCTCTCATGCTTAGCACAGTGCCTGGTACATAGGAGATACTTAATAAATACTTGCTGACTTGACTTTTTAATAGCAACATTTTACCAGCATTGTGGTATGACTACGAGGTCTGGAATATAACAATAGGGGGAACTGAAGATGGGCATCAATGCCTGTGATGGATTTAGAGGCACCTGGTAAGTGTGAGCTGCCTGCAATGTACAGCCAGTGAGGAGCGTGGAATAAGAACTACAGTAAAAGCTGTCATCAGTGCAAAGTATATGTTTGAAAAAGAGGTTGGCCTAGCTGTGTGGTAAAGACAAGGGATAAGAAAGGAAAGTCAGGAGACAGTCAGTCAGGAGAGAGGAAGAAATGCCTCCAGCACTTTGGAGGGCCCTCCAAAATGTGATGAACACAGAACACACAGGATGGACTGGCAGCCCAGGGGCGGTTTGCTGTCTGCTCCACTGGAGGGAACTCCCTAATGGATGTGATCACAGATTTACTGGAGGATGGCAATGTCTGTAGTGCATTATGGTTTGGAAAAAAGCATTAATGAGACTAGAACCCAGGCCTCAACTCCCAGCGCTCTTTTCTCCACATTAAAGTGCATGTGTGTGTGTGTGGGGGGGTGGAGATGGGGAAGGCAGGGAGAGTCATTGGTTATAAATGGAATAACTTTCAATGTTCCTTCTCTGAAAAGCCTCACTGCAATTCACTGAAGGTTTTCATCTAAAGCCTGTTCCCCACTGAAGCACCAGAAATGAACAGGCTGTTTCTCCTCCTTGACAGCCAGGATGATGGGGGGTAAGGAGCCTGTTGTTACATGAGGTTTGAGCATGAGTCTGCCTGCCCTGTTACAAGGCTGTGACCTTGGGCAGAAATATCTCTGGATGTGGAAGGATCACAAACTCAAGATGAGTTGGACCCAGACAGTTCATTGATAGTAATGAAGAGGGGAGAAGGCATTGAACATCCAGGAGCCTGAAAGATGGGCAAAGGGAAAGCATGGTGGAGGTGAAAGACGAGGGGAATAGCCTCCTTAGCCAAGATCTCAAAGAGATGCTGCTAAAGACCCAAAGAAAGGAGGGTTGGGTTCTTGGGGGCAAAGTATGCAGGGGAAGGGGATGTTACCCACATGGCTGAAGATATTTATCCAACTGATGACTAGGACATTGGTCCTTGGGTCCTTTTAATAGGCTCTCTTTGTGTTGAACAAGGGGCAGCTAGGACGTGAAACAGATAGACTACCAGGCCCCGAGTTAGGAAGACCTGAGTTTAAATCCAGCCTCAGACACTTAGTAGCTGTGTGACCCTGGACAAGTCACTTAACTCTGTTTGCCTCACTTTCTTTATTTGTAAAATGACCCAGAGAAGGAGATGTGGAACCACTCCAATATCTTTGCTAAGAAATCCCTCCCCCTAAAAGAAAGTGGTCATGAAGGTCAGATATGACTGAAAAGCAATTAAACACCAATATCTAACAGGCATTTCAAATTTCCTTCATAAGAATACAATTTCAGTCAAAAGAGACAAAAGAGGGGTGTGGTATAGGAGACTGGATTCAAGTCCCACCAATACTTCCTGGGCCTATGACCTTAGGCAAGTTATCCCTGTCTTCTGAGCCTCAGTTTCCTCATCTGCAAAAATGGGGTAACAACCCCTGTACTACCTCCCTCACAGGACTATCATGGCAAAGTCCTGTGTATACAAGAGCCTTGAGGGCAGGGAGTATTGGAAGTCAGATCAAGTCAAGATGCATTTATTAAGCACTTACTGCTTGCCAGGCAGTCTGCTAAGTTCTAGGGATATAAAGACAGGCAAAAACCAGCCCTTGTGGGGATCTCAGACCCTAATAGGGGCGACAACATGTAAACAAATCTGTACATACAAGATTCTGGTCAAGTAGATGGAAGTCCCTCGGACAGAAGGGCCTGGAGTGGGTGGGGGAGGTGGGGTAGGTGGGAAAGGGACTTCAGAAGGCCTCCTGCACTTCTGACTTCATGTCCCCTGCTCTTAACACAGTCCTAGGCACTTATAGTAAGTGCTGATTGCAAATACAAAGCACTTCGTCAATGTCCAAAGTAGCAAGAAATTGTACCCAGCACATTGTTTGGAGAACACGTGTAGTTTAAGAAACTCAAGGAAAATGTGGGAAGAGCCAAAACCAGATTTCAAATGCACAAGGAACCTGCTCATTGTGCTGGTAGGGTTCTGACCATTTTAATCTACATTCAAATAATGGTAACCTAACAGTTTAGTGAGTATGAGTAACCAACACTCCTGCTTAGAGACAGCATAGGGCTCCCCAAACTCTCGGACCCCACAGTTCAGCACTTTTACTATTCCTTTTCTTTTGATTGAGAAAATAAACAATACTTATGAATTCAGTAACAGCTTTAAATGAATTTGCATGTCTCCTAACATAATTATATTGGCGTATATTTTGATAAGTATTTATTCATATATATATATATATATATGTATATGTTCAAAATATGCTATTTATTCAGTCTACAGAAGGACTTGGAGTCAGGAAGACCTGAGTTCAAATTCTGACTTACTTAGTAGCTGCGTATCCCTAGGCAAGTCACGTCCTCTGTCTAGCTCAGATTTCTCATTGCTTAAAAATGAGGATCAAAATAGGCTGTTATGAGGAGTCAATGAGAACATGAACACACACACACACACACACACACACACACACACACACACACACACACACACATACACGTTCCCGTTCAGTCATTTCAGTTGTATCCTACCCTTCCTGACCCCATTTGGGGTTTTCTTGGCAAAGATTCTGGAGTGGTTGGCCATTTCCTTCTCCAGCTCATTTTACAGATGAGGAACTGAGGCAATAGGGTGAAGTGACTTGCCCAGGGTCACACAGCTAGGAAGTGTCTGAGGCTAGATTTCAAGTCAGGAAGATGAGTGTTTCTGACTCTAGGCAAAGCACTCCATCCACTGCCCCACCTAGCTGCTCACACACATATATACACATATTTACAAGCACACATACATATATAAAATATAATATATTCATAATATGGTATATAAATCTTTTTGCAAACCTTAGAGTGCTATATAATCATTAACTATTATTATTACATACCAAATAATATTTTGGTAGCCCGTACAGGACTATAGTTAGGTACCATTGAAGTAGTAGAAACAGCAGCCTGGAAGTCAGGTCTGTGTTTGAGGTCCTTCACTTACAAGCTGCTTGACCACATAAAAGCAACTTTGCTGGGCCGTTGTAAAAAGTTTAAGCTGCCTATGTCACAGGCTTTTTGTTTGGATTGATTGAGAAATTCTGGGACAAGTCCATTTGTCAGCAGAAAAGTGCTATACATACTTTAAACAGAATTCAAAGGTGCTCCAGCTGTAAGTTAGCAAGTTTCCTCTTATTCTTCCTTTGTTCCTTCCTTTTCTTTCTTTCTTTCTTTCTTTCTTTCTTTCTTTCTTTCTTTCTTTTTTTTTTTTTTTTCTTTCTTTTTTTTTCTTTCTTTCTTTTTTTTTTTTTTTTTTTTCTTTTTTTCTTTTTTTTTTCCTTCCTTCCTTCCTTCCTTCCTTCCTTCCTTCCTTCCTTTCTCTTTCTCTCTTTCTTTCTTTCTTTTCTTTCTTTCTTTCTTTCTTTCTTTCTTTTCTTTCTTTCTCTTCCTTCCTTCCTTTCTCTTTCTCTCTTCTTTCTTTCTCTTTCTTTCTTTCTTTCTTTTCTTTCTTTCTTTCTTTTCTTTCTTTCTTTCTCTTCTTTCTTTCTTTCTTTCTTTCTTTCTTTCCTTCTTTCTTTCTTTCTTTCCTTCTTTCTCCTATGAGGCATGCACAGAGTTCAAATAGGGATAATGCATCCATGAGAGCTGAAACTATAGCCTCAGCATGGAAACTTTTGGGGGGATGAAGCCCAGTGACCCAAACCAGCTGCCTGCAAGGTTCCAATGGCTGGGACTATCCCCAAGGAAAAGAAACAAGGCACGTGAAGATAACTGATCTTCTGTTATAATGCTAAACCCTGATGCTCAGCAGATTCTAACTGAATTACCCAGATCTCTGTCTGTCTGTCTGTCTGTCTGTCTGTCTCTCTCTCTCTCTCTCTCTCTCTCTCTCTCTCTCTCTCTCTCTCTCTCTCTCTCTCTCTCTCACACACACACACACACACACACAGAATGGCTTACATTGTGCATACTAGCTTCATCCTTGAACTAAATTCACCCTATAACCTGTCTACCCTCTTTCTTTTCTCAGTCGACAAGGTATGAGTATTGTAGCCACAAGTTTCTGGAGCCAGGCTTTGTTACCATCCAGGTCTCAGAAGCAGACAGCTCCATCCTCACAAACTCCCACAACTTACCATAACTGTAGTTCTTGCTCATGTAGGTCGTGAGGGTGGGCTTCACCTTTTTGCATTTACACCGGTCTTGGGAAAACAAGAGAGGAGAAATTGAAAGCAGCTATTGCATTGAGTTTGGAAAGGACGACCAGGGAAACTGAACAAAGAGGAACTCACCAGGACTTAGGCGCTTGCAGTCACTATCAAGAGGTCTTTCTTGTACCATCATGTCTGGGGTCATGTCTATCCACTTTGCATCTAGAAAAGGGTGTGAGCCGTGTGGTATGTTAGATCCTAATTCTCTATTGAAAGAGCAAGTGGCTTTTGTATTCTCCCTTGGCAGAGTGAAGGACCTGGAAATAGCAGCCTGCCATATATCCTCTGGTTTCAATCCCCCAAATTTCTTGCATTCTTGTACCCCCATCTTACACCATTATCTTGTCACCAGCTTTCCTGAACTTACAGTATTTCTAGCTTTCCCAGGGCCAGGCTCTAGTCTCAGGGCATCTCCATAGGCAAAGTGCAAAGTGAAAGGAAGGGAAGCTTTGGTAACTTCATTTCATGCAATAGGAAATAGAATCAGCCAGACTGGATACTTCCTCCCCTCCCCCTGCCCCACACCCAGTTCCAGAGTCTGAAAATGAGAAGGGACCTCAGAGGCAAACTAAAACCTTTTTAGTTTCGGCTATTTATAATGATCAAGTGAACCAGACATTGTCCAGATTCTCACAGTTTTTTCTATACAGACATAATCTAAGTTCACATACAAAATAAGCCAAATCAATAGAGCAATAAATAAGCATTTATTAAGTACCTACTATGTGCCAGGCACTAAATAAACCACCTATCACTATAAACACCCAATCATCTAGAGTTTTTTTTTTTAATTCCAAATTATCCAGGTGGGTGCCTCCATTCTCAACTTCACTTTGCAGATATGAGCTCAGTTTTGACTTGCTTGGAATAATGGAAAGAGTACTGGCTGAAGAGTTAGAAGACCTCGGTTCAAATCCCGCTTTTGACAACTGCTAATTGTGGGACCTTGGAGGAAGGACTTAACATCTCTGGGCCTCAGTTTCCTCATCTGTAAAATGAGAAGGTTGGATTAGATCACCTCTGAGATCCCTTCTACTTACTGATCCCCATGACCATATGATCTCCTTGAGGAGATAGGTGATGAGCTGACCCATGAATTTCAGGCTGTCAACAGGTTTTTTTTAAAATTTTTTAATTTTTAGGCAATTGGGGTAAAGTGACTTGCCCAGGGTCACACAGCTAGTAAGTGTTAAGTGTTTGGTCTGAGGCCGGATTTGAACTCAGGTCCTCCTGACTTCAGGGCCGGTGCTCTATGCACTGCGTCACCTAGCTGCCCCTTCAACAGGTATTTGTTAAGTGCTTACTGTGTGCAATGGACTGGGCTAAGTGCTGGAGATACAAAGAGCAAGCCCCAAATAGCTCCCCATCCTAAATGGGGGAGATAACATGTAAATATCTAGATACACACATGATACCTAGAGAGCAGGGGGGAGGAGGGATGGGGAGGAAAGGCCTTCAGGCCATGGAAAAGCAGCCAACAAACAACTTTCTGCAAATAGGATGAGAAGACACTGTCCTTAGTCCAGATAAAGTGTCAGGGACCAGAAGCTTCCATTTTCAGTCCTTTGGGGAACTTTCTCCAACTATCAAATCCCTTATGAGACACAAGTATGGCCTTTGCCCTTCTTCCCTTCTCTTCTCTTGTCACCAACTGGAGGTGGGAAAGGAATCCCATGGTAGAGTCGCTCTGCCTCTGGACCTGGAAATACTAGGATCCTCTAACTGGGCAGCCTGGTCCACACACCTGATACCGAAGGATGGAGTGTAAATCCCTACTGGGTGCCAGACCCAAAGCTTGTGCTGGTGACATCACCATCATTTATGAGATCCAAATCAAGAAGCATGTAAGTCCCTACTATGTGCCAGGCACTATGCTAAACATCCTTTTGAATTATAAACAGACTAAGATGAAATGCTGTCGAATTAAGGTTTGTGCAGAGCTTTGAGCCTCCCTACCATCCTGTGATGTGGAAACCAAAGGTGTTATTATCCCCATTTTCCAGATAAGGAAACTGGGACTCCGGGGAGTTTGTAATGCAAGGGTCAGAGAACAGATTCAAAGGCATGACCCAAGACTCTGCAAAGCCTGGGAAGCAAAGTCCTTAGGGGAGAGACTGCTCTTTCCCAGCTCTCCCTCTCCTTTCCTTACTAGCCCCAATTCAAAATAGGGAGAAAAAGGAAAGAGGGTCGGGTCGGGCTAGTTTCTCCCAGGGCTTCCAGGGCGCAGCTCCCCACGAGGCTGACACTTTTCAGCGGCCATGGAGGATGGAGCTCGAGGCAAGTCTAGGGTTAGAATTGGGCTTAGCTTTAGAGCTGGAAGAGACCCCAGAGGGGTCTAGGCCAACCCCCTCATTTTCCAAGGGAGGAAACTGAGTCTCGGAGTGGGGAGGTGATTTGCCGGAGGTCACGAATTATGTAGTATGTGGCAGAGAGCCTAGGTTCTCCGATTCCAAACCCAGGGCGTGTGTGTGTATGAGTGTGTGTATGTGTGTGTGTTTGTGTGATCACATCATACATGAAACATTTCACACCATGCTAGCTGCGTGACCGCGGGCAAGCACCCCTTTCAGAAATTTCCCGGAGCCTCATTTCCCCATTGGAAACCAGGGTGGGGGGCTAACGTCATTGATGTTGGCAGCCTCCCTGGTTTTTCTGGAGGGGCAGCGGCCGTAGAAGCCCTGACTCCAACTCCCCCATCCCTGTCCCTTGGAACTCCTCAGGGTGTCTCTGGGCCCGGGATCCCTCCCTGGGCTGCCCCTGCCCCTCTCCGCACCTTCTGGCAGGTCTGTGACTATGGCCTCGGGGGAGATGCACACGCCGCGGTCGTAGACCGGCAGGTCGTCGCAGGCCAGGTTCTCGGGCCAGCTGTGGTTGTAGAGGCGCATGAGAGGCTCGCAGTCGTCTCGGGCGCGCTGGCATAGGGCTTTGCACGGCCGGATGGGGTCGTGCAGGAACTCGAGGGCGCAGATGGGCGCGTACATGGCGCACAGAAAGAAGCGCAGTACCGAGCTGCAGTTGGCGTCCACCAGCTCCTCGTACTGCTCGATGGCCAGCACGGCGTTCTCCTGGGTGCTGTGGTGCAGGTGGTTGGGCATGCGGGTCAGGTTCCAGGGCATGGACCGGCACATGGGGATGCGCACGGGCTCGCAGGGCGCGCCCCGCACTGCCCGGGTCAGGCGCAGTGCCAGGGCCAGTGCCGCCAGGCTGGCAACGAGCATGGCTGCAGCCGTCGGGGCTGCCCTTCCGCTCAGTACGCTGCCCGCGCTGCCTCCGGTGCTGCCGCCGGTATCGCCCGCGGTCTCCCGCCCGCTAGCTCACGGCTCCGCTGCCACCGTCGGACCCTGGAGCAGCTCGGAGCTCGCCGCTGGCCACTCCTCTCTGCTGCGCCCCAGCTTCGGTCCAGGCTGCTGCTCCTGCTCCTGCTCAGGCTCCGAGTGCCGACAGCCATGGCCCCCGCAGGCTCCTATTTATCCCCGCGCCGCATCTGACGTGGGCCCGGCCCTCGGCTCGGCACTCCGGGAGGGCTCCCCCGCGGCCGCCCCCCTCGGCCTCGACGCGCTGACATCACGTCCCCCGAGGGCAGGGGCAGGGGCAGGGGCTGGAGCGGCTGAGGCTGCGGGGAGGGCCCGGGCGCACGCTCGGCCAGAGGCCCGCGGCTTGGAGCCGGGGGCCACGGGGGTTGGGGAGTGTCTGTCTGTTTGTGGGGGTGGAGTGCAGCTCGCGAACCCTTGGGCCGGGCCCTCGGCGGGGCTGAGTTTTGTGCTCCAATCAACTTTCGGAAATGAAAACTAGGAGAAGCTCAGAATTGAGCAGAAAGTTGTTTTTGCTTTCTCCAACAGGGGGCCCAGAAGCTCCTTTGCCAGGGTCCCTAAATGCTTTCAGAAAGACATTCTTAGGAGTAGGTCAAGCAAGAACTGTAACGGAAACATTTGTTTGTTTTTTCTTTTAGGGCAAATTTCCTTATTTTGTACCATTCCCACAGGAGCTGGTGTCTGCTTTGTCAACCTGGGGTGGTGGAGAGAGCCGTTGGCTGTACGCCAGAAAGTCAGTAAACATTTCTTAAGAGCCTGCTATGTGCCGGGCACTGTGTTAAGCGCCGGGGATACGAAGAAAGGCAAACGACGCTCCCTGCTCTCGAGGAGCTCACGTTATGTCGGGGGAGACAACGTGCAGATATTACATTACAAACATTACAAACAAACTATGGCTAGGATACATTGGAAATGTGAAGTCAGGGCTGGGAATAACCTCAGAAGTCATCTCCTGGACATATAGTCCGACTCTCTCCTGAGGACCAGAGAGAGGAGGTACCTTGGCTGAAGTCATACAGCAAGTGGTAGCATTCCTATTGGAGACCAAGTGGTACAATCCAAGCAGTCCTGGGTTCTGGAGTCAGGGGCTCTGAGTTCAAATCTGCTTGTGTGGCCTTGGGCAAGGACTTTCCCCTCTCAGTTCCCTTCTCTTTATGAGAAATGAGTGGGTCGCATGGCCTCTGAACTCTCTTCCAGCTCTGGATCTAGAATCCAAATCAGAACTCCAAAATCCTCGTTCTCTCCACCCTGCACCACACAGGCTTGATTTTTAGGCCAGTTCTTTGTGACTTTGGGCAAAGTGATATATTTCTGAACTCCAGACTATAAAATCTATCTATAAAATCAGTGGGTCAGACTAGATGCTTCCTGAGGGTTTTCCAGCTCAAAACTTCTCTGGGTAAGGGTAATGTACTCCAAGTACTCTTTCGAAGATCTAAAGTTTGAGAAATAGATCTTTTCCTTTACATTTTCCTATTATTTTTCTTTCACTCTCTTTGCCTTCCTCCCAAACTACCCAAGCCAACGGAAGAATGAGAAAACAGTGGACAGCACTCTCAGCTCTTCCCCATCCCACTGGGTCCCCAACCAGCACTCTAAAATTCCTGTGGTGAGCTTTGGGGTGGTGGTGGTGGTGGTAGGGGTGGGAGGGTGGTGGGGGTGGGGGGGGGTGGCGGTGGTGGCTGATCTGAGTGAGGATACCACTTGAAATGTGAACATTTGTAAGCACCTTGAGGGCAGGATAATGTGTTCGGCTGTGTGTGTGTGTGTGTGTGTGTGTGTGTGTGTGTGTGTGTTTAATTTTCAACATTACTTTATTTGCACAATCTGAAATGTATACAGAGTGCAGTTATTAACTATGAAACTAGCACAATGCTGCTTGTCAGGAATCTGATAGTATCAGCCTGATTCCATATCACAATTCAAGATATTTTTTCTTTAGGAAGTGCCATTACCTGTGAAGGGATATTCAGTGGGGGGAAAGGGGTCCTACCATCCAACCAGGCACTTAATGCTTATTAAATTGGATTTCATGAATCTTCTTTCCACTCCTGGCTTTTCACATCCTGTTAGGAAGAATTTGGCCAGCTGACCCCTATACATGCAAGGTTTTTGTAGTGAAAACCTCTGAAGCAGTCATGTTTCCCCTTGGTAACTTTCTCAGTAGAATATCAGGTGAGGACTATTTTCCTTGTATTTTGTTTTGTGGGATCATGGGGCTAGAAAGGACTTTAGGAGGTGACCTAGTGCATCTTCTCTTTATTAAGGCAGAAATTTACTGATCTGGGGTGCACAGTTCCCAAAGGGGCCCATGGAGAGATTTCAGGGTACCCATGAACTTGGTTGAGGTGAGGAATGACACCTTTATTTTCACTAACTTCGAACTGAAAAGTGGCATTTCCTTCAATTTTTAAAAACACTTCTGAGAAGGGGTTCATAAGTTTCACCAGATGCCATAGAAGTCTATGACCTTGGTTTACAAAAACCACAAGTAAACTGTGAATTATAATATTTAGAGCTTTGGGGGATCTCAAAGATCATAAAATTCAGATGAAGAAACTGAGACACAGAGACATCAGGTGATCTTCCCAGGGTCACACAATAAGTAAATGTAAGGCAGCATTTGAACCCAGATCTTCCTGATTCTAAGTCCAATACCCTACCTTCTAGGCTAATGAGAGGCTGACCTTGACAGAAAGGTAGGAAGAGTAATAGCTATTTCCTTTGACTTCAGTTCCCCAATAATCAATCCAGGAATGCTTTTGCCTTAAGGATCTAAGACAGATGAAAAGCTTTGGGTATGAAATGATCTCTTTCCTCTGCCAGTCTGGTAGAGTCCTCAGCTTCTTTCACAGCACAGACCAGATGGCATCTCCTACTTCAGGTCTTGTCTGATTTCTACCCTACACTATTAGCTTTTGAAGTTACTTTGTACATATGCTGTGTTTTCTTTACTTGTTTACATGCATTTCTGTGGTAGAATATAAGCACCCGGAGGGCAGGGACTGTTCAGTTTTTGTATCTCTGGCCCTAGTTTGTAGTCTGGCTTGTAGGTGTTGCTTAATTGAGCTTTGTTGTTGTTCATTGGGGTTCCGCTCTACTCATGGCCTCATTCGGGGTTTGCTTGGCACAGATACTGGAGTGGTTGGCCACTTCCTTCTCCAGCTCATTTTACAGATGAAGAAATTGAGGCCAACAGGTTAGGTGACTTGCCCATGGTCACACAGCTAGGAAGTGTCTGAGACCAGATTTGAATTCAGGTCTTTCTGATTCCCAGTCTAACGTTCTATCTAGCTGCTTAGGTTAGGATTATTTTAGGTTAGGATAAAGTCACGTGCAATCAAAAGGACCAATGAGTTGAATTTTGTCTCTGGTCCATCCCAGGGCTTCAGATCCATTCCAGAGTGGGCCTGTGCATCTACCAGATTCTTGGCCTGTTCCATGGAAAATGAAAACTTCTAGTTTTAATCCTAGATTTAACTTACGGAGAAGGAACAATACTTGGGCCAGACTAGACCTGCCAGGGCTAGTTGTAGTAGAGGTATTTTTCTTCTTCCCCTACATGTTTCAGACCTTGGCAATGCCAGACCTGGGAGGAGCAGATGAGGAAGGCATGCTTCTGACAGTCTTCTCCAAACATGAGACTGCACCCTGTTTCTAAGGCAATTCTTTAGAAGGACAGCCTTCTGTTCTTCATACTTTCACACAGAAAGATTTTTATCATCCTCAAACCAGAGCCTCATCTTCTCCTTGGCTTTCAAAGCGCTTCATCCACTATCCCCTCCTACCTTTTCAGTCTTCTTACACCTTACTCCCCAACAATTATTTTTTGATTGAGTGACACTGTCCTCTTGGCCATTCCACTAGGAAGATACTCCATCTCTCAGCTCTGGGCATGTTCTCTGGCTATCCCCCATGCTTGGAACCCTCTCCCTTTTTAACTCCACCTGTTGACTTCCCTGACTTCCTTTAAGTCTCAACTAAAAATCCCACCATCTACAGGAAGCCTTCCTCAAGCCCTCCTAATTCCAGTGCTCCCCACCCCACTTAATTATTTCCCATTTATCCTATCTAGAGCTTTCTTTGTATATATTTGTTTGTGTGTGGTCTACCCCATTAGACTATGAACTCCTTGAGGTAGATTGTCTTTTGCCCCTTTTGGATTCCCAGCACTTAGCCCAGTGCCTGGCACACAGTAGGTGCTTATTAATGTTTATTGATTGATTGATACTGAGCAAACCTAAAATTGCCACTCAAAGCCCATGTTCTGTTTAAACCTCAGTCTTCAACACAACTTTACCCTTGTAGAGTAGCTCTAGATTTGTGCCTACAGTGGAAGGATTTAAAGGTGAATAATTTCATCCAACAGATGTCTATTACCTACCTGTCATATTCATGGCATTGTGCTATGTACCAAGGACACAAAGACATGGTCCCTGTCCTCAAGGGGGTTATATTCTAGAACTGACACAATTGGCACATAGATCAAAGAATCCTGCATTTAACACTGGAAGGGAACTCATAGGTCACCCAGTCCAACAGCCTCATTCTGTACATGAGGAAACTGAGGCCCAGAGTGGTAAAGTGGCTTCCCAAGGTAGGAATTGGAAGAGCTGGATTGGAGCCCTGGTGCTTTGTAAATAGAAAACTCTTCACATTACACCACAGTTCCTCCCAGGTATTACAAGATAGTATGAGGAGGAGGCCAGGGCTCACAGCTGACACTACCGGGGTTCTCCAGGGATCCCCTCTGCCATTTTTTTCCCAGCTCTCCTGACAATGCTTAACCCTTCCTCAAACCACTCCTGGGTGACAAGTAAGCCTTTCATTTGCTCTGGTTTGTTTCCTCATCCATAAGGAGCAAGTCTGGCCCAATGAAGTTTCCTTGGACACTCATGTATGTTACAGGAAGTAGAGAGTTTGCTTGGAGAGGCACAAAGTTTGCTTTTGGGCAGGCAGGCAGGCTTGTTTAGGGTCCTGGGCAACATGGCAACCCTGCCACTGGGGGCTCCTGTTCTCCCCCTTCTTAGTCCTTCACCTCCACCTTTGGTCTTGCTTTAACCTGTAGTCCTCCCGACTAGAGCCCTCCGGTTCCCCTTTCTTGAAGTGTAGCCATTGGGGAATGAATATTCGCACTAAGGCTTTAGCTTAGTAAATGCCTCGCCCTGCTAAGAACAGAGAAACAAAGCAAATCTCAAAGAAGTACTGACTCTCTAAGGGTGGTACATGAGGCATAGGGGACAATTTTAACAAGCAGCTCTCAGGAGCACATTTTTAAGTTCCATCTGTATTATTAACATTTCTCCATCAATTTCCTGAGTGTAGACAATCAAGAAGTCAAGGCCAGCTCTCCTTTGGAGCATTTACCAATCTCCAGGTGTAGATGTCCCTACTGAAAATTTAACGATTGGCTCTCCCAAGCAGGTTTGAACTCGTTCTAGCACTCCCCTGGAAGGGGCTGAGATTCTCTTTGCCCTGAGAGTTAGAGCTAGGGGGCCAGAGAAGAACCCCTTCCAGGATTTCCTCAAATCACTTCATAGGCAAGTCATTACTCTCTCTAGGTTTTCTAATCTATAAAATACTTCAGTTTCCTTATTTGTAAATCTTTGTGAATCTTATGTTGTTTTCCTATTTGTAAATTTGTAAATCTGGAGGTTGGATTAGTTGGGGGTGGAGAACTGTGGCCTCAAGGCCACATGTGGCCTTCTACATCCTTGAGTTTTGCCTTTTGACTGAGTCCAAGTGTTACAGAACAAATCCTTTTATTAAGGGGATCTCTTCTGTGAAGTTTGGATTCAGTCAAAGGGCTGCACTTGAGGACCTAGGGGGCCACTTGTGGCCTTGAGGCTGCAGGTTCCCCACTCCTGGATTAGATGATCTGCTATTTCCTGTCACTTTCACCTTCTTTTACTGCTTCTCCACCAGGCCCAGGACCCAAACCCCTGCTAAACCTAAAGGCCAGCCTAGCCTCTGGACATCCCAGCTTTTTCTTGGACAAGTAATGGAAGAGATAAAATGAATGCGTGGCACCGTGGCCCTCATGGATGAGGATTTAAACGTTTATTAAACAGTTGCTATTATACACCTGGCTCTGCAGTAAGGGAGTTGTAAAAGTATATCTTCTAAATGCAATCTCAATCAGCTCTCCCTTCTGCCTCACTGTTCCCAGGGGCCAAGGTCACCCATGGTTACCATGCACAGTCGATCAACAAGCATTTATTAAGCATCTACTATGGGACAGTTTCAGGATAATGAGGCAGCTCCTGTTTTTCAGTATGTAGGTACTCAGTGTATTTGAATGAAGGCTTGGCCTGTAGTGATGTTATAGGGGGCAAGAGTAGTTCTTCTGTTTTGGTCCTGAGCTCCTCAGATCTAGTGACCTGGATGGCCAGTAATAGAGGAAAGCTGTCAGCTGGAGATCGGAGAATCCTAGATGAAGAACTAGAGAGAAGGGTGATGGGTAGAGTGGAAAGAACACTAGACCTGGGTCCTCATTTGTATAATGAAGGGATTGGCCTTGATGGCTTCTAGGGTCCTTTCCAGTTTTAAATCTATAATCGAAGAGGTCAGTTGGTCCATTCCTTTCATTGTACAGATGGGGAAATTGAGGCCAAGAGAGGGCAAATGACTTGCCTAAGGTGACACAGGGAGTAAATTGAAGGAGCCTGAGGTAGTTTTTATAAATGTGAGGATATGATGGTTTGATTTGATCGAGAAAGTGAAAGGACCCTGCTTCAAACAGCCTTTATCCCCAAAAGTAAACTCTTCGGGGCCAGGAACAGTTTCATTTTTGTCATTCTATGCAGGACCTAGTACAATGCCTGACACACAGTAGGAGCTTAATAAACGTTTCTTGAGCTGTTGAATCCATAGGGTGACACCAACTCACATTTATATAGTGTTCTTTAAGTTGTGAAAAGCAAACTATGGAAACTGAGGCTTGGGTAAATCAAGTGACGCAGCTAGTAAGAGTCAGACCCAGGATTCAGATTCGGAGATGTCGCCTGACTCCACGGCCAAGACTTTTTCCCGGGGAAAACACAGGACCCTGGGTCAAGTCCATGCTCTATCGGTTGCAACCTTGGTGTGTTACTTGCCCTTCCCTGAAACCCTTGGTCTCTTGGTCTGAAAAATGAGGAGTCTAAGTCAGAGAATCCCTAAGGTCACTACCAGCTCATCCTAAAGCGAAGTAAAGGGCGAATTCTCTCCCTCCGTGCTTGGCCTGGTTCCCCACCTGGTGTCCATAGGGATGCCAGGATGCCTCTTGGTTTTTTTTTTGGGGGGGTATCAGGAGACTGAGTGGCAGCTCTCGGCAGCTGATCCTTCCTCCAGCATTTACTGCCGCAGCCCCGCCCGCCTGGGGCTGCAGTCCTCCCGCATTTGCCCGAGTTCTCCCTCCTCCCCCCCGCCCGCACGTCCACTCTGCGGATGCCCATTGGGCTGTGACGGGCACGTTTGCCTCTGCATTTCCTGTTGGCAGCAGAGAGTCGGCGGGGGGAAGGAAGCCGCAGTCTCAGCCGGAGCCGGAGCGGGAGGGAGCCAGCTGCGAGCTCCCTGCCGCACTGTCCCCCAGCCAGCTCCCTGCGCACGGGGAAGCCGCAGCCGAGGTCGCGGTTCTCTCCCGACGCAACTGGACGTCCGTCCCTCCCTCCCCCGGCAAGTGCACCGAAGGGCTAGGGGAGGGAGGGGACGGCGGAGAGAGAGAGCCACTGCCCTTTGCTGCGCTTCCTTACCCTGCCCTGCGCTTCCCTGCGCTGCCCAGCCCGACCCTGTCCTGCCCCGTCCTTTGCGGTTCTGCTCCCTAGCCCGCGCCTCTCCACCTGCGCTGTCCCCTGCAGCACAGAGAGGGATGCGCGCCGCACTCCTAGTGGCTTGGCTACTGGGTAGCCTCTGCAGCTGGGAGCTGGCTGTCGGGGATCCCGGGCAGCCATGCCAAGCTCCGCAGCAGTGGGAAGGACGTCAGGTGCGCTACGACCACAGCAGCGGCCGCAACACCCGTGCCCTGCTCTCCTACGATGCCCTCCAGCAGCGCGTCCGCGTCCTGGAGGAGAGGAAGGCTCTCATCCCTTGCAAGAAGTAAGTACCAGGGTCTCAGGCAGGAGAATAGGGGGATTGGGATGCAGTGAGGGAAAGCTTCAGCTATGGGGAAAAACGAAGTGGGGTGCTGCGGTTAGGCGGAGGCTTACTGCGGCAAGGCTTGGGTAGCATTATGGCGAGGCAAAGAGGATGGGGGTGCACTGCAGTGTGGGAGGGGGCTCATTGAAGGGCGCATCAAGGAGAGGAGGATGGAGGAACACTGCGGCAGGGTGGGGACGTGGGGGGTGCACTGAGGTTTGGGAAGGGGCTCAGTGGGGGGTGCGGCACGGAGAGGAGGCGAGGGGCGCACTGCGGCAGGCGGGGTGCGTTGAGGGTGTAGGGTGTGGCTCACTGAGGGGCCTGGCAAAGAGAGGGGCGGGGAACGCATTGCAGCAAGGCGGGGAGGTGGGGGCTCACTGCGGTGCGCAGCATGGAGAAGAGGCGGGGTTGGGGCGCAATGCGGCAAAGACAGGAGGTGGAGGAGGGGCGCACTGCGGCAAGGAGAGGCGGTGGGGGAGGGGCGCACTGCGGCAAAGAGGGGAGGGGAGGTGGGGCGCACTGCGGCAAGGTGGGGAGGCGGGGGGGGCGCACTGCGGCAAGGCAGAGTAATGCACTGCGCAAGGCAGGAAGGCGGGGGGTAGCACTGCAGTGAGGTGGGGTGGGGCTCATTGCGAGTGGGGGAGGGGCGCCCTGCGGGGTGTGCGGCAGAGCACTTTGGGGTTCGGGGAGGCTGAGGGTGGAAGGAGGACTTCCAGATCCGGCAGCAGGTGGGGGGCGCATTACGAGTGTACCTCGGGAATCGGGGTGCATTGCGGAGGCGGGAGACCGGAGTGGGAACTGGGAAGGCTGAGGGCTGGGGTTGTGGGAGGGTGGAGGGAGGACCCCAGCATCTGGGCTGCCTTCCCTGCCTGTCGGTAGTATTTTTTTCGGGGAGCGGGACTGGGGGGTTGTGTAGGGAACGCCTTCTCCTTTCCACTTCAGATCCCACTAGGAAAGGACCAGGCTCACCTCCTCTTTGACATTCAGGGAGACGATTCGGGGGAGGGCGGGGCAGGGGAAGAGAAGAGAATCGAATGGAAATGCGCAGGAATGTATTTGGGGTGGGACCTGTCTTTCACCAGTCCCGCTCATGCTCCCCTCCTATCCCTAACCCCCCAACACCCTGCCCCCATGTTGCGGTTCATGGTGACTCAGGTTTTCTCTGGTGACAAGCTTTGTCCTCTTTCTGCCCGCTTGCAGCATCTGCCCGACTGGGCGGGGCGGCCGCCCCTCCCTCTGCAGGGAAAGCGCAGTGAGTCTGCCAGAGTTGCTAGGGAGAGAATTCTAGCCTCTGCAGACCACCCCGCCCCCTTCCTCCGCCTGGCACCTAGCCTCTGTGAAACTGGGGCGATGGTGTATTTCCTTTAGAGCAGCCAGCGCTTCCTATCCCTGCCCTTACCAGGCTGCCCATGGCTCTTCTATTTATATCCCGGGGGGAGGCCTCTTGGAAATTTTCCTGGGATGGCTTCAGGTGGTGAGGCATTAGGCGGGCTTTGCCGCAGCCTGGCACAAGGCCAGTCTTCAGATGCTCTGTCCCCAGGGCAGAAAAACGTCCCGATGAAAGGCCAGTCAATCGCGGTGCATTCGAGTCCTCTGTTCCCTCCCGGGGGAGACCTGTAGAGTGGTGGGGGGCGGGGCAGAGGGGACACAGGAGCAATTAGGGAGCAGAAGCCATCTGCTGGGGGAGACAAAGGAACTCAAGAAGCATTGCAAAGCACCGTTTACAAAAGGCGCCATCGTTGATAAGGTAATGCTGGGCGGAGGAGGGTTGGTGAGGGAGGCACCTTAGAAAAAGGGAGATCCTGGGTTTTTAGTTGGCATGGCTTCCAAACCCACCATTTTACAGGAAGCCCAGAGAGGGTAATCAGAGCTGACATTTATTTCCCCTTTACGCCTTGACATATTACCTCATTTGATTTCTCACAATAGATGCCAAGAACATCCCCATTTTACAAATTCAGAAACTGAAACCTGAGGAATTAAGAGACTTGCCCAGGGCCTCACAACTAGTGGCTGAGCCAGGATTTGAACCCACGTCTTCCTGAATCTATGTTTAGCCCTCTTTCGCATAGATTAGCAGCTGCTCATGACCCTTGAACTCAGGTTTTTAGACTCCAGATCCAGCCCTTCCTTTGAGTGGACCTTGAAGGCATTGCCTGGGAGGGGAGAGATCAGATCATTCTAGACTAAAAAGAAGAGTAGAGCCCAGATAATGAATGGCCCCCTGCCAGGGACTAGTAAGAATGGTGGTGAACCTTGGTTTACAGAATCCAGAATTCTTAGAGGTGGGAGGGCCCTCGCAGTCATCTACTTCATACCTGAAAGGAAACCCTTCTCTAACAAATGGTTACTGAGCCTCGATCTCTCAGACTTCCAAGGACAGAGAAGGAACGATTCTGCCCACTCCATTTTTAGGTCTCTCTTGAGGGAGCTTTTCTTTCCCTCTACCTAAATTGGCACCTGAACAACTTTCCACCATTGCTTCTAGCTTTGCTCTCTGGGCAAAACAAGGCAGAGCAAAGCTAGTTCTTCCTCCACATTAAGTACTTGAAAAGATGTGTCCGTCTGATATGCCCAGCCACCTCTGGATTAAACATCTCCAGCTCCTTCTACTTTCCCCCATTTAATGAAGCAATTCACTACCGGAGCTGCTGTCCCCTGGAAAGGGTCTCCAACTTATCACCTTATCAGCAGGGCTGAACACCTTACTTAGAGGGGTTCTGACCACAGCAGCGTCCAGAGGCACTGCCCCTCCTTCTCAGTGAAAACTAGGAGTCTGTTGCGTTAGCAGCCCAAGCTTGCATCATCTTTTTGGACATTGAGGCATCACCCTGCTGACTCATATTGAGTTTGCAGTTCGCTAAACTCCTCGGGTCTTTCCCAGACACAATGCTGTCTAACCAGGCCTTCCCAGCCTTTTCTTGTGAAGTTGTTTTTGGACCCAAATGTAAGACTTTACATTTATCCTTAATTAATTTCATCTAATTTGGTTCCCCCAAATACTTGAGCCGGTCAACATCTTACCTGAACCAGAGCCAAAGGATGGTGGTTAGAGATCAAAAAGAATTTAAATTGAGGACAGTGAGAGGGGACAGTCTGAGTTCAGTGTATCAGGAAAGAGAGAGCCACTATAAGCCTTGGTGGTTAGGAAGAGGAGGTTAGATGATATAGTAGGAAGAAAGGAGTTTTTGAAGGATTTTGGAGAAGGAGATAACATGAAGGAGATAACAGGAGAAGGAGATAATCTTGAGGGGCAAGGGGATATAATATGCTAGACTTGGGATCAAGAAGACCTGGGTTTGGGGCAGCTAGGTGGCACAGTAGATAGGGCATCAGCTCTGAAGTCAGGAGTACCTGAGTTCAAATCCGGCCTCAGACTAAACACTTGACACTTACTAGCTGTGTGACCCTGGGCAAGTCACTTAACCCCAATTGCCTTTTAAAAAAAAGACCTGGGTTCAAAGCTTGCTTTTGACATTAACTAGCTTTGGGACCTTGGGAAAGTGACCTAACCTTTCAGAGCCTCAGTTTCCTGATCTGTAATAATAGCTAATATTTATATAACTTTAACTATATTATCTAATTGGGTTTTCACAAAGACCTCATGATGAAGATGTGATTATTATTCCCATTTTATAGATGAGAAGAGTGAGCCTCGGAGAGGTCGTCACTTGCCTAGGTTTACATAGCTAGTAAATGTCTGAAGGAGGTTTCAAATTGTCTTTCCAGGCTGCATGTCCAATCCTCTGACATGGTGCCTCACATCTGTAAAATGGGGGCCACTAATAACCCACAAGTAGTTGTGAAATTCAAATGAGAGAGATGACATGTTTGGTACAGCACATTGTGAACTTTAAAGAACTACATAAATGACAAGTATTCTTTTTTCAGATTTTAGATTTCTTAAATTGATGCCTTTAAAAAAATTCTTGCCCCCTGCCCACCAAGACTTCCTTTGAAACAAAGAAAGTGCATTGGGGGGAGTCAGCAAAACTAAGTGCCATGTTGACTGTATTTGCTAGTATGTATAGGTAGTGCTTCTTGCCCTCGACCCTGGAAATGGCCTCTCCAGCCCCAGGCTATGCCAGCCAGCAGAATTAAACCATCTGCCCCCCACCCTCTGGGAAGAGAAATGGCCGACAGATCCAATCATTTCCTGGATAGATTTTGAATCTGACCTCCCTAAAAACAACAACAAAAAGATTTGTAAAGTGGTACTGGAGAGAGCCTCAGCATACTTTATTTTTTAATTCAGAAAAATTTAAAAACATTCTTTGTTTTTTAATGGTGAGTTCTGAATTGTCTCCCTCCCGGTGGCCCCTCCCTCACCCGATGAGAAGGCAAACAATATGATATCAATTATAGATGTGAAATCAGACCTCGGCATTTTTCAATTTGAATATCAGAGACGTGATGAAGAAGGCATAGTCCCCACTGAAAAATAATCTGTGAATTTTGCTGTTTGACATCTTCGTCCCGAGGCTCAGTGAGCGCTGGTTTGTGTCCAAAGGGGAAGGTCAATAAAATATTTCCATTTTAACAAGATTATACCAATTACTTAGATGCAGATGAACCACTTTTGAACATAGTTCTTAGCATTGTCCACCTGGGAGCTGAAGCTGACTGTGGGAATGTGGTGGTAGAGTGAGATTGCCTGGATTAATCCTGCCTCTTCCAGAAAAGACCCCAGTTCTTTGGTGAATAATCCTGGGTATTCAGTGGGAACTGAAAGGGAAAACAAAAACCCAAACCAAAAAACCCTCCAGGAAGCTGGTAGTTGATTGGCCTGCGGTGATGGTGCAGCCTGAGTTAAAAACAAAAAAAAATCAACCCTCCAAACAGAAAACAGAGCTTCAGGATCCTGTTAGCTTTCTTGTTCTTAAAAGCCCCGGGGTGGGGGGTCTACATCTAGTTTCTCAGAATGCAATATACTGTTCGCTGGCTGTTTAATATTGAATATCCCACTTCTTTTACATGGGATTAAGTGGGATATTCAGTATTAAACAGCGAGAGTGTGGTATATTGCATTCTGTTTGGTTGGTTGGTTGTTTTATTTTGTTTTGTTTTTAATTCCAAGGCCATCTAGTCCAACCCTTTTACTTTGTAGGTGAGGTAGGTGAGGCCCCAGAAATGAAGAGACTTGCCCAGGGTCAACCAGGAAGTAAGGTGGAGCCTGGGTTCCAACCGGGTATCCCATTTCCAGATCCTGTTTACTTCCCCTTATCACCTTCTTTCTGACCGAGGCACCCATTTCCTGGATCTGATTTTGATCCTCAACCACATGCTGAGAGGAGTAGAGCCCTCATGTGCCCAAGCCTCCTTTGATTCCTGGTTGACATAAGGGATAACCCTCCTGGGCCCCTTCTCTGATGGGGCAGGGAGTGTCCCTTGCTTCTTGAAGCCTGTGCCCAAGGGTTCAGGCTCTGGCAGGTCCTGCCCTGAGGCACTGATTTTGCACATATTTTGCATATACTTTTAGGCATATGTTGTCTCTGATTGAACATAAGGTCCTTGAGGGCAAGGCACCATTTTACCCAGAGAAAGCTGAGGCCTCCTTAGGCATATTGACTTGCTTAGTGCTACCAGGTAGTAGGTATCAGAGGCAGGATGTGCACTTGGGTGCCCTGCCTCCAAGACCGGTGCTCTTTCTACTATATCATAATAGTAGCTTCTAGATGGTTACTGGACAGCTGAGGGTCAGAAATGGGATTGGAACCCTGGGCTGTTCTAAATCTAAGGCCAGGGTTCATTTAAAAAATATTCCCTTGATGCTTAAAAAAACCACAATTGTCATTCACTGTCTCCTTTAAACAATGGAGTCCTCCTTTGTAACAAAAGAGCTTATTTATGCAAAACAAAGCAATACACCAGCCACATCTGAAAATGTATGCCTTCTTTTGCGTATGTAGCCCCCTACACTCCCTCTCATAGCTAGGGACAAAGCAGGAGGACTAGAGAATACATGGAGAGGAAAATTGGAGGGAAAGTGCAGAGGACTTCACTTGAGCCTCCAAAGGGCTTTGAAAATGTACTGCCCCATATGCAAGGTCTGGGAAAGCTTTGTGCTATGGAGTGTGTGCGAACTGTAACTGGTCAGGGATGCATGGTGCATAAAAGCTTCATGGTGAATGGATGCAGGAGTTTGTGACCCTAATGCAAACAAAGCAAAAATCAGCTATTGAGCTGCTCAGAGACTACATGAAGCCCCCAGTTGCTGTTTGAAGAAAGTACCAAGTTGCCTCATTGTTGAGAGTGAATTTAAAAGTACATTTGCAAGTTGGCTTGTTTTTTTTTTTTAACTTCATGTCTATCCTGTAAATGGTTTGGAAAAATACCACCAATTGTTATGGAATGATCAAGCCTTTCCTGGCTCTGTATTCCCTGAGATGGAAAATATTAAATCACTTCATAAGCCTTCAAGATAATGCCGCCCACTTGGGGGGGAGTAGAGGTCTTATATAGCTGATGCTACTTTCATTTTGGGGTTCTCTGCCCTTCCTGGCCTTTTATTTTAACTTAAACATGTGAAACAAGGAGCGTAGAGAGGAAAAGTTTCAGTTAGTTGCTTGACTGGATGAAAAAAAAGTATTTATTAAGCACTTACTGTGTGCCAAGGCCTGTGCCTACATTCTAATGAGGGAGACTGACACATGCAAGTCAGAGGGAAAGGTCCCTTGGTCGTTAGGGAGCAGTGTCAAGGCAGAAGTTAAGGTAATTGTCTCGTTTTAAGAGTCATTTCCACTGATAGGTCAGTATCCATCTCTGATGCGGAGCCATCTGATGGTGTCTAGGATTTTGGTAGTCAGTACTTTCTTTCTGGGTCTTCAGGAGATGTGGGGGCTGCAGTATCTCCAGGGGCATTTGGCAGAAGGTATCTCCATAGGGATTGTTTGAATAGAGGATGGCTGTAGGATCTGGCTGGAAGCAGGGCTGATAGTCTAATGGGTGCCACTATTCCCAGCCTGTCCACTGGCAGTTGACCAGAGGCCGATGTTGGTGGCAGTGGAGATAGTGGGCCCATTTCTGTACAAATGTTCCTCTCAATGACAGTTGTGTAGGGTAAACATGCTGGCCTGGTATGGGTAGGGCAAGGAGTGGGGAGATGGTTTGCTGTTCCTAGGACCCTTGGGCTCAATCAACCATGCATCTGAAGGGAAGTAGTGGTTGAGGTGTTTTCTTTGGCATCATCCATGCTGCCTCCTATCCCTGTCTCTCCCTTAGGATGAAGCATGTTGTCCAAACTGTTTGACATTTATGGACTGGTCATATATGAATTCTTGCAGGCTTCCAGGGAATTTAGTTGTATGTATGGGACAAAGACATGTGGGTTGACAGTTAATACATTCAGCTTCTGACTTACTATAGGGTATAGACATACCATAAGAGAATGTGGCTCAGTGGTTCAATAATAATTTTAAATGAAATTTATTGACTCATTTCTTTGATATGTTGAGAGAAAGTATGCATAGTGTATGGATCTGTATATGTTGAACTTTTGGGAGAACATGGATGAGGGTCCCACAGGATGGGCAGGAAAATGGGTGGGTTTGATTTGCATCATCAGTGGGGACTTCCATATGGAGAAGATTATGGCTCCATTTGAGTAACTGAATATGCAATTAGCCACCATTGATAGAATAACAATAATGATAACACTAACTACAACAATAGCTAGCATTTATGGAGCACTTTATGGTTTTCAAAGTATCTTACATATGTTGACTAATTTAATCCTCACAATAAATCTCTGAGGTGTGCTATTATTATTCTTATTTTATATATGAAGAAACTGTGTGCCTAGGAGGACACTACTAGTAAGTTTCTGAGGCAGGATTCGAACTCAGGACGTTCTCAACTCCAAGGTTTGAACCACCTTCCTGCCAGTTAATGCATATTAAGAGTTTGATTTTTCTTTTAAGTCGTGCAGCTTAAGAGGACTGGTAAGTGGAGTCATTTGCCCTAACCCTAAGGTCAACTTTGTCAAGGGAAATCTAGTATTTTTCTATGTTTTTTTAACCGATGTAATCCCTTGAAAATAGCTCTCTGATCATATGGGGATGCAGACAAGCTTTGACTGAAGTCATTTCAACTCCAGGTGCATATACTGTGCCTGCTCTGTGCAGAGGACCTTGTTGCACCCTGGGGAAGAGGCATAATGACAGAATTGGAGAATTTTTTAAGCTTCGTAAAGTGCTTGGCATACATTATCTCATTGGAGCATCAGCATCACGCACTCCTAGTGTCACTGCCCCCATTTTCTAGATCAGGACACTTAGTATCTAAGAGGTGCAGTGACTTCCTAGGCCCACATATCTAAGTGGTGGAAGCTGATCTGAATCCATACTTCCTCCTCCCTCTAAATTCAGTGCTTTCTTAAAGCTGTATACCACAACAAATTCCTGGCCTTGATTCAATTTACCCTTTAATGGGAGAGCTAAGACAAGTCACAAATTACTAACATTTGTTGAATTGAACTGAAGTCTGATCAAAGTAGACTTTGATAAGAGCACAAGGGAGGGGCAGACAAAGAGCTCTTCAAGGTCAGAAAAAGGGAAAGAAGCTACAAATGAGAGAACCAGTACTCCTATAGCCCTTCAAGGTATTCAAAGTGCTTTACACACATCTCAATGGAGAATCACAGCAATCATGTCAGGTGGGTTCTTTAGGTACCATGCTTATCTTCCAGATGGGGAAACTTAGTTTCAGTGAGTTAAGCATCTGGGAAAGTGTCTTACACACGGTAGGTTCTTAATAAATGCTTCTGTATTGGTTGATTGACTCATCAAGCTACTAAATATCAGAGTTGGGATTTGAACTCTGGTCTTCCTGACTCCCCCCATTCTTTTCCACCAGGCTTTCCAATTGAGTTCAGCAAAATTTCATCAGGGGGTGATAGGATTGGGGGAGGGCATTCTAGGCTTAAGGATGCAAATGAGCAAAGGTACAGAACTGGGGATGCTTGTTGTGTTTGGGGAAGTGTGGGTCATCCAGTTTGTATGGGGCATAGGGCATGGACAATGTCATGGTAAGACCTCAGGACTAGGATTTGGGAGGGTGTTTTTGCACTGAAATAAACGTCCGCTCCCCAGTTCTCCTTGCCAGTGTTCTGCATATCCAAACATATCTTTGGACAGTGCTCTCAGAATTCTTGGCCATTACTTTATCTTTTAAACTCAGTAACAGTTGAAGAGGCTGGTCATTTCAGAGGTCTCAAAATTGAACTTGGAATCGTCATTTGGATTTGGGTTGTTAGGCATGGGGTCCAACAGGAAGCTGTCTGTGTTGTCAGATCTGACATGGATGCAGAGAATGTCTCTGTGCCTCAGACCATTATTCTGAAGATTTCTTTTTCCTTCATTCCTCATGCCGACTCCAGGGTGTAACCCCAGCTTCAAGTGTACCACGAGAGGCAAATGACCCCGGCTCTAGGCTTCATTTGAGAGTCCCAGGGTAGGGGCTGACCAGACATTGGAGCCAGGCATTACTAATCTATTGGGTTTCATTTTAGACAAGTGAGGCCATCCAGATTCTCCCAGAAGAGCCAAAGTTCTTTTATAATCAGGCTAATATTTCTTCTGGACACCCGTCTTCTAAGTTGCCCTATTTTGAAGGATTGGGTTAGTTTTATATGGAGGAGAGAGACCAGCACCCTGATGAAATAAATTACCCCCTCAGTTACTTATGTCTTGGGGGGCAATCATGGACATCTTTAAGCAATCAGTAAGTATTCATTAAGTGCTTACTTTGTGCCGGGCACTATGGTAGGTTCTAGGGATACCAATATAATAAATTATTGAGCTACTCTCAAGGAACTCATATTTTATACTGAGACAACATGTATACATATGGTAAATCCAGGGAAAACACAAAAACAGTCATGAAATAAAATATGGTTGAGGGGGGGCATCAGACAAGTCTTGATGTACATGGTGGTGCTTTTGCTTTGTCTTGAAGAAAGAGAGGGGGTGTCTGTGGTCCAGGTGAGAGAGGAGTTCATTCCAGGCATGAGGGAAACTCTATGCAAAGCCCCAGAGCCAGGCATTTGGTTGGGAATCATAGAATGTGGGGAAGAAGTCATGTCTCATGAGACTGGAGAAATAGCTTGGGAAGAGGTTATGAAGGGCTTTAAAAGCCCAAAAGAAGAGTTTATATTGTATTCTAGAGGCAATTAGGGGAAGAATACAGTTGGAACTATCATTTCCCAATTCTTGGAAATGGTTTCTGTCTTAATGCATCCCATGTTTGCATTAGCTCTCTTGGCTGCTTCCTCGTTGCTAACTCATATGAAGCCTGGAATCCACTTTAATGCCCTGATTTTTTCCCCCCAAAACAACTCCTTTATCATTATGCTCCTTCCATCTTATACTTGCAAAGTTGGTTTTATTATACCCAAGACTTTACATTTATCCTTATTGAAGATCAAGTTATTAGATTCAGGCCAGTCTTTCTGATCTTGCCTCGGTCATGTAGTGATAGGCAGCCCCCCAGATTGGTGTCATCAGGCAGTATGATGAGCATGCCACCTATGGCTTCATACGAGGCCTTGATAATAATGCTAACCAGCACAGGGTCGAGCACAGACCCTTGGAGTATTCATGTCGACAGTGATCTATTAATGACTACTCTTGGACTCTAGCTAGCCAACAAGTTGCTAGTCCATCTGATTCTATTATCTAATCCATCTTTCTCTGTTTTCTCCACAGAAATAGTATGAGATACTTGATCAAAATCTTGGCTAAACTCTAGTTAATCCATACCTACAACATTTTCCTCACCTGTTAGTTTGCTCATCTTGTCACAAAAAGTCTGACATGGCCTTGTCATGCTGAAGCCAGGCTGGCCCTTTGGAATCACCGCTTGCCTTTATGCATATCCACCCATCATCTCTTTAATGATTCAGTCTACAGTTTTCCTAGCAATGTAAATCAAGCTAATTGCCTGTACTTTGCAGATTTTGTCCCCCCCCCTTTTTTTGGACAATTGGGACACTATTTGCCCTTCTCCAAGCTCATACTCCTCCTCCCATTTTCCTCGATCCTTCACACCTCCTTGACAATGGCCTGGGGGTCACGTGTGCCATTTCTTTCAGAACCTGAGGATGCAGTTAATCTATGGAGAACACGTAGCTGTGTTCTCTATTTACTGCCTCAGTTATTTTGAGTATCAACTCCCTATTAGTCATTTGTATTCTCTTATTTCCAGTGTAAAGGTCAGTCTCTCATGGGAAAACAGAAGTCGAATAAGAATTCGACAGTTTCTCCTCACTTTTATCAGCTATCATCATCTCATCCACCCCAAGCAAAACTCCTCTCCTTTCTGTGATCCTCTTTTTTCTCCCAGTATAACACCTCCCTTTTAGTCCTTAGTTTCTCTCCTGACACTATTTTATTTACAAGACAGTGCATCACCCAATGTCTCAGGCTTGGTCCCTGTATTCAAAGAATTTCCATTTTGGGGGAAGAAATAACATGTATATATAAGCCAAAAAAAAAATAGATCAAAACATGATACATATATTATATATATGGGGTAGTGATTAGAAAAGGCTTTATATAGAAATAGAGTTTTGGAGGAAATATGGGATTATGAGAGGCAGAAGTGGTGTGGGGATGGGCATTCTAGGCATGGAGTGCTGAGTCAGGAAGTGGAGTGTCCGGTGTGATGAAGAGCAGGGAAGAGCCGTGCTTTGGGACCAGAACATCTGGCCGCTGGGCTTTATCCAACAGTGCATATGAAGGAGTTGCCAGACTATGACCAGGATAGGAAGACTCACAAGGAAAGTATTTTATTGCTTCCCCTTTTTCCTATTGGTGAGCATTGTCTGCATTAGTGTTTCTGTGAGCCTCTGTTAGGCAGTTTTGATCTTCCCCAGACAGTCTAGAGTGACCTTTTCCCACGCACGAAAGTGCCAGGCTCTCATTTTAGACCAACATTATTTATAGGTCTCATCTTTTGGAATTACTGTCTTCGAATGAAAAATAAATATGCCACGTGTGGGTTGGGTTTTTTTTAGCCATACCTTTTTCTTAATAATATCCTTTAAACCTTTCCTGTAAAAATAAATACATTTTTAGTGTGGCTGCTATTTTATTGCAAGTTCTATCTTTGGAGATCAGTAGTTTGAGAACAGCAGAATGTTAACTGACATCCTGTAGCAGATAGCCATTTACAAAGGAACAATTTACTTGGGGAGATGGTGATAAGTGCAGTGGCTACCTTGAGAAAAACATTCACTATAAGTTGTTAATGGCAGATAATGCCTTACTATATTACAAACTTCCCACTCCTGCCCCTTAGCATATATTTCTGTTTAAGCAAAAACATTTCTTAAATGTATGTGAGCTCTCTCTGTTTTTTGGGGAGGGTCTGTACTTGTGATTGCTGGTGTAAGGAGTTCCCAGCCAGGAGATTCCTTTTAGCAATGGAAGTCGGTGCCAGTTCTACAATGTCATCATTTTAGAGGGTTGTCTGGGGGCCCTGGAAAAGAATTGAGAAAATGCAGGCCCCCCCCCCCCCTTGCAGCGGCGTATGGCTATGGATGGGGAATATCGAATATCTTGAAAAACACAGATGATGTGTTGATTGATTTTGTTTTACCCATCATTTATTCATTCACTCATTCAATGAGCACTTATTATGTGCCAGCTTCTGTGATAGGGGCTGGAACTTAGGATCCCTTTTCCCACAAGAATCATGTAATAAATCAGATCTCAATGTGTGACCTTGAAGGGGCTTTTGAGGTCATTGAATCCAACATGTACATTTTGCAGCTGAGAAACTGAGGTCCAGAGAGACACAGTGATTTACCCCAGCTCCCACAGGGAGTGAAGGGTGGAACCAGGATTTGAATTCAGATCTTCTAAAGCCAAATTTCCACTGTATTTTGCTGTGGGGCTTAGACTCATATGAGTTCTGTAGCTCCTGATGTGCCTGAAACACAGCTTCACTACTGTCTTCTGTATTTATATAATTTCTCCAACCCCCTCATTTTACAGATAGGAAAACTGAGGCTCAGAGGGAAGAGGTGAGAATGGAAACTCATTGGGAGCAGGGATGGTTTCAAGTTTGTCCTTGTATCCCCGGTGCCTCATGCAGTGACTGGCACATAGAAAATGTTTAATAAATTCTTGTTGATTGAGTGAGTGATTGGGGGTGGGGGGAGGCAGAAACTACCTTGGTAGGGTGAAATTACTCAATTTCTTTCCTCTTTTAAAATCCTATTTATATCAAAGGTCTTTTGGTTTTAAACATGCAAGTCAAAAAACCTTGATCATCTCTTTTTGGCCTATTTTTCAGGTTCTTTGAATATATTTTCCTTTATCAAGATGCAGTGATGTTTCAGATTGACCAGGCCACCAAGCTGTGCTCCAAGATTGCCTTGACTGACCAATGGGATCCTTTGGATATCCCCCAAAACTCAACTTATGAAGACCAGTATTACATCGGGGGCCCTCAGGACCAGATAATGGTACAGGAGTGGTCAGACAGGAAGCCAGCCCGGAAATGTGAGTGGACATCTTTTGGGCCCTGATTCTGCTGATTTCACACCAAGGCCAGGACAGACACTGGGGCATTAGGCTGTGTTCCAATAAAGCTGGAAAGGCCCTGGTTGTAACTTTTCCAAGGAAGGTGATTCTTAGGGAATTTTGAAGGATCTCTACATTAAGTTTCCTCCTTAGAATCCCCAAAGGGGTTGGCATTCAGCTCACAGCATCACAGTGTAGCCACCTACCTCTAACCATTTCTGGTGGTGATTGCAAAAGGGTTGAATGACACCAGGTGGGAAAGTAGGCTGAGCCAACATTTAACAAGGGCCTCCTCTGTGCAAAGGATTGTGACAGTCAACCAGGACAAATAGGACTTGACTTATTGCAAAATAAATACTTGTGAGTTGGGGAAAGTAAAGAGCAGAGTTTTAGACCATTAGTAATATGTATATTAAAATAATTAAAATGGGAAAGTAGATCTCATTGCCTCTACAAGTTACACCCTTGTGCAATCAATCCCTTTCTCTTGGCTTGATGGAGTGAGGGCGTTTTCCTCAAGGATTGGAGGAAGGGACAGGAGAGGAAGGTGCTATTTGAATTTCAGTTTAGGGAGGATAGGTTGAAAGGGTCATTGGTGGGGCCTGGGGGAGCAGGGCTCTCCTCTGGGCTACTTTCTGCTCTGAATGCTTCCAGGCAAGGACTGATGACTGGGTCATGCTAGTTTGGGAGGCATGTTCAGGCATCCAGTGTTGGAACTGCAAAATACATTTTTCTTGTAGAAATGGCAGAGTCATTGGAATAATCACTGTTGGGCTTGACCTCAGAGGCATTGTAAGTTAGGTAGGCTTTGGAGAGACCCTCATACTCATTTTTCCCATGTCATTTAATTACACAGAGCCACATTTAAAGCTCGAGGGTACCCAGACATGATCTCTGGCTTTCTCTCTGGTTTTCTTCTTCCTGCTCTAAGGAACTGAATGCGAATCTCCTCGGTAATCAGTCCAGAAACAATCACTAAGTGCCTATTATGGGCCAACTGCACACACACACACACACACAATTTTATAGACTACATAATTTGTACTCAGAAATTTTTGGTCTCTTCCTATGAGAATTTTGGTTTTTGGTATACTATTACTAGTACTACTACTACTACTATAACTCCCAGGGGGTTGAGGTGGGCAGCACAGAGGCAAGAGGGAAGCCTCTAACACTGTGACTCTTCATGGATGTTTGTCATCTTGCTTTTGGGTGAGATTACCTTTAACTTTGAGGGCTCCATTGTCTTTCGTCTTGTACCCAAGGGGCATGTTTGAGAGGGGATGATACTATAGTAAAATTTATACAGTTTGTTTAAAAAAAATGGGACAGCTAGGTGGAACAGTGGATAGACCATTGGCCTTGAAGTCAGGAGTCCTAAGTTCAAATGCGGCCTTAGACACTTGACACTTGCTAGCTGTGTGACCTTGGGCCAGTCACTTAACCCTAATTGCCTCCAAAAAACCCCCCAAACCCCCAAACCCCCTACTATTACTACTATTACTACTGGTAGTACTACTACCACCACCACCATCACCACCACTACTACCACTACTACTACTACTACTGGTAGGTGGTATCAGAGCTGAGTTTCGAAGGAAATGAGGACTTCTAAGAGGCAAAGGTGAAGTAATTCATTCCAGGCATGAGGGACATGGAGATGGTTTATGGGACATCATGGGTAAGGAACCGCAACAAGCCCAGCGCTGACTCCCTGCTGGGTAATCTTGTGCACTTTTTCTTTGACCATCAGATGGACTCTTCTGAAGTCAAAGGGAGTAGTATGGATTTGGACTTAGGTTTTTCTACCTTTAACATGAGGCTTCTCCAGATCTCTGCCCCACTCCCACCTGCTACTAGCAGCTCTCTCCCAAATTGTCTTTACTGTATGTCCCAAAAGTCTTAGAAAGCTTTGATAGCTTAGAGTTGCACTAAGATTTTTGAAATGCCCTGTATTTACTAAGTTTATATTTTGTATACACTTATGTTGTGTTTCACCCCTTTCCCATAAAATAGAATCTCGCTGAGGGCAGGGACTACATGGGGTTTGGTGAACACAATCACGTTCTGCCTATGTCTTCGTGAGCTTCCTTCAAATTCTCCCTCAGCCTCCAGGTGTCTATATAGAAGAATCCTCTTTTTAAAAATCAATTTCCATCTCAAAATTCCCTCCGTTGCTCTTGGTCATTTACCAGGGTTCATTTACCTGCCTCCTTTGTTGACTCACCCTTCATACGTTATTCCCTGTACCCACACACCACAGTATAATTCATGGAAATGACAATACTTTCTGCTTTCTTGCCAATACGCTTTACCCTGTTATTCCTTAAAAATATCGAAGACGTGAGCTCATGTTTATATTTCCTTCCCTCTTACAGATGAAACATGGGTTGGCGTCTATACTGTCAAGGATTGTTACCCAGTCCAAGAAACCTACACCAAGAACTACAGCGTCACATTCTCTACTCGCTTCTTTGATATCCAGCTTGGCATTGGCGACCCCTCTGTTTTTACTCCCCCCAGCACTTGCGAGAGAGCCCAGACAAGGAGGATGAGTGACACCTGCTGACATGAGCTGCCCATAGGCTGAAAAATCACAGTAACTACTGACCTGTTGAGAAATCTACTGACATACATTGAAAGTTAATTGTGGCTTTTTAGGCTGTCAGAGCCTTCATGGGATAGTGCATTCTAGTGTTGCTTGTATAAATGCCATTAGGTAAAGGATGCCAGCTGCTGCTTTTTTTTTTATTTTCCCCTACTTAAGACTCAAACTGTGTTTCTACAGGTAAACTGAAATAAAAGGGGAGTAATTATGCAGGTATGCATGATCAGAAAAAAAAATCCATCCTCGCTAATTTTGGTTAAAAACCACCTGGTTTTGGCCTGAATTACCCGGCTCATTCAGCTCATTTTCATTTTTCTTTTCCTGTTTAGACATGGTTTCAGTTGAAGTGCTTGCTGGCTGTTTCTAGAAGTTTCTGGATAATATCCTCTGAAATAGAATATGTGCTTGACCTTGTGATGACTATTCTGTTAAAATGTGCTTGATTTTTCAGGCTGAAGAGAGAGGGAAAGGCCAATTGGCTTGGCTCACCCAACAGATTGCTAGCCTGTCCTGTGTTAGGTTTGTGGTAATTGGTGGGTTTGTCCGAGTTCTGTTGAATAGCTAAATGGGGAATGGGACATGGCATATCCAAAACATCCCATTTCATCATCATCAAAACCATTAAATACATTACATGCTCATTGTGCTTTTATATTTTCTTGTCATTCGGGAAGTCGCCGCTCTGTTGTGTTTCCTTTTGCCCTCCACTCCCCACACTCGTTTCCCATTCACAAAAGTTCAGTCATTTGACAAGCATTTAATAATCACCTCCTCTGTGTCACCATTGTGCTAGGTGCTAAGGCTACGAAAGATGAAAATGAGACTGTCCCTGTTCTCAAAGAGCTGATATTCTAGTGAGGGGGGGGTGGGGTAGGGTGGGGTGGGGTGGGGGGGGTGGAGAGACACTCTACACACAGATGCTCCATAGAGCTAAGATAGCCTGAGATTGTCTACTGGAGTGTAAGTGAGGTCCTGCCCAAAGATGGCGAAGAGAGTAGATGACCCTCCATGAGCCTGTACAGCTTTGAGGTTATGGTTTTCCAGGATAAACAGATTGGTATTATGCCTTTAGTAGGAAATCAAAGATTCAGGTACCAATCAAAGGATTCTTGTATTAGTAATCCTTTAGTGAAACATTTCAATACATAGAAGGGAAATTCTGCAGCTAGTGAACATATGAGACGTTGGTTTGTGTATTTCCTAGAAAAGTGGATTAACCGGTGTCCATAGTCAATAATGCCCTAATTGTTCAAGTAATGTAGGTTGTACGGAGCATGCACAAATATCCCCTACCCGCTCCAAACTGACTGTGAGGGAGCTTTGGGGCTGGCCTTGGCCTCGTATGACTTGGGGGGGGGCAGGTAAAGGGCTTGAAATTTGAGATGATGAAAGGTCCCCTACTGGACTGCTCAGGCAAAGGAGCTGCTGCTACAGTGGGTATGTGAAAGGGATCACCCTCTCCGTCCCTTCCTTTCTTGGTGGAGACTCTCCAGGCGTAACCATGATGTGACTCCATAGAGGGCTCAGTGTCATGGTGACCCCGCTGCCACTCCTTCCATGGTCAGAGGCAGGCGGGGAATATCTGCACATATTCTGTATAACTCACGTTCCATTAGGTACCAGTGGCAACCTGAATGCTCAGGTGGATTTATACAACACAGGTATGCTTTTGGGAAACTTCTCTCTGATAACTTTGCTATGTCTTGTGTGTTGCCTTTACCCAAATGGTGTCTGTCTTTCTGTCCTGTTCTTCCTGTGAATATCTGAATTTCCTATATTCCTGGCTTTCCGTTGGTGGTATTTGAGTAAGCTCACATGCCGGCGACCAAAGCTACTAAGACGCATTTTGAATATAAAATGCACTTACTGAAAGCCGAAAGGGAAGTCCCCTGGGCGTCTAGTAGCAAGGTAATAAGGCCTCCTTCCTTCCTAACGGGGTCAGCCGAACTGTCCACACATAAACAAACTCATAACACCAATAGGGGAAGTCTCAATAGTATGAATGGAATTCTAGGACTTCAGTGAAGACAACGTCTGCATCCCGTCTCCTGCCTGGATTCCCATGCAGCTTCTGCTTGCTCGTTCTGGCCTCTGTCTGCTAATTCTGCATCTGTCACAACTTTAGTCCTGCTCCTGATGCTACCGCTATAGCCGCCGCCGCCACGCTACTACTGCTGCCGCTACTGCCGCTGTCGCTTCTGCCGCCACTGCTATTGCTGTTGCTGCCGCCGCCACTGCTGCTGTTGCTTCTGCCGCCACTGCCGCTGTTGCTTCTGCCGCTACTGCTATTGCTGTTGCTGCCGCTGCTACCGCCGCTGCCACCGCTGCCGCTGTTGCTTCTGCTGCTACTGCTTCTGCCTCCAATGCTGCTTCTGCCTGCTACCCTAAGCTTGGATGCTTCTTCTCTCTGCACCTTCCTTCTTCTGGCACCCAGCTCTCTTCTAATCCACACCTTGAACCCATTGGCCACATGGGAAAGTGAGTCTCTTCTCAGTCCTCTCCTCTGTTTCATGTCTGTTACATTGTATCCCCAGTTCAACAATTTACAATCCCTGCAAGTTACAGCTGGTGCATATAAACATATGCACAGGCTTTTGGATAGTTTCTAGACATCTGTTTTATTACATAAAGCAAAAGAGATACCAGGTTACATGAGGATATGCGTGGACCAACATCCCATGGTAAAGATTCTGTAGGACATCTCTTAAAGTTGTATACAATAGACCAATCATATAGGCTACAAAACAGCTGCAATCTTACACAAATGGCTGCCATTTCCCAGGTCCCCAGGCTTGCTCTAGTCAATTCCACATTCAATCCCTTTGTATCTCCCTCCAGGGAGAGGAGCACAGATTAAACTCACAACATAGGTGTTGAAGCTTCCGTCTCAAATTGCTCTGCTTAATTAGCTTCCCCTTCAGTCTTGCAATCATCAGGGCTAGAGAATACTGACTTTTCAGGGCCAGGTGCCAACTGAAGTCTGTTGTCAGAACTGTTGCAAAACATCCTCAAGGCCCCGATGGATGCTTGGGTTGTGGCTGTCCTAGCCTGGCCCACACTGCTTCCTTTCTCTCTATGCAGCCCCCCTTTCTCCTGCTTCTGTTTCTATTGCTGCTTGCTTCACCCTCCCATGCAAAACTCACAAAGCTTTTTCAACCTTTCATTCTGTTAGAATCTGTGTTGGGCGATATCTCCATGCTTCAGTCTCACACACAGCCTTCTGGGAAATACAATCCAGAGAATTTCCCCCAATGATTGAAGCTCCCAAGCACTGTGGGAACTGTAGTCCATGAATACATTCTGTACAGTTAAAGAAAAAAATCTGTAGTGTCTGCCAATCACATGTAAATCTTCATACACACCTCATTGATGTGTATCGGTTAGCTTGTAGCATACCCCCAAGGGATCACCCAAATGTATATAGACATACCATACATGGCATCTACATTCGTTTCATACCACACGCCAGGCACACAGAGAAATCTCTATTGCTCGTGTTATGAAGGTACACAGTGCATACCAGATATGTAGCTATGCTATTACATGTGTTTCATCAATGAATGTTATCTTTCTTCTTACTCCTGTAGCATCCTGATTTATCCTAAACCCTGACCTTGGAGTCCTGGTACTACTTTAAAAAATGTTTTCTATTCCAATCTTAATGCCAAATAAAGCAAACATTTCTATATGCAAAGTAGAACAGAGAAAGAGGATTATACATGAAACTGTGACTATCTCAAGTAAACCTTACTTTTCCTTTTAAGGGTGTGTGTGTGTGGACATACACACGTGCACGTGCATGCACACTGCTATCTCTTCTGCACCCTTATTCCAACACCTGCTAGTCAGCTGTCTCAGTTCTGACCTCCTGGATGATTTAGGCTGTAGGGCCCAATACATCATTCCTTGGGGCCTCCTCAGGGGGAAAATTGGGCAGGAAAAGGGCAGCCCTTGGATTCAGCCTTTCCTTCATGGTTAGGCAGAGATTCTCCTTCATCTTGGCAAGCTTTCAGCTTGGCAGGCTTCCCAAACTCTCAAGAGGTTACTAACATGCAATTTTGTTCTTTAACTGGCCCCAAGAGTTGTGTCCCTATGTGTCATCATCTGGTTCCAAGTGTTGATCTGCAACCGCTGGATGGGCCCATCTCAGAGGCCCTTGGTATCTCCTCCATCATTCTTGTCTGCTAGATAAGCAAACTAGTTCTCATATGCACAACAGGTAGCTGCAATGTATTATTATTACAGGGCTCTCACTGTGCTATGGAGCTATTTTGTAGATAGTGTATTTATCAGCATTTGGCACAGGGTGGCTCTAGGCCAGTTCAGTAGTTCATGTTTTCTCTGAATAGCAAGATTCCTTAGCAGGATGCTATCTTCGTCCTGAATTTACTGGCAGTGGACTCAAACATCAGATTCTTATGTATTCCCCTTTGAGTGTTTCTTAGCTGAGGCTGTAGCTAAGCACTTGCCTCTGTTAACTGGTCTCTCTAACACCTCCTTGACAAACTTGCTTTCAAAGTCTTGACTTACTCAGAATGTATCCTCCAGGGAAACCACACCCTGAGAATACTTTCCTACAACATGATGGCAACTAGAGAAGATTTCTGGTTTCAGTGCACAGTGAGGAAGATGGTTTGCCACCACCAGAATGTTGTCATGTTCTACCTACCTCTTTTCAAAGATTAAATGTCTATACGCACAAACTCCAAAGACTGACTAATTCTTCTATTCTGCAGATAAGTAGTACAAGGAAGATTTGTTTTCATTTGAACACATTGAGCACATTAAAAACAAAAACTACATCCTTCATACATCTCCCTCCATCTTGGGCCAGCAGAATCAATTTTGTACCAACCCTGAAGTCCTCTTTTGACTCAGATGTCCAAAACCATCATCTAGGGTTTTCATAGCCATAGAGCGCTGTGCCCTGGCCAGCACCAACTGCTTCCTTGTATTTTGTGGTGATGGGTCACCACTTGTTGACTCAAGTGCTCTATTTGGTAATTCCAACTTAGGCCACCCTCTCAATACTAGGTTGTCTTTTGGGGATGTAGTTTGAATCCCTGGGGTCCAAACCATCCTTTTATTTTTTTTGATTTTTAGAACTTCTTTACAAAGGAGTTGAAGAAGGAGAAGGAATGTGATTGATCCACACTAGTAAAAAGTGGTCTGCCTCTACTCCCTAGGCCCTTTTTTCTTCTCCTTACCTAGACCCCTATTATTGGTCCTTATGTTTTATTTCCTTTTAATTCTCCCCTTTATAAATCACATTACAAAGATGAAGGATGTTTTCCCTCTCTAGCTTTATAATCCCTCTTTGTGTTCCTCCCATGTCCCTGTTGTTTTAATTATTTGTGTATTAAATTCTCCATATGTATGTATGTGTGTGTGTGTGTGTGTGTGTGTGTGTGTGTGTGTGTGTGTGTTTCAACCTTCCTTTGGCCAGTTCAGAAAAGAACTCAGCTCATAAGATACCTGCTTCCCACATCCTTCTCTCCATATTTGTATATTGCCCTTTAACAGCCTGATTATGAGAAAAAGTAAGTTTCTGCTCATTTTTTCCTGAATGTATTCCTTTCCCCCTTTTCTTTTCTTTCGTAAAGCAAATATAAAAATAGAGCAAAACCTTTTCAAGCACTGTGTCTGTCTTTGTTAATTCTCTTTGTGACATTGAAAGATGATGTGTCTCTAAAAGGACACAATTCTTCTCCCCCTATAATACTATAAGCACTTCATCACTGTTTAGTCCCTTCCAATTGCTTGAATGTATTTATCTTTCTAGCTTTCTCTTGACTCCTGTGCTTGTGTTCCAGGGTTTCTACTCATATCTGATCTTTTTTTTTTTAATCAAGAGGCCCATCACCTTCCCCTTTAGGGTTATATTCAATCTTGCAGAATAAGTTATTCTTGGTTGTAAGCCTTCATCTTTTGCCTTTGGAATATTGTATTTCAAAATCTTCTCTCTTTTATATAGTTACAACATAGTCTTGTATGATCCTGACTATGGTTCTTTGATACTTGAACTCTTTATTTTTAGTTTCTTGTAGTAGTTTTTTTCACTGAAATATATGTTCTGGATTTTGGCTATGCCACCCCTCCTTCTTTTTAATTGGGATTTCTTTCAGGACTTGGCTGGTGAATTCTTTCAATTATTACTTTTCCCTAAGTGTCTAATAGATTTGGGCAGTTTTGTGATTTCTTGAAGTATGGTACCTAGAATTTTTGTTTGGTCATAGTTTTCAGTAAACCTGTGATTCTTAAATTATTCTTGACCCATTTTTAGCTGTTTTTCATAGTAGATACTTTATATTTTCTTAAACTTTTAAAATCCTTTCATTTTAATTTTTCTGATATTTCTTGTTGTTTCCTGGAGTCATTGGGTTTTGTTTGCTCCATTCTAGTATTCAAGTAGTTCATTACTTGGATAAGGTTTTGTATCTTCTGCGCTAACTTTGTTACGCAGCATCTGATTTAGCACTTGTCCCAATACATGAGAGGATTATCATCTGTTCAAACACTGAAATCTAGTTCCAAACACATACTCTTAGAGCCTTTCTCTTCAAAGCCAAGAACTTTGATTTTTTGGATATGATAATATAAGCCTTGCTGTCTGTGAGTCTCTGATTGGAAAATGCAATAGGTTTCTGATAACTCTTACTTTTCTGGTATACAAATTCTGGTATACAAAATTTTTGCTTGAATCTGCAAAAGCCAGCATTGGCAGTGCATTCATGAGGCAGCTGACCATGTCCTTGAAGGTCTTCTGGCATTTATCATCTGTCCCAATGACATCCCAATAGTGCCTAAGGATTTAGGCCTAGTACCTCCCTGCTCCCCCCCCCCCAATCTGCTTTTGCCTTTGGAAAGCCAAAGTAACTCTACTATGTTTCCCCTTTAATTTCAGCATATAAATTAAATTCCACAGGTATCTATTTATTACCTACTTTGTGCTAGGCACTGAAGATACAAAGAAAAAATGAAACAAACACTTTAGGGGCAGCTGGGTGGCATAGTGGTTAGAGCACTGGCCCTGGAGTCAGGGAAACCTGAGTTCACATGTGGCCTCAGACACTTACTAGCTGTGTGACCCCAGGCAAGTCACTTAACCCTGATTGCCTAAAAAAAAAAAAAAGAAGAAAGAAACAAACCAAACACCTTAAAGCTAGGAAACACTGCCTCCTTGGTGATGGGTGAACACTCCTTCCTGCTAAAGCTCTCACAGTTATCATTTGGATTTAGAGTTCAAGGCACCATTAGTTTTTTTACTGTTTTCTTTTCCTTTTTTGCCTGTGTCTATGATGGCTGAAACAGTCTCCAAAAAGACTTTCACAGTGCTCTTTAAATGTCCCAGGCTACAGAGCCTCCTTACTCAGCCAGAGTCTGAGTTAAGTGACACCATCACACTGCAGGGTCATACATAGCTTTCTGGGAGATACAGTCCAGAGATTTCCAATCTTTGAGGGAAATTGAGTTCATGACAATGCTCCTTATATTTCCCTCTTCAAGACCTTCCTCCCACTAAAAAACCAAAACAAAATTTTGCAGCCCCTGAAAAACACAAGTTTGTTGTTAAAGTTTTTTATTTTCTATCTGAAGCCATCAGTTTTTAGTTTTTCATTCAGAGCTCTAATTTTATTCCTTAGCTTTTCTTTCAGTTATTTTCTGAGGCCATCCAACTCTCCCTTAGATTTTTATGGTCATTTTGTGCTTTTTGGGGGGGGGAGGGGAATGCAGAAGGAATTCTGGTTGTAGTTACTACAAAATTATGCTTTTCCCTTGAGGTTTTATCTTGTGGTTTTCTTACCCTACACTATTTCTTTGTTGTATTAGGTGCTTTTGTTTGCTCATTTTGTTAGTTTCTCTGCTGATCTCCCTCCCTTCCCCTGGCAAAGGATGCCTCCTTGTGATAATTTATGACTTTTTTCCTCTTTTAGTCTTTTCAGAAAGGCGCATTTCTTGATGTTTTGATGAGCTAACCAGGAGGTGAGCTCATGTCAAGGCTCTCACTCAGCTTTTTTGATGCTTAAGCTTCTTTGGCATCTTAGGTTACAAGCTTGTGGAAGTTGCAGCCCAGGCTCAGATCCTTTCTTTCTTATTTTTTTCCAACCCCTCTTAGTCTTTGGGCCAAGCCCCTTTCTTCTCCATGTGGCTTAGCTTATGGTCCTTGTTTGGAGCTGTCTCCATCTTCAGAGTTCGAAGCTTGGGCTTCTCTTACTGAGCTCTAGGTGGCCTAACATGGGCTCTGGCTTCAGCCCTATCTCCTCCTTGTGCTATCATCAATGTGGAGGTTGCTTTGTCTCGTGCTGTGACCCTGACTTATCAAAGAGCACACTGACTCCAGGCCACTCGGACACCCTCCTGGACCCTCTGCTTTGCCTCTGTCTCCTTGGTTCCTTTTTATGGGCACTAAATATTAGAGTTTGCACTACTTTCAAGGCCTCCGAGAGGGCTCCTGGTTGTCTCTGCCTTGTCTCCATCTCCTTGAGGCAGTTAGGTGGTGTGCTGGATAGCATGATGGACTTGGGTCGGGATGATCTGAGTTCAAATCTTGCCCCAGACACTAGCTTTGTGACCATGGGCAAGTCACTTACCTTTCTTCAACTTCAGTTTTCTCATGGGTAAAATGGGAATAGTAATGTCACCTGTCTCACAGGGTGGTTGTGAGAATCAAATGAAATAACATATGTAATATGCTTTTCAAACCCTCAAAGCTCTAACTAAATGGTAGTTATCATCATTTTTCACATGATTGGTCCTAAGGTATGGCTGATAAGTTTGGCGATTGCCCTGATGCCAGGCCTCTGGGAGGGCCCCCAGATGCCAGATGCCTAGGCACTTCTGCCCCCTTTTCATCTACTTGGGCAGTCCCTTACCAGGAGCGCTTTTAGCAGTTTGTCTCCTGCTGTGTCTCCTACAGGCTGGGTCCCACATCCCACTGGCTGCAGGCCCCGGTAGGCCTGCCCTCCCCTAGAGCCTGAACAGGCTTCTGGCCGGCTTTGTGTGCAATCCTGGGTTGGATAGCAGAGTTTCCAGGTGCTTCTTTTTGCTTTTATCCATCATTGCTTCAATAGGCACCTTATTGTATGCAGTGCCCAGAGCAGTGTCCAGTCAACCTTAGTACAGGGCAGTGTGGGTAGACATGGCATCATCCCCTTGTTTTTGGTCTGTACTGATGGCCTTAAGCATAGCACTTTGATTTACCCTTTTGGGGTTATTTTTATGACTTTGTTTGGTGTGCTTCTTACTGTTTTGAGATAATTAGGGGGAAATGGAATCAGACACAATCTCTCACACGGCCATTTTGCTGGAATTCCACCAGCGACTCTTTTCCCTGATCTACTCAAAGTAGCAGGAGCCCCAGAAGTCCCTTGGGACCTGTGTTCACCCAGCCAAAGCCCCAAGCTTTGTTTTCCTCAGCTTCCTCCTCCAGGGGAATCTGACCAGCCTAGATCAGACAGCCTTGCCAGCAGAAGGCTGCCTTGTCTTTGTGTCTCCAGCGCCTAGCCTTGCACTTGGCATAGCATAGGCGCTTCACAGATGTTTGTTCACTCATTGGCTTGTATCTCCTGCCCCTATAGAATGTGAATTTCTTGAAGATAGGCACTATTTATGTTTGTCTTTGTGTCTCCAGGACATAACAGGCTCTTAGTAAGTGCTTGTGGTCAGATGGATAGACGGAATTCTGGAAGTGGCTTACTGATCTTTGAGATTCACTAATATGTGCAAGTCTGAATCTTTCCAGCCCTCTTTGGCACTACTGTGGACACTGTGGGCAAAGCATGAGGATTGTGGGACTCCATTATGGGACTCCTTGGACCAATAGCTCCTTGATGGGGTTCCCAAGGTCCTATATCTCTGAGAGTCATTTCCCTGGGACCAGTTTGACAAATGTTGGCACTTGTGGAGGGGGGTTATATATTTTGTTCCTTAGGAACATATTTTCATGTGGGGAAAACTCTGAGCGCCCTTACCCTGAATTTGTTCCTTAGATATCCCTATTACTTCACAGGGTCTCCCAAACCTAAGGAATTGGGCTTCTCTGGATCTGCCCGGAGCCAGTGGGGTCATGGCACACTCAGTGCTTTTGATTTAGCACAGGCCTTTCTCCTTCTGTCGTCTTCTGCACAAGAGGTACAATCTGCCTGCGATGCAGCAGGCCTGGCCAGCACTTTGAACAGAGGCCGAGACTGCACCAAATCAACACTAAAATTTCGGGTCTATTTACTGGGTCTAGACATTCTGAAGTCATAGTGTCCATCTGAATTTCCTGGCCAAGTCCAAAGTGACAGACGGGATTCCCATGTGAATGAATTCCCTCCTTACTTCATCCACAATGTCCTGGCCCTGGGCGAGGCCATAGAGGCATACGCCTTTGGCTTTCATGGAGCCATAGGCACAAACACAGCCTTCACTTCTACCCACCTCCCTCCTTCTCCCCAGTCACTGTGGTCAGTTTGCTGTGATCTCAGTCCTCAGCAGCCACTCAACATTTGATCACCATTCTCTGCAACAGTCTATCCCACCTTAGGACAGAACTATTTATTTTTGGGAAAAGGTAGGAATTCCATGTTGCTATCACCTGTGCCCTCAGTGCCACCATATTGGCTATCCAGTGAACACAAATGTAACACTGTTACCTCACAGCAAGGGCTTACTAGTTGCCTTGCAGTCCCCTGAGATTCTGCATTCCATCTGTGATGTATTCCAGTAAGGTATCAAAGACCTTCCTGCCTGATAATCAAGCATCACCTCTCCCCCACCCCTAAATATTCCCATAATTGAACCTGGTAGGCCTCCAGTGGTTGCAGGGCTTGACTGATAGCTAAACCCATGGTTCACTGGTTATGTATTAGAGTATCTCACTTCTAAGCAGTTATTTTGCACACTCCACAATCCATTCTGATTTTTCTGGGTCAACCTTATCTTGTTCAGTAACTCCTGGTCAAAAGTGGAGGGCTTAGTAGCAATGTTCAACTATTCCTCTTTCTGTATATTTCTTTGTTGACCTGGGAAAGCCTCATGGTTTCAGGTATTTCTTTCTGAATAGCTTCCCCATCGTGGAACAACCACACAAACACACACACACACACACACACACACACACACACACACACACACATAGTAGTCCAGACAGCTATGAAAAAGTACCTTCAGTGGTGCTCTAATCCCATCAGTGGAGTCCTCTTATAACTCAACAGTCATAGTGGCCACTCCCCTCAGTCCACACTTTTATGATGTTCTCTCAAGCCTGCCTAGATCCTTGAGCATGCTCTTCAAAGGCAGTTTTGTGTAGTAGTGAAGGTGATTTATGCCTCTGAGCAACCACCACAAAATATATTAAACAGATCCTGGAAAAAGTCAAAGTTCCTCGGAAGCTCCCAGCCCCCAGCCCCACAAGCGTCAGTGAATCCTTGACAAGTCTCACAAAGTGTCATGACATGAATGCTCCAAATTAAAACTTTGAGGAACTGCATTGATCTTGGGGACCTTATTTTCTAATAACCAACTAACTAGGATTTGTTAAGCACCTTTTATGTGCCAGGCACTCTGATAAGTCCTGAGGATGCAAAGACAGCAATGAAACATGAGGTTGACGTGACTTCTGTTTTGCCCCCACCCAGAGAGACTCTCTCTTCCCCACTCTCCTGGACTCTTTGTTGCACTAGCTTTCCTTTGTGCTCTCTCTCTCTCTCTCTCTCTCTCTCTCTCTCTCTCTCTCTCTCTCTCTCTCGCTCATTCTTACTCTCTCGCTCTTACCCCCCCTCTCTTGCTCTCACTCTCTCGACGCTTGTATCTTGCTCTCCCCATAGGGGTATTCAAGTCAGCTCCCCACTAGGCATTTTGAATTTCTGGGGCTCGCCCTATGAATTCATTAGTATATTGAATTCCTGGTGAGGAAATTCCCTCTACCAATGCACACTGGCCCCCGCTTTATAACTTACAGTCTTAGACATTTGCTTGGGGTTACTGAGAGTGTAACTAATTTGCTCAAGGTTACATCATTGTTATGTGACAGATGTGGGAATTGAACCCAGATTTTCTTGACTCCAAGGCTGGTGCTGTAGCCTCTATGCCTCAAAGCCGTTTTGAACATAAAGTATATTTGTTACAAGCATATCAGGGGATAAAGGCAACTTATCTCCAAATCTAGAAGGAAGTTAATGGAGCTAGTAGCCTCCCTTCCTCTCAAATCTGCAGAAACAATCTCTGGGCACCAATTGGGAAAGTCTCAATCACTTGAGTGGTGTAGGAGAACCTCAGTGAAGAATTCAGGGTCAGAGTCCTATCTCTCAGCTTGTTTCCCCTGTAGTCCCCTCCCTTGCATTGACTTCTGTGTGCCCACATCCATCTGAGCTTGCACCCTGCTTGCTTCTGCTGCTGCTTCTGCTGCTGCTTCTGCTATTGCTTCTGCTACTGCTTCTGCTACTGCTTCTGCTGCTGCTTCTGCTATTGCTTCTGCTGCTGCTTCTGCTACTGCTTTTGCTTGCTGCCATAATTGTGGATGCTTCTTGACTCTGCCTCCTTACTCTTACTCCTCTTCCCCTGCTCCTCCTTCTCCTCCTCTTTCTTGTTCTTAGTAATCTCTGCTTTTCTCCAATCAGTGCCTATGCCTTGGGACCAGGGCATTATGGGAAAGGTAATCTTCTCTCCCTCCTTTCCTTCTCCATTGTGCATGTCCATTACACAGTAAGCCTACTGTAGCCAGGGTGGTTTAGCCATGACATGAATGGAATGAGAGCTAGGAGCTTTGGCCTTTGCCCTGGTCCTGCTCCTAGGGAGCTGTTAGTGTGATGGCAAATCATTTAAACTCTGGGGACTCATTTGTTTTCCATCTGTAAGATGACATGAGTTAGGCTACCAGTTTTCTTAGGTCTCATTCAGCTCTAAAATGCTACGGTTTTTGTCCTTGCAATAATCTCTTTCATTGGACCATCGTCTCATACGGACACTGGAAGAGTTTTGTATGGGAAAGGAAACTCCAAAGATATATTGATTCCATTTCATCCTTTTGGGCTACATCTGTTATTCTTTTATTTGATTCCAACCTGTGATTTCAAGTAAAGAAGTCCCAAGTATGGAAACTCCCACCACAATTTTGGTTGAAGATTATTAGCAATCTGTCTGGAATTTATAGTCTTTGAGTGTTGCCTGGGGGCACTTTTGCCCTTGGTTACAGAGCTAATGGGTGTTTATGCATTTTATTTCAGTAGAAAATCTAAGATTTAGAGCTGGAAGGGACTTTAGAGCTCATGTCATCCACTCTCCTCATTTGACCAAATGAGGAAAATTGGGACCTAGAGAAATTAAGTGACTTGCTTGAGATTAGACAGATGGTAAATGGCAGAGCCAACCCATGGCCTCTGATTTCAGCTTTCGCACCCTCTCCACCATACCTTGTAATGTCCTGCATTGTAAAGAGTTAATACATTTTTTAAAATGAAGCTAATTTACTTTCAACTTAAGGGAGTAGGAATTATTTTCCCCAAAGAGTAAAAAAATTTTTAGATGGCTAACATATATCTAAGCTTGACTATCCAGATGTTAAAAATTAAATGAGGAAGAAAACAGGCATTGTGACTGTCTCCTGCCTGGCAGCTCCAACCTTCTTGTAAAAGGTTGTGTTGTAGAGAATTTTAGCAGACTGTGGCCACTCGAAATACATTTTGCTCTTTGGTCCATTGTATATAATGACAATATAAGAAAAATAGAAGCAGCTCAGTCTATTGAGGCTGCTGTTTGGCTGGGGCAGTCATGTAGAATATAGAAAATAATGAGATTTTTCCTTTTCCTTTTTTAAAAATATGTAAGTGTAACATGGATTGTACTGAGCATGTGCAGATGCTCCCTGCCTGCTTTGAGTTAATCACAAGGGAGTTTTGGGACTGGCTTCTTGCCAGGCAGGACTCGGAGCTAAAGGCTCACTAGAAGAGCTGAAGCCTGAGTCGATGTACAAAAGGGATCAACCCATCCTTGCTGACTTTCCTTCCAACCCCCCCCAACAATGGCAGAAGCCCAAGTTCAGTTGAATTCTGGGATAGCATCTGTTGAAGTCTCTTGTCTCCATAGTGACATAGGCACCACATGACCTACCCTCCTCTAATACTAGAGCCCTCCTACCCAAATGATCTTATATGTAACACTGTACTTGTTCATATTTATTCTCTCTATATTTATTCTGTATATACTTATATAGCTATATATATATATGTGTGTATATGTACATATGTATGTGTGTGTATGTGTGGGGGGGTTTGTTTCCCTCATTAGAATGCAAGCTCTTTGCAATTAGGGATTGGTTCATCTTTGTCTGTTGGTTTTCGTATTCTCAGTGTCTACTACATAGTAGACACTTCATACATGTTTGGGGATTGACTGATTGATCCATATGTGCCAAATCTTGAAGGAGTTTCTAGGACCTGAGTTTGTGAGGTGGGAGGGGTTCACCTTGCTCACCACATTGTTTCCCAAGCCCCAGCCTTTTTCTTCAGTTTCCCAAGCCCCATGCAAACTTCTTGCTTAGGAGGGGTTCACCTCCTGAGATCGGAGATGGCCTTCTCTGCTTAGAGTCCTAAGACCAGACATGTTGGGCAGTAGCCTAGGAAAGCAGAGAGCTGGGTCTGGGTCACCTGGTGAATTCCAGTCCATTCAAGAGAACAAAGAAAGAAGGTGGGGACTGGTGCTGGAATTTGAAGGACTATGGGAGCTGAGGTTAGGAGATTGTTTCTGGCAGCCAGAAGGGGAAAAGGACCAGGTAGGGCAACTGGGTAATCTTGGGTTGCAAAGTCCCTCTGAAGACTCATAGATTCCTGTAACCATGGAGACCCAGGAAATTGGGTCTCTCTAATTCTTTGGCAGAGTCCTGTGGGACTCTGCTTCCCATCATTCATCATGCATTTCTCCTCTAAAATGTTTTAAATTATTCAGTCACATTGAAATTCTACGTATTAGAGATTCAATTGAATGAAAACCCATCCTTTCTTCAAATGATCTCAGCTTCCTTACCTGCAAAAGAAGGGTGTGGGGGTAGATGGTCTCAGAGGTCCTTTCCAGCTGTAGACTTAAGTTCTTGGATCCTGTGAATATTTCACAGGACAATTAGAGAGTTCTAGGAAGTAGAGAAGATTCAGAATGGACACAAAAGATAAATTGTGCCTCAGATTGGTCTGGCTATGTCACCTCCTTCCAGAGAGCAAATAGGAAGCTGAACATTCCTTGGGAAAATGGGTTTCAGGAGTTAAGGGAGTCCCACAGTCTCAGCTGTCCCACAGTGCTGCCCTGGAGAGCTTGGAAGTGAAGCAGACTTTTTTGGGGATAGAAATATTGGAGAAGAGACGTCAGAAGCTATGAGCCCAAGTCTTCGCTGAAATACTTCTGATGAGTGGTCGCTCATCTGCTGTCTGTTTAAATGCCTCCAGGGATGGAAAGCTCAGGAGTCCATCTTGAGAGAGCCAATCATGCCTTTGAAGGGCTCTGTTTGTTCTGTGGTTTTGCCTCATCCTGAGCCTAGATCTGCTTTGCTGAGGTTTCCACCTGTTGGTCCTACTGTGGTCTTAGATGCCAGGTAGAACAAGGCTGATCCCATGTCTATAGGAACTTGCTTCCCTTCCTCAAACCTGCCCTCACTGAAAGACCAAGGATTTTGTGGCTGTGAGTGGTGTCCCCTCCAGACCTGCACTCCTCACTCCTCCTCTAAGGCTGTACCCCAGATTTGCTCTCTGACCTCATCCATCACTCACCTGGTGAGCTGGTTCTCAGAGCAGTGGGGAAGATCTTGGGGAGGCTTGGAAGGATAAACTGTGTGGCAAACAAAATGTCATTGGAACACCTCTCTTTCCTGTGCTGCCAACTGGAATGAGAGGTGGAGGAGGAATGTAGGGGAAGGGTTTCCTCAAGCAACGAGAAAGTTGTATTCCCTGAGCGTCATGCCTTATTATCAGAAACTTCTCCCCTAGAAATAGAAAATGTGTGGACTCCTCAGCCCTCGCATCCCACCTCTGGACTTCTCTAGACACTCTTATGAGAGTCTGCAGGTGAACACATGTGGGTTCAAATCCCAACTCTGACAAGATCACATGGGCAACTTTGGGTAAGTGACTTAACCTCTTTGGGCCTCAGTTCCTCCTCTGTACCATGAGTGAGGTCAGGCTAGATGGCCTCTGAGGTCCTTTCCAGCTTTTGATCTATGAACCTCCATCCCCCACTTGGCCTTCAGGAGGTGCAGGAGTTGAGCCCTCCCTCCTTCAAGAGCCTTGGGAACCCAGCAGCACCATTGTCTTCTTCTTCACCTCCTCCATCGTCTCCTCTTTCACCTCCACTGCCTCCCCCAATCTCCCCCTGACTTTCTCCAACCTGCTTTGTGACTAAAAATATGTTGGTTGAGACTTTGATGTATATGCACATAATTCCTTTATGGCTTTTCTCTGTTCCTTCTCATGGACCTATAGAACTTTAGGGTTAGAAAAAAACTTCACTCCTTAGCTTCTCAGGAGAAACCTTTCCCTCCTGAATGAGGGTAAACCGGAGAATTGCCCTGAAATGTGCATATGGATACCTTGTTAATGAGAGTCATCTTTCAAACTCTGAAGATGTCAAAAAGCTATTCATTCATTCATTCATTCATCATTCATTCATTCATTCATTCATTCAACAATGTCCATGGTGATAAGGTTGGGCAAACCAGAAGATTAAAGATGGCAATTTCAGGACTAGCAACGATCTCTGCCTTTGGCTTTTCATGTATTTGGGGGTTTTATTGTAGAAGGGAAAGGAAGTAGTGGCCAGAGTGCTGGAATCGGAGCCAGGAAGACTGAGAACTCAAAACTGAACTCAAATCCCGCCTCTGACACTTTTTGGTTATGTGACCCTGGGAAAGTCACCTAATTACTCTGAACCTCAGTTTTCTCACTTCTAAAAATTGATAGTAGCAGTATTTACCTCCCAGAGTTGTGGTGAGGTTCAGATGAGATAATGTTTGCAAAGCACTTTGCAAACTTGAAAGCGTTATGGAAATGCCAATTATTACTAATTTTGTTGACCAAGAATTCTCATGACTAGATCGGTTGATTGGTAAATGACCATTCCTCTCATGTTTTCCTCGATTTAAGGCAAGCTCATTCCAATACTGTAAGGCCACAAGGACTGTCTCTTGACTGTGGTTAGCAATATCTGCATGGTTGCTCATCTTTCTAGTGGTCTCCTTGCTCATTTGCTTTTTATGGTCTGAGTTTGGTCTCTGCCTCTTGCTGACTGAGTGAGCTTGGACAAAGCTTTAAGAGCATTAGTTTGTGTGGCCAGACAGGGATATTCACACCTGTATAGTGGGTTGATCAGGGGAGTTCCCTTTTGAATATGATGAAGTTGCCCATTGGCCCCTCTTTGAGAGGATTGAGGACATCTCCTGTTTAAGGATAATGGATCAGGGCTGGGTGCTGGACCCATGACTCCCTTTCCTAGGGAGATGCCTTTCCCTATGACCTTGACCAGGGAATGCCTTTGATCAACCCTCCATACTTGCACTACCTACCTCACAGGGTTGTTGTGAGGGTCCAATGAGAATGGAGGTCAAGTACTTTGTGAATCTTCAAGCATCATCTAACCACCAGGCAACAACATGTTCTTTGCATGCTCCAGTTGGGACTCCTACTAGGCCCTTGAATCAGCACCTCCTGGAAATGGAATTGACAAGCTTAATCCTGCCCATTTTAAGGACTAAAGCCACATTGGTAAGGCAACTCAGAGGCTTGAGGTCACATTCTGGCCTTTTGATGGAAGAAAAACACAGAAACAAAATGCCCCTAAATCACTTAGCTGTCATTATCTGGACTTTGCAGATTAAATTGGGGGGGATTTAGGAGTCTGGATTTTTGGGATTTCCCAGTTTTCTTCTTCAAGATTCTGTCATTTTCACTCCCTCCCTGGCACTGGTGAAGGCCAAAAGACTGAAAAAAGATTCAGTTCAAAGTGAAGAAAGCAAAGAATCATCTTTAACTTGAGATGTCAGTTTGGCAGAAAATACTTTTATAAGAATAGGGCACTTTCTGCCCTTTATTTGTCTCTTTGCCAAGCTAAAGTCTGCATAGCCCTCAAGGCCTAACTCAAGACATTGCTTCCGCGAAGCTTTTTTCCCCTGACTCTGCCTCCCAGTGAACTCTTCTCCAGCATGGACAGGACGTCTCACATGATCGCGTGCTTCTAGAATGTATCCTAAGTGTTCCCTGTTTTGTATTTGTGGGTGTCTTGTCTGCCTCTGTAGACTGCTAGCTTCTCAAAAGCAAGCGCCATTGCTTTTGCTGCTTCTGTAACCTCCTGAGCCCTCAGCACAATAATGGGCACACAGGGGGAACTTGGTAAATGCTTACAGGTTGGAGCTTGACTTCAGCAACCCATTCCAGAAATGGGCTGGTTTAGGGAACAGTAAGCTCCTCTTCACTGTAGGTTTTCAAGGCTGGAGCACCACGTGTTGGGGATGAAGTAGATGGGGGGGTCTCCTGTACAAGTAAGGGTTGGAGGGACTGGCCACCAAGGTCCCTGCCAACTCTGAAATCTGGTGCGTCAAATCATAGAAGGAACTTGTCTGCAGTGGAAGACTTCAGAACTTCTGACTCATCAGCGCTGCAAGCTCAGCAAATCCAAATGGAAACTCCATCTTCTCCCTATTCCCATCCTTCTTCTAAATTTCCTCTTTCACTCAAGGGTGTCGCTATATTCCCAGTTCCCAGATGCATAAGCTTAGGGCCATGCACGACTCTTCACCCCTCCCATCCCCGGCCCCATTTTTAATCAGTAGCCAAATCTTGTTGGTTCTACCTCCCCAACACAGTTTCTGTCTGTCCCCTTCTCTCTCCTCCTATAGCCACTGCCTTAGTTCAGGCCCTTGTTACCTGTAGCCTGGACTCTGGTAACAGTTTCCTAATTTGGCTTCTAGCTTCCAGCTTCCAGCTTCCCCTCTCCCCAGTACACCACAGTGCTGGTAAAGCAATCTTTGTAAATCATAGGAGAAACCATGACATTCCCTTGCTCCAAAAGCTTGGCATTTAAATCTCTTCACAATCTATTTCCAGCTACTGCCCTACTGGCCCTTTTCCAAAGTTGGCATTCTCCCTCCTGCCTCTGACTTTTTAAAGGCCATCCCCTATGCCTGGACTCCATTCTCTCCTCCCCTCCACCCCTTACACTCCTTAGCTTCTTTCCAGGCTCAGCTCTTAAGTTATGTCCTACATGAGATGTCCTATATGATCCCTTTCGTGATCCTGGACTAATTGTTCGAGCTCTCTCTCTCTCTCAATCGCCAAATGATTGAGTATTTACTTTCCTGTGTACGTGTTGTATCCCTACTAAGGGCGCTGTGTTTCCAGTACCTCGAACAGTGCCTGGTACATTGTAGGCACTTACTAGATGTGTACTGAATTTTATAAGTGACTCTAAATGGGAGACTTGATTAAATTCCTCCTTTGACCAAAACCTGCTTTTTCCATAACTGTTCTCCAGCAAATGCTGTTGTCTTTTTAGAGCCCTGGTGACAAAGTGTGAGACAGCTGGCAGTCAGCTACAATCTCATTGATTGTTCTGTGTTCTGAAGCATCAGGGTGAGCTGAATTGTATGTATGGAAAAAAAAAAAGCAGATTGGAGCTGTTCATTCAGGATGCCTTTGCTCAGTGGGAGGGATGTGGGCTTTGGGGATATCCTAGTTGTGAACCACACATTGTTTCCATTAGGGTGACAATTAGCATATATTTTACATATCTGTTTTAAATTGAAAGCTGGAAACTATAAGGAACTTGGCAAGTAAGTCAGGAACTCAAGACCCTGTCATTTGGGAATATTCTGTGGTGGATACAGCATACACAGGGCTGAAGTAACCTAAGCATTTTTGTGTGCATACAAGCCTGGCCAATTGTTGCTAACAGCATAGGCTCAACTTCTCTTAATATGTGTTTGTCCAAATCCGCAGAGCTAAATCCTGTTCTTCTGCATCAGGGTAATTTTAGATGGCAAAGGATCGTACTCTTGCTATGTGACTGCTGTCGTCGAATTTCTTGGTTGTGCTCTGTAATTCCAATAAAGAAAATGACCTACACAGAAAAATGAGTTGAGGGGTTTTATCTGCCTTCGCTGTAGACTGTTTTTCCAATTTAAAATGCTTCCCTCAGGCAGCTCTTCTGCCAGAGCTGATCAGGTTTTGTCCCAGGGCCCCAGGAAGGGGGAGGCTGCCAGGGCTTTTGAATTTCCTTTTCCATGAAGATGAGTAAATCTCAGTTAGAAGCGAGGATATGTGTGTGTAAGTATATGAACTGGCTGAATTGACCACATGGCTCTGGGCTCAGTTTGCAGATCCAGACATCTCTATCTTGGGATGTCAAAGGCTTTCTGTGTTTGGTCCATTCCCAGCAGAGAAAATAGGTCCTCACTCTTGGTACCTCTACTAACAGCAACTCATGTTTACACAAACACTTGAAGTTTTACAAAGCCGAATTGGGAAGACTCATGGGAATTATTGGTACCTGTCTCTTTCTTTTTAGAAAGCAATGCTTTCTAAAGGGGGTCCCAATGATAATCCAGTGGTCACACCAGAGGGAGGAAAATTGGTTTCTACACAATATTAACATATCTGGAAGCCCTCATTGGTACAATTTTCATGGTAGAACAGTGGCTTATAAAATGGAAGGGTGAAAAATACTTCCTTTAAAAAGGCTTCTTCCCCATCCTGACTCTTTGAGGTCATTATGGCACCTTAGGTCAGTTGCTTTATTATATTCAGTTTATTAAATATCTTCTGAGCTTCTATGGCTCCAGAGCTGGAAAGGGCCTCAGAGACTATCTAACCCAGCCCCCACATTTAAAGATGAGGAAACTGAGGCCCAAGGAGTTTAATTAATTTTCCCAAGGTTACTAGATAGTGAAAGTCATTGGTCAGATTTGAACCCAGGTCAGAGCCAGAGCTATGCTGCTCCTTGCTCTGTACTGGAGACACAAAGACAAAAACATGAAAATTACAAAACTTCAAAAAAATTCCCTCACATAGCTTAACTATTAAAGTGGGTTAAGGAAGGGGAAATATTTATGTAAGAAAGTATAAAAGAAAGTAGGGGATAAGTCTTTGCCTTCCAGATTACATTCTATGGGTAAGTTTTGTAGTTCCCTCTTTATTTAACACTCCCATCCCCCATCCTCAACCCAAATTGATAGGTTGGGTCCCAAACAGGTGGCTCTTCCACATTCAGGGTACTGTGTGGGTCTGCCCTCTTAACATTGTACTTCATGAACCCCCACTTGCACATTTTCCTTTTCAGGGTCAGTTAACATAATTAAGGCATTTACTATAATACGGTAAGAACAGTAGTAACCAAACTCCCTTTCCCATCGCAGACCTGGGGCATCCTCTCCCACAAATATACTAAGCATTAGTGGGAAGAGAGGGCACACACAGAGTTCACTAGGAGAAGGAACACATTGAAGGAGTGCATGACTGGACATCTCACTTATCCAGCCCCACGGCGCCCTGAAATCATTTCCCTTTCCCTTTTAAGGTGTCCTCATGCTGCTCCTCTGGGGCACAGCATCTTAGTTGGGGAACTCAGCTAGGATCCCCGTTCCTTTTAGGGCTGCCACTCCCTATGACTGGGGGATGGTCTTTCTCAAAGCTCTTCTGGTCTTGCCTTGCTCTGGCTCCCTACCATAATTCCATCACTGGATGCCATGGCCAGGAGGAGAGGAAGGCGAGAGAAATCCCCTCTCTCCCCATCACCAAGAGGTAAGGATCTATTTCCTCCCACAGTGTGCATTCTTTTTCCAAACTGACTTTTTCTCAAGCTACTGGGCTCATACTTTTCTGAGTTGTCTCTTGTCTCAACTATTCCCTGGGATCAGTAGTCTCCATGCTTTTTCAAAAATCACACACGCCATTAATAAAAATTTATTGAGCACTTACCTCCCCAAAGTGGTAGGTATATTTACAAATTACACATATGCATGCACTTCTGTATTGATAAGTATATTCATTATAAAACTTACATAAGTAGAAATTTTAAAAGGATGAAATAATAGTTCATCTTTTCTAGGCTTTCTAGACTCAATAGGGATGAATTAGAGTTGAATAGGGGAGTGACATGATCAGAATGATGATTAAGAAAGATAACATTAACAGTCCTAAAGAGGATAGATTGGAATGGGGACACTAATTGGATGCTTCTTTAAGTGCTGGGTAGGTTACAACCACCCTGAGGAACCTATGCATAGTACAGAAAGGGGGAGATTGGGAACTTGCACAGTGGAGGGAGAGGGTACAGTGAGGGAGTGTTCAGGGATCACAGTAGATGTGGTTGGCTGGAGACAAGTCTCTTGTGGCTATCTAAGGGACAGTGGGTGATGTGGCCCATTTTTCCGCTCCCTGATTAGTTGATCATATATGCCCTTATGGGGCAAGGCCACAGCCTCCCAGGTGGTCCCAGCCCTGAATTTGGAGACAACAGCTCTAGAAAGTATCTTATTTTTGCAAATCAACACCAGGGGCTAGCCACTCTCCAATTCCATCAAGTTTAACCCAAGAATTTCAAAAAGCGGTGATGAAGTGGAGCCACTCTCTGCATTTCCTGGATGTTCTGTGATTTGTTCACCAGGCCTGGGGAAAAATCTGTGATCAAGGGTCTCCTGATCTACTCTTCCTCCTATTACAGCAAAATACAGGATAGGAGGGTGATGAGGCAAAGGGAGGGATCTAGGCAGTTCTCTGGAAGTTTGTGAGGATAGAGAACGTAATATTAATTTTGTGTGTTTGTATTTTGTGTGCATGCGTGTGTGTGTGTGTGTGTGTGTGTGTGTGTGTGTGTGTATACACATGTGCATATGTGATTGTGGGGACAGGGGCATCAGGGAAAGTTCTATGAAGGAGGTAGTACCAGTGCTGACCCTTTGCTTTTGGCAATGTTTCATCCCACTTACCTCCATGCCAGGTTTGTGAAATGCTTCTCATTCCTAGTCCATTCTCTCCTTTTGTCTGGGTGATCTGTGATACATTCCAATAGTAATATAATTGATTTCTCCCTCCACTGATTACACTTCGGACATTTTCCACATTTGGTCCTCTCTGTATTCCCTTGATCCCCTCACCTGAATATATTTTCAATGCATACAATGATACTGTCCCCCTCTCCCATCCATATTCCTTCCTAAAAAAGGTATTTTGTTCCTCCAGAGCCATGTTCTAGGCATGGATCCCTACCCATCAGATTTGAGCGCGCTGAGTGGAGTCAAATTTCTCTATTGCTTATAATGTGATGGGCTGCCTTAGAAGGAAGTGGGTTCACCAGCACTGGAGGCTTTCAGATGAAAGTTGGAAGGCCATTTGTTTCTGTAGTTCTAGGAAGGAAAGGGGTTAAGTAGGGGCTGGATTAGATGGCTTCTGAAATCTCTTCCAATTTGGAAGTTCCTCAGTTCTACGATTTCTACTGAGCTTTGGGTCTCATTGATCAGCTACTAACTCTCCTTGGAGAGCAAGATCAATGAGCGCCCTTGCCCCGCCCAACGTGCCTCATGATTCTGGAGCCATTGCTGGAGTAGTCATCAAGTGTTGCCTCTCTTAAGGGTTTTTGCAATTTAGTGGCAGATCGATGTCATGAAACAAATGAATATAATTTTAGCTGGGGAACTGGGGGCATTAGCTCTTAGGTGGGAGAGCCGTTAAATCTCGGATCCCATTGTCCCCCTAGCTTAGGACCTGGGTGTATGAAATAATATCATCTTGTAGGTGCGAATGGTTTCATTTTTTGTCTTTGGATTCCCAGGATTTAGCATGGTATATATTGGCCTATAGTAGAGGCTTAATAAATGTTGGCCAGATTGAATTGAATTGGATCATCATATTTTTCAATATCAAAGGTTAAAAAGACAGGATTAGGAACTTTCAGTCCCCTCTTCCAAGGAGCTGCATGACTTCTCCCCTCAACTCACCTTGAGGGCAGACATAGTATTGTACTTCTCCTGGCTCCCACATGGATCTTGTGTAATGCACTGAACTACATGAGGCACTCAAGAGATCAAGTGAGATGATCTGGACTAAAGACTGGAAACCTTAAGGCACCATATTATAATTCCAACGATAAATTAGTGTGTTAAGGGGTTGACTTAAATTGAATAGCAGATACGGAATAGTATGGGAGGAAGGAGCCAGAATAAGTTCTGAGGACACATGACACTGATGATTGACCATTTGGGCTTCAGGGCTGAGCCTAATGAAGGATTACCACGGAGCCCAATCTTTCCGCTTTGGAGGTTGAATACCGTAATGACTGTAAATCCCTTGGATCAGCCGAGCTCCAGGATGCCAATAATAATGATACTTGATGATAATAATGGAAGAAAGATGGTATTAGTCAGGACATCCAGGTCCTTAATGAAACTGGGGAAACCAGAAAGAAAAACAAAGAAGTGAAGAAAGGAAAGAGCTCTTACTGGAAAGCAAAGGCCATATCCGGTCATTGGAAACCAACATTCCTTATGGCTCCATCTGAGGGTTTTTGTTCCCATGGAAGGTTTCTTTGAATAAGCCATAGAGGTGGAGTGTTTAGAGGTCTTGGTTTCTCTCTATTTCTTTTCTCCCCTCAACTCATCAGTGCAAAGGACCTATGGCCCTTGGGATGAAATTTGGGGAAGTTTTGACCCTTCTGGATATGCATGGAAGAGTAAAATGGACCTAAAGAGCAATCTTAGAGTAAACCAATGGTGACTTTTTTGGGTTAGGGTTAGGGTTAGGGTTAGAGTTAGGCATTCATATTTGTTTAGAAGCCCTAGGGCTAGAAATGAGAAAATTACAAATGCATGCTTTCAACCTCATGGACCAAAGGTCAATGATTGAGAGATATTTCACCCAAATATCATATTTCTGTGTCTCTAGGAGGGCAGTTGAAGAAGCTGGAACTGAAGCACTCAATCTGTCTGGCTCACTGTGGCTGGATTACCTAGTCCCTGTGTCTGAAATCCCAAGTCTCATATTTGCCAATGTCAATTCCTGACTAGGACATTTAGAATCAACAAATTTTGGAGTTAGAAGGGACATTAGTGGCAATCTCTTATAATCTATACCTAAATCAATCAACAAATTTTTATTAAATGCTGACTATGTGCTAGGCACTGGGGATGTAAGCAACAAGAATGGAACAAGAAATCTGAAATCTGTTGAATAACCTACCAGGTAAATATCAAGACTTTTCCTGAAGACCACCTCAAACAAAGAACTCAGCACTTTCCAATACAGCCCATTTCACTTTGGGGTCGCTCTTATCCTTAGGAAGCTCTTCCTTAAGTCAATGTAAATTTGCCTCTTTTGCAAAGAGAAGTTGTTTTTCTCCCAGGGCCTTTTGGTTCTGCCCTCTGGCACCAAGCAGAGCAAGTCTGACCTCTTTCCGTGTACCTACTAAGTCTTCTCTTCTCCAAACTAAACCCCTTCAGTTCCTTTAACTAACCCTTATGTGGAATGAACACGAGGCCTGTCAACATCTACTTACCCTCCTCTGGAAATCCTCTAGCCTATTAGAGGACAAACACTTATTAAGTGTCTACTATGTACCAGTCAATATCTTTCCTGTCATATGGTTCTACAATTTGAACACAGTACCCCAGATGTTGTGTGCCCAGTGCAGATACAGCAATGTTACTATCTCCTTATGATGTTGGTGGCACGGTGGATAAAGCTCTGGGCCTGGAGTCAGGAAAACTCATCTTTGTGAGTTCAAATCCAGCCTCAGACACTTACTAGCTGTGTGACCCTAGGCAAGTCCTTTGACCCTGTCTATTTCACTTTCCTCGGGTATAAAATGAGCCAGTGAGGGAAATGGCACACCACTCCAGTATCCAAGAGAACCCCAAATGGTGTCATGAAGAGTTGGACACAACTGGAAAATGACTGGACATCAACAACAGCCAAAAAACCTAAACATGCCCCTCTTCATGTGTGAGACTGCATCATCTTGCATGACAGCCATATCACATTGTTGACCCTTATTGATCTTTCAGTATACTTAGGTCCCTGAATCTTTTTCAGATAAACTGCTCTAACTCTCCTCATCCTGTTCTTGGTATTTTGTATGTTTTTTTTAAACCCAAGGATGCAATTCTACATGTATTTCCATTAAATTTCATCTGATTAGATTTATCCCACCACTCCAGCCTGTCTAGCTATTTTTGAATCCTAATTGTCACCTAGCATATCAGCACTTCCTCCCAGCTTTGGGTTATCTTTGGGTTATCATAGAATAAGCATCCTGCTGATGCCTTTACTCATTTTGTTGATAAAAATGGTAACCAGTGTAGAGCCAATCGATAATTGTGCTGAACTCTCCTGGAAACCTTCCAAGCGGATGTCCCACCTTTGGGTCTGCCTGTCAATTAGTTCCGAATGTCCCTAATTGTGCTATTGGCTGGCCTAGATCTTTTCATATTTTACTCAAGAGTTTTGTTGAAGACATAAGCCAGTATCCTAGCTGCCTGATCCCAACATTCTTTTATTGTCTTTCAGCCATACGGGAGAACTCAGTACAGCTGATGATTATACATTTCCTTCATTAAACTGCACAATCCAAAACCTTTTCATAATCTTTGAAGAAACAAAATTAAATGAAGACAGTGAAAAGACAAGACTACCATAAGTTGGGAGATTATTAGAGTTACACAAAGTATATAAAGTAAGTAGGTGTATTCAAAGTAGAATTAGAGAGGTCCAGCAGCCCATCAGAGGCCTGAAGAATATCTAAGGATAATAGATTATTGGAGTACACTTAAGAAAGGCTAGTGAGAATATACTTTCTAAATGTCTTACAAATCAAAGCAAAAAGACTTTAAACTAAAAAAATGTTGGGAGAAAAAAAAGACTGGCTATGTGTACTTCTCAAATGCAGTATCATGAAGAGGAGCTACGATGAAGGACAAAGGTAACAGTTGAGACACCTGAAAGTTTACAGAAGAAAAAAATCCAAGAGAGGAATCAGTAATAAAACCCATGGCCTCAACTATCTGCACATAAATTCCAAAAGTATAGGTGACAAATTAGAAGTCCCAACATAATCAAATTTGGCCTCCTAGATTTCATTGAGTTTGGTGGGATGACACCTAAGATTGAGCCATGGTTCTGAATGGGTATACCTTAATCAAAACAGGACACATAACAGATAGGGGTGGAGTAGCATTTTATATTAAGAAGGTAGACTCATATGAAAATATCAGTACTACAATGGAGAAGAAGTATGTTGGACAGTATTTGGATGAAGGCCAATGGAATGAGAAATGGAAGAACTGGAGTATAAAACAGACTATCTGGAAAGAAAGAGTAAATAGATAATGAATTTGGGTTAGGGAGGTGAATAGAATTTTAGAAAAGTTAGCTATGGTAGACCTCTAGAGAAAATTGAATGGGGAGAGAAAGGAATATATCTTTTTGTCAGTAGTATATGGCACCTACACAAAAATTGACCATGCATTAGGGCATAAAAACCTTACAATCCAATGCAGAAAGGCAGAAATATTAAATGCATCTTTTTCAGATCATGATGCAATAAAAATAACATGTAATAAAGGGCCATGGAAAGATAGACTAAAAATTAATTGGAAACTAAATAATCTAATCCTAAAGAATGAGTAGGTCAAACAACAAATCATAGAAATGATCAATAACTTCATACAAGAGAGTGACAATAATGAGACAATATACCAAAACTTATGGGATGTAGTGAAAACAATTCTTAGGGGAAGTTTTATATCTCTAAATGCTTACATGAGTAAAATAGAGAAGGAGGAGATCAATGAATTGGGCATGCAACTAAAAAAAAACTAGAAAAAGAACAAATTAAAAATTCCCAATTAAATACCAAATTAGAAATACTGAAAACTAAAGGAGAGATTAATAAAATTAAAATTAAGAATACTATTGAACTAATAAATAGAACTAAGAGTTGGTTTTTTGAAGAAACCAATAAAATAGGTATACCTTTGGTTAATTTGATTAGAAAAAAGAAAGAAAACCAAATTACCAGTATCAAAATGAAAAGGGTGAATTCACCACCAATGAAGAGGAAATTAAACCATAATTAGGAACTATTTTGCCCAACTATATGCTAATAAATTCAACAATCTTATTGAAATAGACAAATATTTACAAAAATATAAATTGCCTAGATTAACAGAAGTGGAAGTAAAATACTTAAATAATCCCATCTCAGAAAAAGAAATTGAACAAGCCTTCAATGAACTCCCTAGGAAAAAATCTCCAGGGCCAGATGGATTTACAAGTGAATTCTATCAAACATTTAAAGATAACGAATTTGGAAAGCAGATCAGAAGGCTGGCACAGAAGGATGATATAGTAGTGAAGGGATCCTCCAATTATCCTGCTACCTCTGTCAAAAGCTGAGAAGCTAGTAACTACTTAATTTTCCTTAGTGATAATTTCATCTTTCAAAAGATAGAAGAACCAACAAGGTGCCATTCTCTTCTGGTTCTGATTTTCACTGATAGCCTCAGTTTTCTCTTCTATAAAATAGGAGTAAAATATTATCATATTTATTATGATTATAACTATAACTAGCATTTACATAATCCCCTTTAGTGAAAATCAGATTCAAGGTGAATGCCCCCTTATTGGTAGTGGGGGTGGGGAATGTCTATTTCAATCCAATCCATTTTTATTAAGCACCTACTATGTTCCAGGCACAGTGATAAACAATCTGGATACAATTAACAAAAATAAAAGTAGTCTCTGCTCTCAGGGAGCTTACAATCTAATGGAGGGGGGCAGAGACAAAACACTAAAGGAGGCAGGAAAGTGGGAGGGGAATGTAGGGATATGGGGGAAAGAGCAGGGGGGTATCTTGCTCCATGGAGTTGAAACCAGGGAGAGCATCAGATACAGAGTGGATTGAGCTGAAGGATTCCAGTTTCTGGCCCCAGTAAAGGAGGACATTGGAAGGAGTTTGGTATGCCATCCTCCAGCCTTCCAATCAGCATGGTAAGTGGTGTCAGTTAAGGCTTGGGTTAGTGGCATAGTGATGAGATTAGAGGTGATGAGTTTAATGGTAGAGAGAAAATGAACCACAGTCTATTATGCATCCTAGATTTGGGGAAAGCAGATTTCATAACCAACAGAGGAAAAATAAATGGGATTCTAGGGTCTAAGATGCTTTAGGAAAAACAAGGTGAGGAGAGATGGGAGAGTCTAATTCTGAATGGGAAAAATTTCAATGAGGAGGAAAGTTGGAATTTGTCTGAAGAGATGAATGTGGATGCACAGGCAACTCACCAACCTGCTTAAATGTAAAGAGGAAATGTACAGAAGATGAAAGTGAAGGCTAACTAATGAAAAGTAAAAATAAAAGCATGCCATGATCTGGGAAAAATGGTGTTGGGAGTACTAAAGCTCAGAATGAGCAGGGAAGGAAGCCAAGAACAATGAAGGGAGATTGTTTGATTTGACCTGCATTGGGAGAAAAAAGGAGGATCAAAGAAAGGACAGGCCTTTCCTTGGGGTGGGTGAAATAATGCTGACTTGCCATAGAGAAGAGATGGAATTGTTCAATCCTTATTTTGCTTTTGTTTTCTCTTCTAAGAAGAATGAACTTTACACTGAAAAAAGCTTTTTTAAAAACAGAATTGATCACCAAATAAAAATAGGGGAAGAGAGCACTTAGCTGCTTAAGATGAATTCAGGAGAAGCGAACTATATCTTTAGGTCCTGGGAGAACTGGTGAATGTGCTTGCTGATACAGCATCACTAGTATTTGAAAGATCATAGAAAACAGGAAAATTGGAAATTTGGAAAAGGGCAAATGACCATTTTTTTTTAGGAGGAGAACAACATTCACAAACTAGAGATCAGATAGCTTGATCTTGATTCTTGGACAAATTCTAGACCAGATTACCAAAGAGATGATTAGTGAACCTCTAGAAAGGGAAGCAGTGATTACAAAGAGCTGGTGTGACTCCAGCCAGAACATATGGAGCCAAACTAACTTCATTTCCTTTTGTGACGGGATTATTAAACCAGGAAATGAAGATATTGTTTACCTAGATCTCAGCAAAGCTTTTAATAAAATATCCAATACTATTTTTGTAGAGAAGATGAAGAGAGATGGATTTGCAGTAATTGAGTCAGATGGATTCAGACTTGGTTGGATGGCCAGAGTCTAAGTGCAGTTGGTAGTGATTCAATGTCATTGTAGCAGGAGTCTTTAGTGGAATACTCAAGGAATCTGTGCTTAGCCCTCTGCTGTTTAACATGTTTATTGATGACTTGGATAAAGGCATAAGCAATCAAATTCAGAGGTGACCTAAAGCTTGGAGAGTTAGCTAACACATCAAATTAGAGACAGGACTCCAAAAGATCTTGACAGGTTCAAGCATGGGGCTTAATGTAATAAGATGAAATTGAATAAGGATAAATGTCGAGTGTTGCACTTGAGCACAAGAAATCAACTGCATCAGTGCAACATGGCAGAGTCAAGGTTAGATAAAAATATTGTGGAAAAAAAATGTGCTGAGCTTTTAGTAGACTGCAAGCTCAATTGATTTAGTAGTGTGTGTAGCCCAAAAGGCTAATGCACAATTGTACTGCATTAAAAGAGACGTGACTTCTAAGAATAAGGAGGGAACAGCCCCCTGCTCTCAACTCTCATCTGGGATCATTGGTAATACTATGTTCAATCTGGGCAATGCCATTTAAGGTGGACATTGATAAAGCTGGACTGTTTCCTGAGGAGGTCAACCAGGATGGTGAAGGACCTTGAGTATGGGTCAAAGGAGGAGCAGTTGAAAAAACTGGGGATGTTTAGCCTGGAGAAGAGAAGACTAAGAGGGGACATGAGAGCTGTCTTCAAATATTTGAAGGGCTGTCACTGGAGCATGGGCTAGTCTTATTCAGTTTGTCCTGACAGACTTGTGAGTCAGGAGTAGTGGATGTTGCTAAAAGGTCAATTCAGGCATGATATCAAATGTAAAAAGAATGTCCTAACAATTTGCCCTGTCAGCAAGTGGAAGGATCCCCCTGGAGAGGAGGTGGGGCCCCCTCTAGAGAGTCTTCCCTCAGAGGCTTGGGCAACTACTTGCGACATCTGTTAATACCACGCACTCCTTTTGTGTATGGGTTGGACTGGGTGGTCACTGAGTTCTTTCCAACTCTCAAATTCTGTGATTTTGTCAATATTTAAAGAACTAGCTATTAATATCTAATCAATTATCCCAAGTTATACAAGCAGATTATACAAACCTTCCATTGTTCTGCTCAAAGGCACCAAGGTTTCCCAAAGTCCTTTAGGAAAGCAATGTCTAAGCTACCTCTAACTCTTTGCAGAAGTGATAAACTCTAAGAAGCACAATAACCCAATCGTGGGCCTGGGATCTAGGAGGCTTGGAAAGCTAATTCCACACAGAGAAATAATAAGAGCTCACAGGTTTTAAAGTGCTATCGGGTTTGCAGTGGCCGGGAAAAGCCGGGCACAATGGAAATGGCTGAACAACAACAAAAGGGTTTGTGGAGCACTTGACCTTTGTTTACGCCTCATAATAAATGGGTTAATATGTATAAAACCCTTTGGAAACCTTAAAGCACTATGTAAATGCTAGTTATTACTATTAGTTAACCTGCCAGGTACTTCCTTTCCCCTTTCAGCTTCCTTTTGTGCAGTTATCTTCCCCCAGAGGCTAAGCTTCTTGAGGGCAGGCAATGTCTGTTTATTTGCATTTGTATTCCCAGTACTTGATACAATGCCTAGCACATAGTAGGTGCTTAATAAATGTTTATTGACTGGTTGACTCTGTGAGGAAGTTGGTATTTTTATTCTCATTTTATAGAAGAGAAAAGTGAAGCCTGAATGAATTAAAGTCTTTATTAAGTGAGTATTAGTATCAAGCACTGAACTGAGGGCTGAGGCTACAAATATAAAAAGCAAGCACAGACCTTGCCTTCAAGAAGCTTATGTTCTAATGTTGTTGTTCAGTCATTTCTGTCTCTCCATGACCCCATTTGGGGTTTTCTTGCCAAAGGTACTGGAGTGGTTTGCCTTGTCTTCTCCAGCTCATTTTGCTGATGAGGAAACTGAGGCAATCAGGATTACATGACCTTCCCAGGGTTACATAGCTAGTAAATGTCTGAGGCTAGATTTGAACTCAAATCTTCTTGACTCCAGTCCCAGTGCTCCATGCACTGTGCCATCTAGCTCCTCGTATATTCTAATACTGGGAAATAAACAAGTAAGTAGTTGATGGGGTGGGGGGGAACTTTGGTCCAGAAAATTGCATGGACTGAGATTTGGAGCTATTAGGCATAGGCCATAGATGCACACGCCAGTTCTGGGGATAATGGCAGAATTCATTTGCTCGTTCATTGTGTGTGTGTGTGTGTGTGTGTGTGTGCATGCATAGACATGGATATGTATTTTTGAAGGGATATGCAGAAGTGTCTGTGTTGGTTCTTAGACACCTAGAGGGCATCTATCCATGTGCTTCATCTCTCATTATGTGGGCCTGGGTGGTTCATTAGCAGGATGAATTTATCAAATGTGTATACCTATGAGTACTGTTCCCACTAGCAAATCCTCATTTCCTCCCTGAATCAGCAATATTTCTTGTGACCAGCTGGGCAGCCCGGGCAAAGTGGGTAGTGTGCTAAGCTGGCACACAGAACAATGAGTTCGAATTCTGCCTCAGGCACATGCAAACTGAATGACCCCGGGTACATCACTTACTCTCAAGTTCCTCATCTGTAGAATAAGGATAATAATAGCACCTATTTCTCAGGATTGTTATGAGGATCAAATGAAATAATTTCTAGAAAGTGCTTTGAAAAGCTTATTGTGCTATATAAAGATGGGCTATTATCATATAATGCCATAATGATGTCCACTACCCAAGGAAACAGACAAATGTGCTTGGCTACATACAGTGTTCTTATCTTTAAAATTTCATGCATAGAATCAAGGGAAAAATTGTCAGAAATACATTTGTACAATGAAGTACACAGGCCCGTAGCTTACCCCAGGTTTAGGCAGTCACCAGCTAGTCCACAGACACTCAGAAGCCAGAGTTCTCAGAAGGACATAGCACTTTAGTCTCCCAGTTGTCCTCAGCTCCCATCAGCTAGTCCAGGGAGTTCCCCCATGCTGATGGGGTGGGGGTTGGGAGAGGTCCTCAGGTGCTCTCCCCCTTCTCTCCCCCTTCTGGTTTTGTCACAGGTGGCTGCCTGCAGTCTGTTCTTCTCTTGGGCATCTGGTGCTGTTCACTGGTTGGTCTACACAGGACTTCCCTTCCCCTCCTCCTGGCTTGTTCATCAATAATGAAGAGTCAGGTATCGTCAAGGGCAGGTGAGACCCAGAGGGAGGCATGCTCCAACTGATGGGCTTCTCTTGGCTTCTCCGTCCTTGAACTCTTCAGTTTTGTTCCTGCAGTATCCAAGTTCCACCTGGCTGAAGCCTCTTCCTTTACTCTCTGTGGCCTTTTCAATTGGCTTTGGGGGGTGGGGTGTGCCAAAACAAGGCACAAAGATCTGGCCATCATAGTGTGACTCCACCTGCCACATCTTCGTATCTCCAGGGTCTGTCCCACACTGGGCATTTAGTCCATTCTTATTGAATTTGGATGAGAATCCCCGAGATGCCAAGGTCAAGGAGGGTGCTTAGTAGTTTGGTAGATTTGGCATCAAGAAGATCTGAATTCAAAACCTGCCTCAAACACTAGCTGTGTGGTCATTTAACTTCAAAATCTGCCTCCACCCATGACCCTTGGACTCCTTCTGGCTCCAACAAGTACTTTCTCCCCTTCTTCTTTCCTTTATATGTGTTCTCTTCCTCCATTAGAATGTAAGCTCCTAGGGTGAGGATTATCTTTCTTTTTGGTTGTATTTATTTATGTCCTCAGTTCTTACCATAGTGCCTAGTACATAGTAAGAGCTTACTGAATACTCTCTCTCCCTCTGTCTCATTTTCCTTCCTTCCTTCTTCCCTTCTCCCTTCCTTCCTTTTTCTTCCTTCCTTCCTACACTCCTTCCCTCCCTACCTTCTTCCTTCCTTCCTACACTCCTTCCCTCCCTACCTTCTTCCTTCCTTCCTACACTCCTTCCCCCCCTACCTTCTTCCTTCCTTCCTTCCTTCCTTCCTTCCTTCCTTCCTTCCTTCCTTCCTTCCTCCCTTCCTCCCTTCCCCCCTTCCCTCTCTCCTTCCCTCCTTCTTTCCCTTGATCTCTGTGCCTCAGTTTCTTCACCTATAAAACAAGGGGTTTTAAAGTCACTTCTTATTCTATAATTGCTATTTTAGTACATTCTATATGGTTAGCAAAAGCTAGAGATGCTGCATTCTTTTGCCTAATTCTGTGAAACAGGCAGGATTTACTTTTTCCACCTACTTAAAATAATAAATCTTCCCTGGTTTTGATTATGTGAATCTCTAAGTTGTTTTCTTGATCCCCCCCTTGGTAACTGCCTCAGTTGTTTCCTTCCAGAGGATATTACCAAGTCCATCTCAATTTGTCTATTAACACACAATTGCCCTCCATAAAAGTGGTGATCCGTGCCACAGGGGGTGAGTCATATTGGGGGAGGCATAAACAATGGTGGTCGAAGGGGGTGCCTCTGAGCACCAAAGACTCAATGGGCTGGAGACATTTGAGACTGATTGATTCTGCCCTCATATTGTAGCTGAGTGATGGTAAGGTGTATGAGAAGGTCACTGTGGCTGGGCCTCCATGAGTGTGGAAGAATCAGACGTAAAGGAAAATCTTGGCTGGTCTGACCCCCAGGATGGCTACTTCTAGGGTCTCAACCACCCTTCATCAGTGGTCAATGCAAACTGTAGAATCTTAAGATTGTGCCCAGTGCTGCTACCCTTGTGTGGATGTTCAGCTGTAGGTTCAGGCCTTCAACACTACTCTGGAACCTCACTGGAACCCAAGCCTGTAGTTTGGTGCAGTAGAATGATAGAACTGAGATCTCTAAGTACTTTGAACAAAATAACTCTTTTGAATGGATAAGAGAGCCCCGTTATGATTCAATTCAATAAGCATTTAACAAATGCCTACTATATGCCAGGCATTGTGTTAGATACTGGGGATACAGGGACAGAAAAAATCTTTTAAGGAGCTTAAAATATAGCCAGGGGCAGATGACATATACATATATTGGTGTACCCAAGGACACTTTCCTAGAAAATGAACTCTGGCCCTTGGTTCTGTGGATTTATGTTCAGTCTTGGAAAAATTCCAAAGAGGGAGTTAGGCTCTGAATACTTGCCTCCCCTGCCATGCTCCCTGGCTCATTATGCCCCAACCTGAAAGTTTGGGGAAATCTTTTAAACAAAGAGAAGGCATGACTCATGTCTAGTCCTCCTCTGAAAGGGAGTGACTCTTCTAGAAAAGCTACTTAATATACAAAGCAGACATCAGGAATTGGAATGGATTGGAATGGAAAAGCATTAATTAGGCACCACTATGCTCTAAGCTTCCTACTCTTTCATGGTAGACAAAAAATACTATTTGCTTGGGGTATGCATTTGCTCATTCTTTGGTGGAAGTTGGGAAAGGGAAATAATCAATCAACCTACAAGTATTTATTAAGTGCTTACTGTATGCTAGAATTCATTTGCTGATAGTTTCCTAATTGGCTGTTAAATCTGAAGAGCTGATGTGGGGTGCCACACCTGTTGGAAGAAGAGGCAGCTTCTGGATGTCTACTCCTCTTGGATGCAGCCCTCCAAGTAAGCAGATGTGCTCAGATTAAGGAGTGGAGAAGAAAGACCTTTCTCTGTCTTGCCATAATGATAACCTCTCTCCATATAGAGCCAGAGCTTAACCATCTGGGTTTGGGGTGAGGCTGCCTTAGCCTCTTATGTATTTCCTTCCTTTAACATCAACCTTTTGAACTGAAAGTCAGAAAAATTGTGCACTGTTATCCTTCACTGGCAAGGTGGCAGCAGTGGTGTTCAATAGCAGAGCACTGGCAGGCAGCAGGGGGAAGTGCCTGTATTGAGCACTTTGACCCCCCACCAGGAAAGAGTCCTCCAGAATACAGACCAAGCATATCCAGGGCAAAGGTGAAATGTGAGGTGGCTAATTGGCAGAACTGCTAAACTGCGATGCCTTGACGAGGCCTGTCTAACAATGTTCCAGCAGATTACAACAGTAGTCAGACGTCAGCTGCTAAATTCTGGCTGATCATTCTGTGATGGACACCATCGCCTTTTTCTTTAAGGCTTTGAAAGTCCTTTTCTGAGTTGGAATAAATGAACTATTTCTTATCTGATGTGTGTTTATACATTGGATACCTCTTATTTTCCCCTTTACTAGGAAACCCCTTAGACTTTGAGTCCTAACTTTCACTATTACATAATTAGTAACTTTCTTCTGGTTGCTGTGAGGTGGGCAATGAACCAATTATGTAAGAATAGGAAACCTTGTTCCACTTTGAGAAGTCAGACTACTGTTCCCTCTCTTCTGATGTAACCTGAAAGATGAAAAATGAGCCTGGTATACCTGGATGAACGCTAAATGGCTGGTTATAGAATAAAGAGAGAGCTGCAGGTCTCCAGCCCTGTGAGTCTCAGCTCACTCCCATGCCTCTAACCTAACTGAAGACCAGTTTGGCTGGACCTTGGAGTGCAGTAAGGGTGAATAATGTGTAATCAACCTGGAAAGAGAAACCAGAGGTAGATTGGGAAAGTCTTTTAAAAAATGCCAAACAAAGAATTTTGTGTTTTATCCTAAAGGTACTGGGAAGCCACAGAAGATTCTTGCGAGGGAGGGGGAGTGATGTGTTCAGACCTGTACTTTAAGATCAGATTGGCAGCATTTCCCCACAGGCCTCTTCCTATTCCATTCCATTCTCCCCAGCCCTGCCAGAGTGATTTTCCTATGGCACGGGTCTGACCATTTCACTTTTCTACTAAGGAAATTCCAATGGCTCTCTATTATGTCTAGTATCAAATTTCAATTCCTCTGTTATCATTTAAAGCCCTTCACAACTTGGTCCCAAACTCTTTCCCTTTTTATCACACATTACTTCCATTAACCATTCCTATGGTTCAGTCAAATTGGCCTCATTGTCCCTCATCCTGAGCAACCCATTTTTCATCTCTGGCTTTGGCTCTGGCCGTCCCTCTTGCCTAGAATGCACTTACTCTTAACTTCTACCTCTCAGGATCCCTAGTCTCCTTCAAGACCCAGTTCAAGCTTACCCAAGGAGCCCTTTTCTGATGTCCAAAGCTGCTTGTACACCCCTCTCAAACCCACTTTGTGTTCATAGCCTGTGACTATATAGGTACGTGCTGTCTTCCCCAATAGACTGTGAAGTCCTTGAAGGCAGGGACAGTTTCCTTTCTGTCTTTGTGCTCCCCACCATGAGCACAGTGCCTGATACTGTAGGCTCTCAATATGTTTGCTTGCTCTTTGATGATCGTTAGCCTCGCTGGATGGGTTAGAGGAGAAAGAAATTATTGGTAGGAAGAGGTGGACACGATCAACTGCAATGTAGGTGGTCCTAGTCAGACCACATCTGGAGCCCACATTATATTCCATTCTGGGGGCTGTCTTTGGAAGGACTTTGATAAACTGGCAAACATCCAGATTAGAGGGAGCCACGTGGTGAGGAGTCTTGAGACTATACATAGTCTTAGGTTGAAGAAGAGATTTGGGAGAAAGGGGGTGTTGAGTGACAGCTGTCTTCAAGTCTTTGAAGGCTATTGTGTGGAAGAGAGATCAGACTTCAGCCTGACCCTTGTAGGCAGAACCAGGAGCAGCGGGTGAAAGTTGTTATGAGCCAGATTTATGGTTTGATGTTAGAAACATATTCGTATGAAATTAAAATGATCAAAAAGTGGAATGGTTGGCCCTGGAGGCAATGAGATCTCCCTCATTGAAAGTCTTCAGGTAAAGACTGGGTGACCACTTGATGGGTGTATTGTAAAGAGCTACTAATTGGTATAGAGGAAGGCTAGGTTCCTTCTACCTCTGAGATTTGGAGATCAATCTATGAAAGATTTCTGTCTGGGATGGGATACAGTCAACCCTGAGCATGGGGGAAATGAAATATCACGGTGGTAAGTGGAGACACAGCTCATCCGGTGCCTGTCATCCTTGGTTACAAGAGTCCAGACAAAACCCAAGCCAGTCCAGGAGGCACAAGTTACATGGCCGAGGGCTCAGTGATAGTCCTGAATCATGCTGGTGGAAATTTCTTTTTCATTGCTAACATTTTACATGCTTATTCTCCAAACAGCCCCACTGTACACATTACCTCCTTGGATTGTAGGCTCTCCCCCATGACAAGAGCTGTGTCTTCAATGGATCTAATACCTCTCCCCAATTGTTCCTCAATGGTACCTTTCCTCTGTATTCTTTATGCCCATGCCTAATTACTGCTCATGCATAATACCTTACATTTCTTCTGCAGTTTAGTAACAACTACAATGATAATAATATCAGATTAATAGCTCATATAGTATTTTAGGAGTTATAGATATCCTCCCACAACAATCTGGGCTGGTAGGGAGTGCTGGTATTATTATAAGATGAGGAAACTGAGTCTCAGAGATGCTAAATACATTGGCCCCTGATTATGCAGTTAAGTGGCCGGATTTGCTGACTCAGGAGCTTAGGATCAGACCTAGATTTAGAGGTGGAAGGATACCTTAGAGGCAATGGAGTTCAATCACGCTCATTTTACAAATGAGGAAATGGAGGCTAAGAGATAAGTGACTTGTCCAGGGTCACACAAGCATGTAGTATAAGGATTGTTTGACCTCTTTTTACAAGTAAAGATATTGAGGTTCAGAGGAATTGTGGGGCTCACCTCTGCCAGGCTGGTAACTAGAAGAAGTGGTACTAGAACCCATGGTTTCTCACACAAGTCTTTTAAGCTTCCTATACTACCCAGCTCTGCTACTACCTAGATGTATGACCTTGGATAAATCATTTCCCCCCCTCTCTGCTTCAGTTTCCTCATTTTACAAATGAGGAGGTTAGGTGAGTTGACCTCTGTTGTTCCTTCGGACTCTATAACTGTGATATTGTGGTCTTCTGATCATAGTTTAACATCTTTTCTCTGCCTTCAAGATAGGGACATATTGCAGGCACCATGGATTTTAAGGGCAAGGCTCTGACTGTATTGCCATAGGGCACTAGGACTAGCTTTGCTGCTGAGACCTTTAATCAGCTCATAAATCCCAATTCTTAGAATGAGACCTGGGAATTCTACTCCATGGCTGTGAAAATATCATGTCTCTCTGAGCTCAGCCCAGGCTGTAACTTTGCATGGGGTGGGAGAGAGGGTGTGTGGGCCCAGCTGGAATGCCCGTGGCTCTTGGGTTCAGGTTTCCAGGCCAAGAAGCAGAAATAGAAGCCAAGTTAGCAGTTTTCCATCGGGGGAGAAAAGGAATGGATGGATTGTGAAACAGGGGAGAGTAACATGCATTCTAATGAGGGTCTACAACTCCTTTTAAGAGATGCTCTAGAAATGACTGGAGGGGCTTGAGTCCCCTAATTATGCAACACATCCCTTTCGCACACACATTCACCCACAAAACAGGTTAATAATCTCTTTCTATCTATATTTATATACCTATATCTATGTATTGCATAAGTTAAGTGAAGTAAAGAAACTGAGGCCCAGCTAGTTTGGGTAACTTGCCCAAGGTCACACAGGTAGTGAGTGGAGAGCCAGGATTTAAAACCAAGCCATAGACCCCCAAATCCCCCCTCTCTTCATTGTATCATGAGATAAGATTTGGAGTCAGGCTAGAGAGGGAGATAGAGATAGAGACAGAGATAAAGAGAGATATAGCTACCTTTCCCTAGTCAGGACATGTTTTACACACACACACACACACACACACACACACACACACACACACACACACATATATACACATATATGCTATCTATATGGAGTTAGGATGTGTATGTGTGTGTGTGTTTGCAAAAAGTATGCAGTGCCTTTGAAATCCTCCTTCTAGCCTGAGAGTTTACAACTTTTCTGTGTCATGGACCTTGGGTAGTCTAGCAAATTCTATACAGATGCCATCACAGAAGAATGATTTTAAATACACAAAATGAAATGCATAGAATTACCAAGAAAGCTAATTACATTGACTACCGTTATCAAAATATGAACAAAAATCCAAGTTCAAGGACCCCAGGTAAGAACCCCTTCATCTAGACAATGGAGACCACTTGAAAATTCAAGTACATTTTCTCAGTGAGCCAGAGGCCCTTAGTAGCTATTTACTTTTCCTTGAGAAAGACCAGCCTCTTAAAAGTCGCTCTGGCTTGGCCAAGCCCACCCTCTGCTCTCGCCTTCAGTGGGGCTGATGAGAAACTTGGGGACATGCTTTTCTATTGACAGCTCTCTGTTGAAAGCAGGGCGACTGAAGAATTTGAGGGGAAACAAACCCTCTTCTTTGAAATGGACACAGAGAGGCATTGTGTCTACGACTAGGGAGGATGCAGCCAAGTAGTGTTCCAGAGGAGACTAGAAGTTGTGGGGGAGGGGAGGGAGACAAGGGAAGGAGGGGAAGGATAGACAGGCAGGAAGGTAGGGGGAAGGGAGGGAGGAGAAGAGTGAAAAAAGGGGAGAGGAGGGGGGGAAGGAAGGAGGAGGGAAAAGGGGGAGGGGAAGTCGATCATTGTGTTCATTATTTGAAAAGCTGTTTAATGGACAAGAGGTAGTTTCACTTGGCCCCAGAAGACTGAACAAGGGGCAAAGGGAAGAAGGTGGAAAGAAGCCAATTAAAGCTGAACATCAAACTGCCAGCCAGCGTGGAAGACAGCCCAGAGACCAGCAAGTTCCCCCTCCCAGGAGTCTTTAGCTAAGGCTGCTGACCCCTCTTGTGTTGTGTTTGGGTGTGGCTTGGGCCCAGTGGCTGCTGAGGCCCCATCCAGCCTGGAAATCTTGCTCATGTCCACCTGAAAACCACTTTTAGAGGCTTCCCAAAACCTTGGATGTGGAGGAGAGCTTTAATTTGTGGCCTTTTCGCTAAATCTGGGCCTTTCGTTGACTTTCTCTTTCCAAAATGTGCAATCTCTCAGCTACCTCTCTTTCTAAGTTGAATTGAAAGAAGCTTCAAGCTTCATTAGGCCAATCTGGTAAGATGTGGGCTGGACAGAAAAAACAAAGTTGCCACAGAGAGGTGAGGAGCTTGCAGCCTCCTTTTCTTCTTTTGTCTTTCCTTCCTATTCCCCAGAAGCTCTCCCCTTTCTTCTATTCTTTATCATACTGACCAAAGCCACTGGTGGTAACATCCCATGTTGACCATTGGAAAGGACCTTCACGGGTCCTTGGTCTAACTGGCTCTCTTTAGGAAGAGGAGATCTGCAGAGGTTAAATGACTTTCCTAAGGTCACATCTACAAGCAGCAAAACAGGATTTGGTCCCAGGTCCTTTGACTTCCAATCCTATGCTCTTTCCACTCTGCCAAAATATTGAGTGATGTCACGACTTTCCAGTACCTTGTGCCCCTTAAAACAAAGGGTCCTAGACTTAGCACAATGGAGGGGAATTTGGGAATCTGTGGAGTTTTCCTTTAGGAAAGGATCTGAAATGCTGGCCTTGATTTTTCCCAACGCACTTAGATGTTGTTGGCCAGTGTTTTTCCATTCTTATCTTAAGATAATCATGATGTAACAGACCCATAAGCAAGCCTCCTGCCTAATTAGACCCCCTCTATAACTCCTGATGATGATAGAGTTCTGAGGGGACACATGTATCACTTCCCCAAATGAATTTGAAGAGGAAAGCTTGGTCATAATGGACAGGAAATGGAGAAAATTGGGCCAAAGGGTGCTACCTGGAGAAGTTCTGGATTTAGGAAACAACCTTAAGATCAGATACTTCTTTTCTTAAAAATTAATTTATTTTGATTTATCAACAATCACTTCCACATGCTTTTGAGTTTAAAATTGTTCTCCCCCTTCCTCCCCACCTCCCTCCTCTAGATGGCACACAATCTGCTGTAGGCTGTACATATACATTCCTATTAAATATATTTTCACATTAGTGATGTTGTAAGTAAGAATTAGAACCAATAGGAGGAACCACCAGAAAGAGGAAACAAAACTCAACAGAAGAAAAAAAAGAACAAACAGTATGCTTCGATCTGCATTCAAACTCCACAGTTCTTTCTTTGGATGTGGATAGCATTTTCCATCATGAGATCTTTGGAGATGTCTTAGATCCTTGTATTGCTGAAAAGGGTTAAGTCTATCAATATTAGTCATCGAACAATGAGGCTGTTATTGTGTACAACATTCTCTTGTTTCGATCAGATACTTCTTACACTCAGTTTTTAGCACTAATTTCTAACAGCGCTTGGAAAGAACTAAGAATTTTTGGAAGCAAATTTATAGCCTAACTCCAAACCTTACAATGAAAGTGATTACAGTGATATAATAAAAAAAGAGGGCCGGCTTTGGGAGCACAGGGCTTGGGTTCAAGTCTTGGCTCTTCCACTTACTACCAGTGTAACCTTGTTCAAGTCACAAAAACTGCCTGGGCCTCAGTTTCCTTGGCTTCTGTATTTGTCTTCTTAATCAGCCAGTCAGGAAGCACTAACTAGTCACTATGTGTTAGGTGATAGAGATACAATGACAAGGAGTAACGTGGCCCCCTCATACTCTAAAGGGGGAACTAACATGTAAATAACTAGGAGAAACACAATCTATACAGAGTAGATGGAAGGTAAGAGAGAGAAAAGTGGCATCACTCAGAAGTTCAACTAGGGTGGGGTGACTGGGACCTTGTCTCAGTGTGCCGGAATCTAGAGAGAGCTCCAAAATCATTGGCAGTCCTTTAACAGAAGAAGCAGAATGAGCATTATTTAGTTATAGAGGGGGTCTAATTAGGCAGGAGGCTTGCTTATGGGTCTGTTACATCATGATTATCTTAAGATAAGAATGGAAAAACACTGGCCAACAACATCTAAGTGCGTTGGGAAAAATCAAGGCCAGCATTTCAGATCCTTTCCTAAAGGAAAACTCCACAGATTCCCAAATTCCCCTCCATTGTGCTAAGTCTCCCCAAATAGGAAGCTGCCAGATGGGCCAATGCTTCCTCAGATGCTACTCCATCCATGAGCAACTCCTTAGCCTGATTTCACCCTAGTTTACTCCTCAGTGCCAACCTTCCGGCTTATTGGGCACATTTGGAACTGTTTGTCTCAAGTGCAAATCTTGATAATTCAAGTTCTGTCTTTACTTAATCCTTGGCTTATTTTTAAAGGAACTCTTGTTAATGGATGGAATTTTACAAGGGAGACTCCCAGCTCAGCCTTTTGCCTTGGACCCCAGATCTGCTTAAAGGATCAGATTAGACTTTGCCAGTCTTAGAGTTGGAGCAAAGACTTCGATGATAGAGAACTTCTTGTGGACTCTGGCTTTTAGGGAGACCATGGGGCCTAATTTCCTCAAATTATTAATAATGCCCCCTCCCCAAATAAAACAACTTAAGGGTGTGAGAAACAGGAGGTAAAAAGTGGTAAGGTTTCTACCTTCCCTAAGTCTTCCCAAAGATACAAAAGGGAAGAAAATAAAGCTTGGGGCAGGTCTCAGTAGCTGAACAGACTGACTTCAGCTGTCTGCTGCGGCTTTCGTAGAGCCTTAGCCCAAAGAAAACAAAACTTTGTACGAAAGGATTTCTAAAAGTCTTGACGAGTCATCTCAAGCTGTTTGTTTTCTTACCACATTTTAAAAATGTGACCTATTATTTATTGTTGTTGTTGACATTGTTATTATTGCGACCTGACCTATGACTCCATTGTTGCAGGGAAACATGAGAGAAGCTTGTTCTATCAACATAGATCGGCATCGGCTCAGCAATTTTAGTCTTGAGGCCTGGCACATCGCAAGGGGCAGCGATTTGCCCAAGGTTGTGCCAGAGCTGAGTTTAAATCCCAGCTCTTCCTAACTCCAAGGCTAGCTCGACACCCCTGCACCACACTACCTCTCCTCTTTTTAAAAAAAAAATTACTACTACTAACGACAGCTATAATAATTACACAGTATATTCAACATATGATTATTATTAACAATAAATACAAAAGCCTAGGGATTGAATGCCTCAGTTGTAAACATTTGTAACTCTACCAATTTTCTAGTCAGCCACAGAACCATGGGTTGTAGATTTAGACAAATCTCCTCACTGTACGCAAGAGGAAAGTGCGGCTCAGAGAAAGGTCTGTCCAAGGTCATGGGTATTAGAGGCAAAGCCAGCACTCTGAGCTCCCTCCTCAGACCAAGCTTGGGTGTCCTTTTGATATTTTTTCCAGCAGTAGGTAATGTTTACATGGTTTGTTTATTTATTATTAATATGTTATTTATTACAATGTTTATTTATAAAACGTTTTTCCTTTCTTATGTGAAGTAGGTACTACGACTGCTGACATTTTGAGGATGAAGAAGCCGAGTTTCAGGAAAGTGTAGTGGTTTGCCTAGGGTCACACAGCTAGTAGGCATCAGAGACAAGATTTGAATTCAGGTCTTCCTGACTGCAAGGCCAATTCTCTGGCTGCTGTTTGATGTTACCTGTCAAAAGGAAGTCTGTCCCCTTACACCTGTACTGTTGTGCTCATTCGAGCCCATGTAGCCGCGGAGTTCGGGATTCAGGTGGGGTGGTGCTTGTATTTTGCTTCACTGTCTTCAGTAAGAGCAGGAGGGTCTCTCCTAAGTGGATGAGGGAGCTCTGGGACACCCTCAGAGGAGCAGGGAGCCTAGAAGGAAGGCTCGGAGGAACGTCTTTAGCACCACAGACTGGGACCACCTCCACGGCTGGTGTTGCACAACTAAGGTCAAGTAGCAGTTTTCCAGGATAGATGCGTCATCTGAGGACAGCTGAGTAGTTCTTCCCCCTTGATCAAAGCTCGATGAAAGGTGATTGAGTCGTCTTTGAAGGACCAAGAAATCAATCACTGGCTGTAACTCCCATCTTAGGAGCCCATGGGCACAGGCTCGAAGGATCAAGGGGTGATGCTGTGGAGGCTTTGGGGGAGCACTGTGACCTCCCTCAGTCCCATTACACCACCCTCTGATGCATTAGTGACCTTTTGTCCAACACTGAGTTAAGGAAAAACTTGTTCATTGAACTTAGCTAATCATTACAGCATTTTGGAAATTTCATATTCATCAAAACTGGCCACATTTCTAAAATTTTGAAATAAGAGCTATTATCTCCAATGTACCTGCTCTCCTCTAGCCCACCTCTGGCCCTGACTTCACCTCTGGATTTGTAAACTAAGGAAGTAGGGCTTAACCTTTGAGAATCTTTTTGTCTATTACTTTAGCCACAGCTGGGGACCTACTCATGTCCAGCCCATAAAATATTCCTGTCATTGGCAAGGACTGTAGGGAGGGGTGAAAGATGGAATGGGAGAGGGCTCTGGAAAGCCTTAATACATGGGTGTGTTCTCTCCCTGTGCAACTCCATGGAATTCCCCCTTGCAAAATCTGGCTTAACCTACAGAAAGCAGTTCTATACTTGAATAAACTTCTCAACGAACCACTTGGAGGAAAACTCCCTCTTTTGTCAAAGGAAAAGTAGCCCCACTGTCCACTACCCAGGTCAGACCACATGTGGACTATTGTATTTAGTGGGGAAGGGCATTGAGGAGTGGCCAGAGGAGGCTGACCAGGTGGATGAAGACCCTCAAGTTCACTCCACGTGCAAGCTCTTGACTGTTTCATCTGGAGAAGGAGGGGGGCACACAATAGCTGTCTTCAAGTAAGTCTATCCAACAAGCTTTTATTAAGTGCCAGGCACTGTGCTAAGTAGTGAAGGTACAAAGAGAGGCAAAAAGCAATTCCTGACCTCAAGGAGCTCACTATCTAATGGGGGAGACAAAATGCAAACAAAATATGTATAGATAAGATATTCAGGATAAATTAGAAATCTCTGACAGAAGGCTCTACAATGAAGAGACTGGGAAAGGCTCCCTGTAGAGGCTGAGATTTTAGTTAGGACTTGAAGGAAACCAGGGAAGCTAGGAGGCAGAGATGAGGAAGGAGTACCTGGGCATGGCTAGGTGAAAATACTTACAGTTGGGAGATGAGTCTTGTGTGCAAGGAACAGGGAGTACTAGAGAGGCATTACATGTAAAAGAGAGATCGGACTTGATTCATTTGGCCCCAAGAAACTGAAATAGGAACAACTGGGAGAAGTTACCAAGAGGCAGATCAGGCTTAATGTAAAGAAAAACTCCCTACCTACAAAAGCTAAGGGAGGTAGGGGTCTCTCGTTGGAGACCTTCCAGGAATGGCTGATTGATAAGACCGGCTGGCCTCATAGGTCTTTTCCCATCCTGAAATTCTGGGATCTCTACAATCTGCCACTTCCAGCTGTGAAGCCTCTGATTCTGGGTGTAGACATTTGGGTGTAGACATTAGGAGATTTCTCTTGATGTGGCAGCCATGGTCATTGAAGTCTGGGCTCCGGAGATGCAGGGCTCAGACATGTGGTGCAGCAAATAGTAAAGAAGATCTGGATTTGAATCCTACCTCAAACACTTATAACATTCAACAGCAGGCAGCTAGGAGGTACAGTGCATAGAGCACTGGGCCCAGACTCAGGAAGACCTGAATTCTAATCCTACCTCAGACACTGGCTATGTGGCTGTTGGCATGACAACCTTTGCCTGTCAGTTTCCTCAGCTATAAAATGGGGACAATAACAGCATCTACCTCTCTTAATCTCTTCTCTGCCTCTTGTTTTGAAGAACAAATGGGATAATAATTGCGAAGAAATGCCGTGTAAATTCCAGCTATTATTAACATTCGTTTTGTGCTGGCCCCGGGCACACAAAGATAAAAAAAAAAAAAGAAAGAAAGAAAGAAAGCATTCATTCTCACAAGGCATTTAAATTTTCCTGCCAGCAGCGCTGGCCTGGGGTAAAGAGTAGAGCCCAGGTCTTCTAAGCCTGCAGCTGAGCCCTTGATCCCATGACAATTCACCACATCTCTGGGACTGCATCTGTCAAAGAGAAGGGAGAGAGCAGGAAAGCTCGCTATACAAGCAGCACTTCTCCCCATTCTCTGGACTTCATCACGACTCCTCAGCCACCCTGTGTCCCTGCAAGGCCCCTCACAGTGTTAGGCGTGGCGTCCAGCACTGCCGGTATAGGCAAAACACAGTTCCTGCCCTCATGGAGCTTACATTCAAATTGGGGAGACACTGTGTATACACACAAATTAATGCACTGCAGTGAGTTCTGACCCACTGGGAGATGTTAAGTGTGGGCCTTTATGCCCGCGAACCTGGTAACGGCTCCAAATCAGGGCTGATTTATTGACTTATTGTTTTGTGGGTTATCCAAACTTTAGAAAGTGGCCACAATTCGGGTTAAAGTTCAAAGACTGTCATGGACACATTTACCCCTTGGAGAGATGCTTGTTAAACAGTTACCAGCACACTCCCACCTACAGAGTGGCTAGAAGGTAACTTTGGAGGGGAAAGCACCACCACCAGGAAAGCCCTGTCAGAAGGGAGTGTTTGAGCGGGGATTTGAGTCTAAGAAGTGGAGGTGAGGAAGGAGAGCACGCTAGATGTGAGGCACAGCTAGTGCAAAGTCTGGGAGATGGGAGATGGAGGATTATGTGCCAGGAGCCTCCAGGAGGCTAGTGCTTTTGGACCAGGGAGTGCATAGAAGGGACCAAAGTGTCAAAAGATTGGGAAGGTAGCAGAGTGTGGAGGGCAGGAGAAATCTGGTGGTGATTTTCTGACTGGGACTACACACACACACCAGTGTCTTTTTTTCTTTCCAGTTCCAGTGACTATACATGTATTAGGGGAAGGCTGAGGTCCCTGGAGAACAAGGTGAGAGGGCATCCAGGGCGGTTACCAGAAGTACTTCAGGCCACAAACAAAGGAAGACAACATCTGACAAGGCCAAGGGGATTGCCTGACCTCTACAGAAAGCTGGAGGGTAGAAGAGTGCAACCTAGAAGGGAAGGAAAAGGGCTACCCAACGCTTGGAGCTAAGAGGGTATTTTCCTTCTCCCATCAGAGTGCACTTCCCTCTCCCTTTTGTCTCAGAATTCCTCTTTTTCTTCAAGATGCCAGGCAGCCAGGTGGTGCAATGGATGGAACACTGGACTTGGAGTCAGGAAGAACCGCGTTCAAATTCAACTTCAGACCCTTACTAGCTGTGTAACCCTGGGCAAGCTACTTAATCGCTCTCTGCCTCAGTTTCACCATCTGTACAATAGGGATAAACATTACATGTACCTCCTGTTGTAAGGATAAGATGAGATGATATTTGTAAAGTGCTTTGCAAACTTCGAAATACTATTTCTATTAATATGTAACTCTACTGCTTTCCACATGAAGCCTTTCTTATTCCCCTCAGCTGGCAGGGCTTCTCCCAAAGTATGTATTTTGTACCTCCCCAAACATAACATAAATGTCATTTAGATGTCTTGGAATCTCCAGTGTCTGACATGTAGTAGGTGCTTAACAAAGGCTTGTTAACTGATTCTCATAGAGGAGGGAGCCAGAAACTCTAGGGGAGGAAACATTATCATCTGCTTCAAGGAGAGCTGATGTGGATGTCCACCCAGACGGCATGAATGACACGGTCCTCCGAGAGGTCTTGTGGATTCCATTTTCCAGTCGGCTAGACGCTACCTTCCAGGGGCATGTCTGTGGCATGAGACAGAATCTCCTGAGCCACTTCAAAATTGCTGCCCACTTCCGGCAATTGATGTGGAGACAAATGATATTGTTCAAAGGAACTGAGGGATTATCAACCTTTCAGGCTTGGAGTGATGAGTAATCAATGTCTCCATCAAAGAGCAAAGTTTTAGGTAAATACGTAGGCTTGAGCCCTGGGTTACACCAGTTTAACAATCTTGTCAAAAGAGGAAATGAGGTTAGGCTGGTGTGACCTGTTCTCGATAAAGCCGAGCTGCTCTTTCTAATCATTGCTTCCTTTTCCAGATGTTGGCCAATCATCTCTTCAGTGATCCATTATAGAACTTTCCCAGGAATTGAAACCAAGCTCAATGGCTGATAGTTGGAAGGTTCTGGTTTTTTCCTTTTCTTCTTTTTTTTAAATCAAGAAACTTGCTCTTCTCCTGCGGTGTCTTCTCTGTTTTCTGTGATCTTTCCCATATTACTGACACTGTATCAGCAATTACATCTGCCAATTCTTTCAAGGATGTGGCTCACCTGGGACAAGTGATGAATTCATCAAGGGCAGCCAGGTTCTCTTTTACTATCTCCATGTCTTGACCATCAGTTTCCTTTGTAGACATTTTGATTTTTTCCTTTCCACCAAGAAGGTCATTCTTCTTGGAAGAGAAAACAGAAACAAAAGAAGGATTGAAGAGCTGTTCCTTCTCTCTGCTGTCAAACATCATCTTCCCATCCGCCCCCACCAAAGGTCCTCTCCCTTCTCTGAGTCTTCATTTTCTCCCAATGTAGCTGGAAAAGCCCCCTTTTCTTGTCCTTTGCTTTCCTTGTCATTCTCAGCTCATTCTGAGCTCTGGTACTCCTGAGGCTATTTTTATAGGACCATGTCAGAGTGTAGTAAGAATATTTCATTTTATTCAATACAATCCAGTAGTCTAGCCTGACCCAGTGGAAAGAATGGTAATTTTATAGTGAGAGACCTAGCTGTGTTTGAACCCAAGCGTTGCCAATTTCGACCTGTGTGACCTTTGGCCAGTCTGTTAACCTCTCTGGGACTCAGTTTTCTCATCTGTAAAGTAAGGAATTTAGACTAGATAGCTTCCTAAAACTTTGCCAGGAATTTCTGGCAAACTTCTAGATTGTATTGTTAAAGTAATGATCACTTGTTAGATATACAGCAGAGGCAGTTCCTGGAGAGGTTTCGACTGAACCAAAGGGCCTCATATTCTTTATTCTGGGGATTCAGATGGGGTGCCCTCTTCCAATGTCTTAATCTTCCTTTTCTTTTCCCTTTTCAATTGCCTTTGTTACAACCCTTTTAAGCAAACCGACAAACACTTTTTGAGTTCTTGCTTTTTGCTAGGCATGGCTCTGTGCTACAGACAAAGTATTTTTTTTTTTAATCCTTGAACATGACACCAACCCTCTTCTCAAAGAACTTACATTTGGGGGAGGGGGTGAGGCAGGCACTATTACCCAGGAGGGCTTAGCAGCAGTTGGGAGAACTGCCCTAGCACTGAATGATGCAGAAGTGAGGGGCTAAGCTCTATGCAGTTGCAGTTTCACTAAGGATTAGTCTGGCAGGGTGCATGGATCTGAGCAAGGTGGATGCCCCGGGTGGGAGGTTTTATCTCTGGTTTACGAGGGGATGTACTCCTCAAGATGGCCTTGTGAAAAGCTTAATTAAGGTAGCACTTAGTCCTGGACAAATGAAAACTGATTCAGAAAAGCAAATCTTAATCAACCAACAAACATCTATTAAGTGCTTACTGTGTACTAGGCTTTGTGCTTAATCTTAAAATATATGATGACCATGAAAGCAGACATTGAATCTATCCAGGATTGGGCCCTTAGAGCTGATTCAAAGCCCAGCAACTCTCCCTCAAGGATGCTGAAAGGCAGAGATGAGGAAAGCTTGTGATCTAACTGTGGTCAGTGAAGTCACAAGGATAAGCAGACTTGAGGGGCCAAAATGTTGGTTTTGGAAATGTTGATGCTGAGGAGTCAAAGGAACATCCAGATGTAAGAAACTAGAAATGCGGGTCTGGAGTTCAGTGAGCTGGTCAGGGCTGGAGACTGCGTTTTAGTCATTCTGTGCATGGAGGGAGGGCTGCAGCTGAGGGCATGAATCTGCCCTTCTACCTGTGAAAAAATATTACTGCGAAATTAGCACTGGCACCAAGTCAAGATCTGATTGGCTGCTCTGTTTCTAGTAGAAACATAATAAATACTCTCTCTCTCTCTCTCTCTCTCTCTCTCTCTCTCTCTCTCTCTCCTCTCACACTCTCTCTCTCTCTCTCTCTCTCTCTCTCTCTCTCTCTTCTCTCTGTCTCTCTCTTTCTCCTCTCTCAACTCTAACATATATCATCTATCTACCTATCTATCTATCTATCTATCTATCTATCTATCTATCTATCTGTCTGTCTGTCTGTCTGTCTGTCTGTCTGTTTGTCTGTCTGTCTATCTATCTTTTCTATCTTCTAGGATGAGCCCGACATAGTTAAACTATAAAAATGGGTATTGTTGGGAAGCAAAAATTGAAAACTTGTCCATCCGGAAAAGTTTTGGCAGAGAATCTTCACTTTGTTAGTTCAGAGGGAGGAATGAATTTATCCTTAGAGGGAAAAACTGAAGCAGCTCAAAGTTCTCCCTGTTGCATAAGTGGTCAAGAGCAAGAATGCTTGATTTGAGCTTTTGTGCCTTGGCAGCAATTCTGACCCTTACACACTTGAACATCATGGAAGTCATATGGTATCAATAACACCAACAAAGCATGGCCAGGACTTCTGAAGCCCATTTCCTTGTAGAATTTCCATTTGGATCTCTTTTCTCCCAAGTTTCCAATGTATGCTCATTCTGAGCTCTGGCTATCTGCTTGGTCCTCTTGATGACCTGCACGGCTGTGTAGCTCTATTAGGATGTGCTCTAGTGCCTGGAACACCCCTCAGAGCAGCCAAAATTCCTTCTTCATGACTGACTGATTTGCACATTGTACTGCTGTGCAGCAGATCTTTTAAAAATATTATTGTGAGGTCTCCAGTGTTTCTCAGGGCATTTGCTGTCAACTTCAGCCTTGAGACCTATGCAACAATTTTTCCATAGACCCTTTCCTCTTTTCACATCCCCTTGACCTGGGCTAATATCACAGTTTTAGGACTCAAGGATCTGATTTTTTTCTGGTACATAAGAGCTTGTATATAACATCCTCCATTATTTCAATTTACTTTCATAAGCCTACTGTTCTGACTGAACCAACTCATTGCTGTCTATTCATTTTACATATGTGTATATATCACTGTCTACATATACATATATCACTGCCATATCTATTTTGTATATTCCTTCCTTCCTTCCTTCCTTCCTTTCCTTCCTTCCTTCCTTCCTTCCTTCCTTTCTTCCTTCCCTCCTTCCTCCTCCCTTCCCTCTCTCCTTTCTTCCTACCCTTCCTTTTTTTCTTTATGCATGTACATGTATATACATATATCGCTATCTTGTGTCTATTTTGGTAATGATATATGCATGTACGTATGTGTGTATAAATGTATAGGTTGTCTCCCCAGCTACATTGTAAGCTTGTAGAGGGCAGGGACCATTTCACCTTTGACTTTGTGTGTACATTGCCTGGAACGGAGCAGGTACTTGGACAATGCTATGTGAAGGCTTCTTGAATGCAGTACCATCTTAATAATTCATGTTTCTATAAGCCTTTGAAGTTCATGGTGTACTTTCCTCACTCCACTCCTGAGAGGGTGGTAGTAAGACATACCATCTGCACTTGCAAGAGCAGGTCTCTGAGCAAGAAATCTACTTGCCATGTGATCTAATGCAGACGGTAGTGTCAGGACTCCATCACTAAGCGTTCATTGGGAGCCTCTGTACTAGGCACTGTGCTGGGGTGGGTGAGACATGTCATTTTATTGATATAGGGAATGACTAGTGAGGAAACACTCTCTACCAATATAGATTGTCTCCTTCTCTGCATCTTACAGTCTTAGAGAAATGCTCAGAGTTTCTAAAGATTATAGGATTTGCTCCATGTCACAGTGTCAGTATGTGTCCAAGGCAAGACTTGAACCCATGTCTTCCTGGCTCCATGGCCTCCTGCCTTTCTTGTATAGTTACCTTGTATATAGTGACTTGCATACATTATCTCCCAATCAACATGTAAGGAAGTTACTATGTGTCTTACCCTGATTTTACAGATGAGAGAGCTAAGGCTAAGTAAAGTTAATGATTTGCCCCTGGTCCACAGCTAGTAAGTATAAGGCAACGTTTAAACTCAAGTCTTTCTGTTTCCAAGGCCAGCAGTCTGTCCACAGGTTCACAATGGACAAGACTGTTGTGCTCTGAAACAGCCTCTGTTCTTTTGGCCTTTGTCTCTGGCACGTTATCTCTATCTGTAGCACCCCATTTCTGGACTCTTTTGAGCAGAAAATCTTTTAAGGAAGAAGCTCTCTGCTCTTTGGCTAATTAGAATTTCCATAGCAGTGACTTCAGAGGTGGGAGCCAATGAGGGAAACTGAGCAGGTCCCTTCCCCTCCCTCTGCAGTACCAGCTCCTCATCTTGTTCCCAAAGCTGTCCTGAGGCCTGTAGGGAGGACAGAGCCAGGAGGGCTCCACTCATCCAGTTGTCCAGAACTTGGAGTAAGTAACAATGCCTCCCAAGGCCTCTGGGAACCTCCTGCTCCTGAGCCAGCCCAAAAACTACCTTGCCCAGGGCCCGTCCAGTTCTGCAAATGTTGGCTGCCACCTTGGCTTGGGGATGGGTGCTGTCCCCATCTGGGGAGGGTATCATCTGCTCATCCACCTTTTGGGGAAGGGTATATGCTATCCCAGCATCCTTCTCTTACCTATTTTGCATCTAATTGTGTTTGTGTTTTCTTCCCCAATAGAATGGAAGCTCCTTGAGGGTAGGGCCTTTTCTACTTTGTCCTCTTATTCTCAGCATCTTGCCCAATGCCTGGCATATAATAGATGTTTAATGAGTGCTTGTCAATTGTCAGCTGTCTTCCTTGCCTCGTGCTAAACCAGTCTTCTCCTAGATGAGCCAGATTCTGTGGCCTCTTTCAGCATCGACTGCCTCTTCTAAGTAGTCTGTGAATTCCCCGTGGTAAGACCCAGCAAAGGACCTAATGAAGATCTAAGGTCATTTCTACGTCTGCAGCTCTATGACCCTAATTCATTAAATCCCTCTTTTTTTCCAAAAAATGTTTTCTTGATCCACTTGTCCCACTCTCAGTGAGTCTTTTCTTGTAACCAAGAAAAAAGTGAGCAGAATCAACTCATACACCAGCTTTTCCTGATAGTGTATTCAGTATGCCACGTCCATAAGTCACCGCACTCTCAATGAAAGGGGCCAAAGATTGCTCATTGTAATTGCACAGCATTTGGATTCCTTCTTCTTTTCCCCAAATGAGAAACAACATCAGCGCAAAGAAGAAGGAATCCAATGGAATTCCATAGCTTAACACTACTACCTTGCATGGTCCAGGCATCAGGTTTTAGTGGGCTCCCTGTTGTCTGCTGTTTTCCTCCTGTTCTTTCTCCCTTCTTCTTGCCATTCCAAACTCAACTTCTCTGATTTTTAGCCATTTTGGTGAAACTCTGCAGAAGCTGTTTCCCATCTACAGTCTCACTTGTGGTAACTCCTGCCTTCACCTCATGAGCCTGTGGCTGTTTGGAAGAACTAAGGAGGGGCACTTTGCTAGAACTAAAGTAGTAAGAGAACTGAAGTGCCTAGTGCTACATGGATGGAAGTGCGGGAAAGAGCTTTACTGACAAGTACAAATTTCATTGTTTGGTATGAATATTACTACTACTACTACTACCACTAGAAATACTGATTTACTTACATTGGTGCAGTGTTTAAGATCTGCAAAGTCCCACTTTTCTCCTACAACCCCGCAAAGTAGGTAGTACAAGTTTTTACAAACAGATGTTCATAGTGAATGAAATGGTGACCGAGGTGAAATGGCTTGCCCCCAGTCACAGGGCTAGCAAATGTTTGAGGTAGGGCTCCAACTCTAGGCTGCTGACTCCAATTCTTGGACTCAACCCACACTGACTTCAAATGGCAGCAGTTCCACACTGGGGGAGGAGGGCACTGAAGTTGGAGTGAAAGGGCCTGGGCTCCTATCCTTTTCTGTTTCTTATGTGACCCTGGACAAGTCATTTCAATTCTCTGTGCCTCAGTTTGCTCTTCTGTAAGAGGAGGGGATTAAATTGATGGCCTCTAGGTTCCTTGCACCTCTACACCTATAATTCTGTCTAAAACCTAATGGCCTCTAGAACAGGGACAGTTTTGTCTATACCTTATGTGGGAAGCACCAATGCCCTTCATTGGTATGGTAGCCCATCACCCCTTCTGATTTCAGCCTAGACAACAAGGCTGGGGTTGTTCTCACCCCTGCCCCTGTTCCCATCCCCACAGAATATGGTCTCAAGAAACAAAAGAAAAGGGGAGAGTTTAGAATCCAGGTTTATGGTCCAAACTTGGTCTGACCACAAATTGGCTGGGTCAGTCTGTCTTGTGTGGTGACCTGGCCTTGACTCCTTTCCCTCACCTCAATCCCTGTCTGGGGAGCCCTGCCCAGGACAATTCAACAAACAGCTAGGAAGAAAGCCTTTCCTTCTCCTTGATGGACCCTACAATGAAAGAATTGGTCTTTCTCTGGGGGTGAGATGGATGCTGGGTAGAACTCTTGTTTTTCTGGGTGTTGGGACATTGTTGTAATTTAAGTGTTTTCCTTTGTGAGGAAGTATAGGCAGAGTGATAAAGGTAACTAGTTAGTCAGAGATTAGATGGAAATGGGGACCAACACCCACAACCTTTCAATAGTCAGGAAGCTTCCTGATTGGCTGAGAGTGAGCCTGGGTTTGTAAGCTGGGACATTCCAAACCAGTAAGGGATGGGGCAGGGGTGGGGCTCAAGATTTAGAGTTGAGATTCCTTCTCTGGGAGCCTTCTGAGGCCAGCTTGCACTGGCATGGGTCCAACAAAGTCATATAACTGAGGGAGTTATTCAGGGGCCATTTGGTGGAGGATGAGTAGTCCTTCCCCACCCCAATACACTCTTGGTTGTCCTGTGATCCTTTATTTCTGCACACTTCTCTCTCTCCAAGATCCCCTTGGAAATGGATCCAGTAAAACAATCTTGTGGTCAAAAGGGCTTGGTTTGGAGCAGGAATAAGGAAAGCAAAAGAAGTCAGGCCAGGATCTGCCACCAAGATATAGTGGCCATGGCTGAAGGAAATGGAATTAGGCCTTGGCTGCTAGCAGTGATAGCCCCAGGGGACCCAGCAGGCTTAGGGACCATGGAGGACAGGAAGAGGCCTAGTGCTTCAAGTCTGTGGTTAGAAACCAGTGAAACTTAGCCAGTAGTGAAAGGAGAGAGCTATGGGTCAAGGGCAGGTTTCCTCCCATTAGTTTCAAGAAGGTGTTGATGTCCCTTGCATATAGTGTCTGACATAGTTGGAAAAAGATGCTTCATAAAATACATCTTTGGTTGGGTTTATTATACCACCATGCTCACTTTTCAATTCCTCTCCCCCAACCAATTACACAAAATTTTTTGTTGAAATTTGCCTCCAAAATTTCATCTTCCTTGATGCCAATCAACTGTTCTGGGAAACTAATCAGAAGGTAGCTTCTCTCTGTAATTATTTTTGGGTGCTTCACTGATCACCCTGCCAGGCATCATTCAGGTCAAGTTCCCTTTAGGGGCTCATCATTTGGGTACTCCTGGCCTCCAGCTTACAAGAGAGAAAATGGGGGAGGTCAGCCCCACTTCAGGTGGCCGAAGGAAAAGACACTGGGAAGATGTGAGAGAAGCAGGCAGTCTACATCATGTCCCTAATTCCAGCTTCCTGTTGTGGAAACTTTGGTGAGGTTCCCCTCGGGTGAGATCCATGACCCTTTCTCTTGGCTGAGCTGAGTCAGCTCATGGCCAATGGGAGAACCTTCATTCTGTATCATCAGGTATATACATTCTCTGATTTCTGGTTTGCTATGATTTGGATTAGTGGGTTATTTTGATACGTGCTATATTTGTTCATTATGGAACTGGTATGAAGTGGGGAAGGGGCCAAACCTTGGGTATAGAGCTTGGAGTCACTCCTTCCCCCACGAAATGACAAAGTAATCAGTTATTCAGTCATTTCAGTTGTGTCTGACTATTTGTGATCCCATTTGGGATTTTCTTGGCAAAGATACTGGAGTACATTTCCTTCTGCAGCTCATTTTGTAGACGAGGAAACTGAGGCCAACACGGTTAAGTGATTTGCCCAGAGTCACATAGCTAGTAAGTGTCTAAGGCCGGATGTGAGCTCAGGTCTTCCTGACTCCAGGCTTGGTGCTTTATTCACTGTGCCAACCAGCTCCCCCAAGTAATCGAGAGCTGGCTCAAAAGTGATCATATCCCTTGTGATCAATATTTGAGAGAGCAGATAGATATAATTCTAGCCCTGTTTTTCTGAAGAGAGCAAAGTGACTTCTGGCTCAAACCTCCTGCTTCCCCCCCTCATAGGAAAGAAAGCCTCTGTTAGAGAAGGGTGGGAGGAGAAGAGGCTAGTTTCTGCCTTCCTTCAAGTCACACAAGAGGACAGAATCCTCTCCTTGCACATGGAGTCTCACTACATTTGAGGGGCCCATTCCTCTTCTTTTCCTTACATGTATGAGGTCATGCAAAGCATTTCCACATTAACTATGTTGTGGAAAAAAGGAAGGAAAATAAAGAAAGAAAAAAATAGACTTTAATCTGTCCTTGGAGTCCATCAGTTCTGTCTCTGGAGGTAGATTACATTTCTCATCAAGAGGCCTTTGGAATCATCTTAGATCATTGTATTAATCAGAGTAGCTAAGTCGTTTGCAGCTGATTGTTATTGCAATATACTGTTAGTGTGTATATTGCTCTAGTTCTGCTCACTTCACTTTGCAGCAGTTCATGTAAGTCTTCCCAAGTTTTTCTGAAACCATCCTGCTCATTGTTTCTTACAGCACAAGAGTATTCCATCACAATCACATACAACAACTTGTTTAGCCATTCTCCAGTTGATGGGAATCCCCTCAATTCCCAATTCTTTGCCACCCCAAAAAGAGTTGCTATAAATATTATTGTGTGTATATATATATATATATGTATATTTATATCTATCTATCTATCTATCTATCTATCTATCTATCTATCTATCTATCTATCTATCTGTATTCCTTTTCACTTTTCTTTGATCTCTTTGGGATATAGACCTAGCAGTGGTATTGCCAGATCCAAGGATAGGCACAGTTTAATCGCCCTTTGGGCATGATGGATAGCTATCTTTCAAGGTAATGCTTCACTGCTGCCCATCCCTGCAGGGTTATCTTGGAGGTTGATGGGACCTGGAGGTTATTTAGGTACAAATGATCTTACAGAGGAGGAAAATGAGGCACAGAAAGGTAAAGCAAGTTGTCTAAAATCATATAGGAGGTAAGTCATAGAGCCAGGATTGGAACCTAGGTTCTCTAATTCCAAATATAGAACCTTCCATCATCATCATAATGCTTCTTGAGAGAGGTGGGGGGGGGGTAAGGACTATCCATCCATGTTAGTATAAAATGACCAAGGAGACCAAAGCTAGTTCAGATATGGGGAACAGTGACCTCCTCCATGGAACAAGTTTGGTATTTCCTTCAGAATAATTTATACTTTTCCATATGGCTCAAGAAAAACATGAGTATTGCTTTTTGAAAGACTGATTATGAATTCAAAATCAACTTTTTGTCTGCATAGACAGGCGATGCCTTCTGAGCACCATTGCTGACTGGCAGGGTTATCATACCCCCTTTTTATTGACCTGCAGTTCAGGGGCTAAGCTGGGAGGAGTGCAGCCTCCTTCCCTTATCTCTTTATAGAAATGGGTAGTGCATTCATGGAGGACATTTCCAAGTTGTTCTGAGTCTGTACTTGGCTCTGGGTGTTTGACTGGCTACCCTGCTAAGCCTTATTCAAAGGCAGGCTGTTTTATGTGATGGATCCTCTTCAGTGTAGAGCCTTTTATGAGCATTCACCTGTCACTGAGGAATCCAAGGCCTTCTCTGATGATGATCATTTAGCTTCAAATGCCTCCACCTCTAAGAGAGCCTTAACCTTTAGGTAGTAAGGCGTGAAGACAGCTCCCCTAACCCTAGAATGCTGGAGTCACCGAGGTAGCACCATCATAGATTCTTGTAGCTACATTCACTACCTTTGGCCCAAATAAGTAACAATGACTACCCACAGTGGCATCACACTGGTACCCAACAGCTTCACCTCCTGGAAACATTCTAGAAAAATATTTTTTAAAAGTGAGACAATCATTTTGGAAAGGCATGGATTAGCTGTCCAGTGAGAAGCTTAAATTGCTAAAGACCCTGGGAGTTATATTTCTTCCTAGATTGGGAAGAAGGAAAGCTATCATAAGCTCAGAAGGGTAGTGTTTTCTGCTACAATGGGTATTTTAAAATCTCTCTGGAGATGAATGCAGGGGAGACAGTTGGAGAGAATGGACAAAGGAACAGCTTCAGAAGATGGAGGATATTTCTTAGGAGACAGATTCTAAGCTGGGTAGCTGCTGCTCTTTCCTTTCCCTGGCTTGGAGCTTAGGTTATTAAAAGAATCTAGCAGGGAATGACTGAATTATGGCTAATTAGAGGTGCCACAGAAATAATAACAAATTTACTCCATGTTCTGTTTTATTGCAATATGTAAGGAGTGACATGGTTCATTACTAAATGTTTCTCTTATTTTAAATTTTGCTTACTGGTTAGAGGCATCTAGGTGTTAAAGTGAATACAGTGCTAAGCTAACAGTCAGGAAGATGTAAATTCAAATCCAGTCTCAAACACTTAGTAGGCATCAAAACATGTAACCTCTGTCTGCCTCAATTTCTTCATCTGTAAAAAGTGAATAATCATAACATTTATCTCCCAGAGTTGTTGTAAGGATAAGATGAGATAATATTCATAAAGTGCTTTGCCAACCTTAAAACACTTTACAAAAGCTAACTATTATTGTTAAATGATTATTTGCATTTTAAAAACACTGGTTATGAGACAAAGATAATTTTAATTGCATCATGAGTTGATGTTTTTGCTATAGAATGTGGTAAAGGTAGGTGAAGCCTGTGAATAATTGATTATACCAAATTCAACTGGTCAAGACATCACCTTCATGGCTTGGCAATGAATAGACTGACTGCGGTCTTAGAACATTTTATGAATGCTCTTTACAACCCATTTTTTAAAGCTTTCTAGAGTTGTGGAGAAAGGAAGCCAGGTGGAACTGGGACCTCTAGACTAAAACTCTTATGGAGTTAATTTCATTTTCTCCAAAGATACAGGTTACTTCCACCTTTGTATTTTTCTTCATCCTCCATCTCACCTCCAGGAGAAAGAAGGAGAACAGAGACCTCAAGAAAAAGTCATGTCTTAAGCCTGCTCCAATGAGTGGAAGCAAGCATGAGCAAATCCCCCTCTTCCCTTTCCCTCTCCCTCTCCCATAAAGAGGGTGAAAAATCATTCCTCATTCAAACTGCCCTCCACAGAGACCTCTGCTGGGCATCTAAAGAATGGTCTATGAGCATTTAGAAAGCAAGGCAATGACTATGAAGAGCTACAGCGACTTCTTCAAGAATAAGTAATGACATACTAAATGCATCACCTTTTATTTTTTTTTGACAGGGTTTTTATATTCATAGATTAGGGGTATGTGGTAGATTTCACCACAACACTGAGTAGTCGTTATTGTGGTCAACATGGAAAGATGTGGGCTTCCTGATAGGCCAGTAAGGCTGCATGGCTCCATGGCTGGATCCAGAGGGCAGCTACTAATACATGACTATCAGCATTTACTCTACAGTCAGCACTGCCCATGGGCAACTTCCAATGCAGTGTCTTGGCATCTGTCCTTGTGCTTGTACTGTTTATTGAGTGAATGAATGAACTTAGACAAAGGTATACATGGCATTATCAAATTTTCAGGTAACACAAGGGGAGGGAATGTGTTGGAAGGGAGTCAGGTTCCAAAAAGACATCGATAGGTTAGAATAAGTTAAATCTAATGATAAATGTGAGTTTTCCAACCAATTAACCTGAGAAGATGATAGAACTTGTAATATTTTTTGGAGCTACCTGAAGGGGACTTCCTCATCATGGTCAGTATTTCCAACGGTACTCTGCTGAGAGGACACTGATTAACTACTCTGATTAGAATGCCTCTGAAATGATTAATTGGGTGTAAGGAAACTGGACCCTCATCGGAGGAGTGGCATCTATAAAAGCAAGTTGTGAGACTAGCTCTCTCTCTCTCTCTCTCTCTCTCTCTCTCTCTCTCTCTCTCTCTCTCTCTCTCTCTCTCTCTCTCTCTCTCTCTCTCTCTCTCTCTCTCTCTCTCTCTCCCCTCCTCTCTCTCCTCTCTCTCCAATCTCTCTCTCTCTCTCTCTCTCTCTCTCTTCTCTCTCTCTCTCTCTCTCTCTCTCTGTGAAAAGACAAACCATCATACACTAGGATAGACCTGTGGCTTTATGTCTACATGCATTTTCCTGCCTTTAGAGATTCTTGAAGGAAAAAAAAACATGGCAGAGGTAAAGCATGTGCTAGGATATATCCAGAGATAGATCCTGAAAAGTGGCTTTCCCAGCTCAACACATGGAAGTATCTGATTGATTGATTTCCTACAGAAGAATTTAACAGAAGTAGATATGTATATATCTATTCAGCTCAAAAGGTGAACCCATAGACAATTGTAACTGCACTGATTTTGCTCTTGTGAAATCTTTTCAATTTTATGCAATTTAAATCACCTTTTGTATTTTTTTATACTTTTAGTTTAGTTAAGAATTTATTCCCTAGCGAGCTGAATTAGATTAGATATTTATTTTTTTTAATTAGGTGAGTTTTTATACTTAAGTCACATATACAATTGGAGTTTATTATGGCATATAGGACAAGACATTTGTCAAATTTCTGCCAAATTATTTTACAATTTCTCCAGCAATTTTTGTTGAATAGGGAGTCTCCTTGTTTTTACTGAACATAGGATACTATGCTTAATTGCATCTGGGTCTTGTTTATCTGGTCTGTTCCACTGATATTTTAGTTTTATTTATTTATTTTTTTGATATTCTATTTTTAAGCCAGTATCAAATAAATTTCATGGTTATTACTTTGTAGTATGATTTGAGATCTCATAATGCTAGACCATCAATATGCCTACTTTTTGCATTGTTTCTTTTCCCTTGAGATAATTCCTCTATATCAATTTTATTTTATTATCTAGTTCTATTCAGCAACCCTTTGGGAACTTGGTATAGTAACAAATCTACAAATTAATTTAGGTAGTGTAAATTTTATTATATAGACATAGTCTATCCATGGACAATGAATACTTCTGTATTTCAAAAAATAGTTGTATCTCTATACAATGAAAATGTCATTAGCAGATGGACTTCCAAATACTTAATATATATTTTAGTTACAATGAATGGGGTTTTCCCCTCTGTCTTCCTGCTGGGTCCCCCCCACCCCAGACTGTACATAAAGGATGATTATTTTTGTCAGTTTATTTTAAGTACTGCTGCTTTACTGAAGCTACTAATTGTTTTGATTTTTTAAAAACACCAAATCTCCATGTTTCTCTAAGTAAAGCAACATATTATCTACACATGGAGATGATTTTGCCTTTTATTTGTCCATGTATATTCTCCTAATTTCTTTTTCTTAATGCTATAGTGAGGACTTCTAGAATTATATCAAATAATAACAATGACAATAGGCATCCTTACTTTACTCCAATCTTACTAGAAAGCCTTCTAGCATTTCTCTTTTACCAATAGCTCTAACTCTTGATTTCACAAGGAAATCATTCACTCACTAAGAAAAGGTTAATTTATTCCTATGTTTTTTGATGTTTCCAACTATACTCTGTCAAAGGCTCTTTCTATATTCATCAATATGATGCATGATTTTTCTTTCTTTGTTAATAGAATGACCTATTCTATTTATTGTTTTCCCAGTGTTGAATCATTCCTGACATAAATACAGCCATACCGTAGAGGCCAATACTTGGCATATACTTCTATAACATTTCTATTAATTTTTATTAATTTTTCATCAGTAATATTGTTTTATAATTTCATTTTTCTTTTTTTCTCTCTTTCTCCTTGGTTTAGGTATTAGGAATGTATTTATCTCTCATAAGAAGTTTGGTAGAGTTTCTTTTATTTCTATTTAATCTTAAGATTGACTAGAAAAAGTATTTAAGAAATTAGAATCCTTTATCATACCCAAAGACTACAGATATTTGATATGTGATAGATATAATTCTAGTCTCATACCACTCTTGAAGATGAGAGAGTGAAGAAGAGATTAGGCCTGGATACTGTCTGCCATTCCCTTGGTAGGTTGCTGGTATAGGCACTGACTTCCTACAAAGGGAAAAATTGTAATCTTTAGAGATGGGTTAGGATAGATCCCTGAACAGATATCTATTCATGTCACAAGTGGGCCAGTTCTATTTATAGTAGACAGCTAACAACCATACATCTATTACACTTGTAAGTATCTTTCCACTTAATTTACTATCCATTTTGTTGGCACATAAGTATAATAGTTTCTAACAATTACCTTTATTTCTTAGGAAGCTTTATCTGCTTATTTTATTTTGGGGTTTTGGTAATTTGGTTCACCATCTCCATCCGTTTTAAATGAAATTGGTTATTTTTTGTCTAATCTGTTCATCTTTTTTTTTAAAAAAAAGCTTAGTTTTGTTGATTTAAGTTTTTAAAATTTCATTTTAATTCATTTTCAGAATTTTTATTTTTCTATTCATTTGGGGTTTTATTATTTATTTATTTTTAAGGGTTTTTTTTTTGTTTTATACTTAATTCATTGATCTCTTCTTTTGATGCGCGTTTAGATATTCAAATTTTTTCTTTCTTTATTTTTTTCCTGCTTAGGCAACGGGGTTAAGTGACTTGCCCAGGGTCACACAACTAATAGTGTTATGTGTCTGAGGTCAGATTAAACTCAGGTCCTCCTGACTCCAAGGCTGGAGCTCTAACCACTGCACCACCTAGCTGCCCTCAAATCTTTTCTTTTAAAATTATTTCTCTCTCTTCCTCTCTCCCCTTCTCTTTCCCTCCCTTTCTTCCTCCCTTCCTCTATCTCTTCTTTCCTCACTCCTCTCTCTCTTTGAGAATAAATCTCCCTATGCCACCCAGGCATGGACCTAATCCCATTACTGATCAGCAACAGGAGTTTTCACTTGCTCCATTTTTGAACTGGGCCAGTTTGCCACTACATACATAGCCTAGTAGCTACCTACTCCAAGAGTTTTACCATAATGGCTTTTCGCTTAGAGGGGACACTCAATTGTCTTAGCCCATGGCAGCTCAGAACTCCTGAGCTCAAAAGATCCATCAGCCTCAGTTTACCCAGTATTAGGAATTATAGGCATATGCCACCTACAAATTTCCTGCAAAGGCTACTTTGGCTACCTCCCTAATGTTTTGATATGTTGTCTCGCTGTTGTAATTTTCTTTGATGACATAATTTACTGTTTCTGAGATGTTCTTTTATTTGTTCATTCTTTAGGATCATATTATTTAACCTTCATTTCAGTTGGAATCCTCAGTGGATACATGAGACATCAACACTGGTGAAATTGACAATGATAATAAACAATTTGTTCTGAATGAGGAGAGAGCCTACTAATGCCATATGGATGTTATTGATAAAGTTATAAACAAATCAGGCTATTCTGAAAACAATCTGCAATTGTGTGAGTAAAGTGTTTAAACTATTCCTGTCGAGCCAGTGATCACATTCTTTCAAAGAAAGATACCATACATACTAATATATTTAAAGCAGCCCCTTTTGTGGGAGTAAAGAACTGGAATTAAAATGCATGCCCACAGATTGGGAAAAGCTGAATAAAGTGTAGCATTTGAATGTAACTGAATATTATTTTAGAGTAAGAAATGATAAACATGAGGGATTCAAAGAAACATTGGAAGAACTGTATGAGCTAATATAAAGTGGTATATGCCAAACCAGAAAAATAATATACACAATGAATACAGTAATAGAAATGAAAATAACACTGAAAGAAAGCTGAACTCTAAGAAATTATAATTTTAGTTCCAGGGAACAGAAAATGAAACATATCTTTATCCCTTTGCCAGAGAGGCAAAAACTAAAGGGGCTGAACAGTTCATATGTTATCAAACATAGTCATCAAATCAGTTGTTTTTACTTAACCTTTTTTTTCCATTACCTTGTAGGATTTAATTCTGGGGTGTGGTGGGGTTGGATAGAAGATATCCAAAAATTATTATAATGCAAAACCAAAATGTATCAAATAAGCTTATTTTTTAAAAATGCCACTTGTAAGAAAACCACTAAACTAAATGGAAGACCTTGAAGAAAGTAAAAAAAGAAAAAAGTGAACAAGCACCCAAAATATGTAAAATAAGATTGGGAGGACAACATGAAGAGTGAACCAACAGAAGATTTATTATAGTGGAAAATAAAATTGCTCATACTGTGAAGTAGCTAGAAATATAGGCTCAAAAAAAAAAACCCAACCCCAGTGAGTTATCCAAAGTATTGGAAAATTTGCAGTTCCAAATAATAGCTGGAGGATAGATCAAAAGGAAACAATCTCAGTATTACTGATATTCCAGGAAATTTAGGAAAAAAACCCCAAATGACACTAAATCACCTATTCCAGGAAACTGTCAAAAGAAAATTTCCTACAACTGGCAAAAATAACTGGTTAAATATTAATAGGAAGAATCCACAGGACCCTGACAAGGAGGAATCAAAAATTTATCACACCTTAGCACATCACAGTTAATCTTCAAGGTTACAATGATAAAGGAAAAACCATTATAAACTACCAAGAGAAATCCAGAAATCACTTTTCAAGCAATAATAACCAGGAAGACAGAAAAAGTTTTAAAAACGAATAAGGGTCATTTGGAGAAAGTGGAATTCACCATTTACATAATTAAGAAGCATGGTCCATGAACCCAAAACTGTTTACCCAGCAAAACCTATGATGATATTTTTGAGAAGCATTTGACTCTGAAAAGCTTAGAGAGAGATTTAGGAACTTTGAATGATGTTCATTTTTCTAGGTCATAAAGTATTTTTTTAAACGACCACTTCTCAAATTAAAATGAACCAATTGTTAGTGTAACTATTATATGCTATGAACCTACTCTCCCAATTCCAACTCTGCTTGCACTTGTGGGTGGATTCCTAGAGTTCAGTTACATTTTCTATTCAGAGTCCAAGGAGTACCCTTGAGGGGTTTTGTGGTTTTCTCCAATGCTTTCAGCTTGAGTTCCCATTCCAGTGTATTTCTCCCCAAATATCACCACCAGTGCTAGTCATATCTTGATATCATCAGTACCAGAGATTGGTGTTCCACTATCAATTTAGCCATTTGCTTTCTCCTCAGCATGGATTAGTCGAATAAAATCATTCAGCTTTAATAAAGGAATATTTATTGAAAAGATATAGCTAAAAACAAAGTGCAAAACTTCTCCCAAACTCCTCACCCATCTACACCTCAGGCACTGGAGAGAGTGTCCTCAAAATTATTTTCCTAATACCAAGTCTAAACTCCCCAATAAAAATAAAATTGTAATGAATGGGTCAGTAGAAAATAGATGTGCTATTATGAAATTTAATTTTTAAAAATTAAGAGAACAAACTTAAATCACCACAACTAATTTTTAAAAATTAAGAGAACACAAATCATCAAAATTAATTTTTAAAAATTAAGAGAACACAAATCATTAAAATTAGAAAGCAAAGAGGAAAAATTACCATGAGGGCAAAAGAAATCAAGAGAATTTAGATTCTCTTATGAAAATATTAAAATGACAATTACTGAATGTCTTTTTTGCTGAGGCAATCAGGGTTAAATGACTTGCCCAGGGTCACATAGCTAGAAAGTATCAAGTGTCTGAGGCTGGATTTGAACTCAGGTCCTCCTGACTCCAAGGCTGGAGCTCTACCCACTGTGCCATCTAGTTGCCCCAATTACTAAATGTCTTGAAAAGGAATTGTCATTCCAATGAGCCATCATGACATAACTATATAGGTTATAACTTCATTTCCTGATTTTTGACTAAGATACTGGCCCGACAGATGAGAAGAATCCTAGGGTCATCGGAGAGTTCACCTAGATTTTCAGCAAAGTATTTGATGCAGCCAGTCACATTTTTTATTCTTATAGAAAAGATTGAGAGATCTGGGATAGATAAAAGAACACTCAGGTTAATTAGCTAGACTCAAAGAACAAATCATTAACAGTTTAATCACCTCTTGGAATGAGATTTCTAATGGAGTTGCCCAGAAATTTGTGTTTGTCTTGTGTGATTGAGTATATGTTATCAATGTTTTAGATAGACAATAATCTTAGTCAAATTTTCAGATGATCCAGTGCTCGGGTGGGGGGGTAGTTAACGCACTGAATGACAGAGATAGTATTCAAAGAGACCTTGACAGGCTAGAGCATTGATCTCTACCCTATTGGGTTGCTCCAAATGGGATGAAACTTAATTGTGGTCAATGTAAGATCTTACACTAGGCTTCCAAAAATCATCATACCAGGTAGAAGAGGCATGATTAGACATGTCTGAGGCAGATTTGAGAGTTTTAGTGGATTGAAAACCCAAGGTGAATCAACAACAGTGGCCTGTGACAGCCAAAAAAGCTAATGGGATCTTAGGTTGTATTAACTCTAATCCCACATTCTACAGGAAGTCTGCCCCAACCCCTGTTGATTCCAGGGACTTTCCTCTATTCACTATTTCCTTACGCTATATATAGCTTGCTTTGTATATATTTCTTTGCATGTTGCCTCTCCCATTAGATTGTAAGTTTCTTGAGGGCAGGGACTGCCTTTTGCCTCTTTTTGTATTCCCAGCACTTATCACAGTGCCTGGAACGTAGTAGGGATTTAATAAATATTGATAAACTGGTTGATTAAAGCAAGACATAGGGGTCAAGAATAAGAAGGTGATAGTTCCTTTGTCATTTCCCCTGGTCAGACCAAACTGGGGGTGTTACATTCAGTTTGGGACACTATATTTTCAGAAGGCTGTGTGGGCTGTTAAACATTTAGAGAAGGGCCATCAGATCGGTGAAATGCCTCTAGCACATGTCAAATGAGAATATAAGAGCAAAGAACTAAGAGGATGGGTACAATAGCAAATAGGGATTTCCTCAGACATTTTATTCTGTATAGCAAGGTATCCTGTTGTATATGAGCACAGAATAAAGCTGTCTAGAGGCCCAGTTTAATTTAGGATTTAGGGCAATCAAACTCTAGGCAAAGCCAGCTCAAGAGCCTAGCTGCTACCTTTTTACGGAAATATCGCAACCTCTGCCCCCACTTCTTTTTTGTAGAGATGGTGGACTATGGGTGTGGAACACTGTATATACTGTCAGATTGGATACATGTGTTGGTTATTACTGACCCGTTTTTTTTTCCTGTTTTTCTTCTTTGTTACAAGGAATGGCCTGCTGGGACATTCAGACGTGACAGTATGAAAACAAAAGGTACCAGTATAGTTTTTTTAAAGAATAAATATCCCAAGCCCACTAAAAATAGCCTCTTGGTTTGAGTGTCAAAAGCTGGTTAAGAATCCCTGTATAAAAAAAAAGCACCAGGGAGGTAGTGACCTAGTCCAGTAACTTGATCTCTTTCAATGTGTCACAGCCTTTCTATTCTTGAGGGGCTCTGAGGAATTCTGGACTTTTTAACTGGGTCTTGGTTAACTGTGTTTTGACAGCTGGACATTAGATTGAAGGAGTGGTGGCCTCTGTCTTGGTAATACTGTTGGGAACACTCCCCACGCAACCTCTGGTTTTTGCTTCCAATTAGACACTTCTTAAACCCTATCTGCAAGATAGCAGGTGAGAGGTATGCAAAGGGCAGGAGCAGACAGAGCTTCATGCAATTGAGGAGGGAGAGATCACTCTTAGTGATGATGAGATAATATTTATAAAGCATTTAGCCCAGTGCCTGACATGCACTAGGCTCTCAACAAACACTTGTTCCTTTCCCTTCTTCTTAGTTAAAGGAATGTTAAGGAGGATATGGCCTCAGAGTGGAGGCATGATGGAAGATGAATATTTCAGCTGATGGAGATGTGCAGAGAGAGTTAAAGAAACAAATTAGTTTGGAATGAATGAGTATGGAATCAGCCGAAATATACAAGAGGATCATAGGTCTTCACAGAGCAGTAAGGATGCAACCTCTATGACCAGGCAGAGATAGGGAAGGGTTGAGTGATGGGGGGGGGGAGGTAGGGGAGCTGTTCTAATTTGGCTAGAATATAGCAGTTTTCCCAGACTTGTTTCATCATAGAAAGGCACACATGCTGCATTAACACCCCCCCCCCCCGCCCCGTATCTTGTCTGGTAGGCAACAGGGAGGTAGTGAAGGTTTTTGAACAGAGGAGTAATGTCAGATTTGAGTGTCAGTGAGATAATTTTGGCTTTCTAGAGAATGTATTATGACAACTCTTTATGTAGCTGTGTTCTGGCCAGGACAAATGTGTTTTTGGCATTCTAAGGAATGTACCAGTTGGTTCATGACAGCCAAAGCTCAGCTCACAACCTGTGTTGATTTCAGGATAATCACTTCTACAAACATACCCCAGTATATATCCTCCTTTTCTCATTCTGGATCTTGGGTGGCAACAGGACAGGGAAAACCAGGAGAGGTCAGGAACAGGAATCCAGATAAGCAAAAGTGACTGGGCATCTCTTGTGGTCCTGGGCAGCAAGGGCTGAAACCAGAGATTGGAAAATTAGGGGGATGGTTTGCTTAGATTAGGACAAAGCGGTGGATTTCAGAGCCCAGAGAATCCCCTAAGGTGGTTTAAGGAAAGCTGGGCCAGAGGTTCAACAGGGTGCATAGATCCTGGGGGTAGAGTCCAAGAGGGGGTAAAGAACCCAGGTTTGGGGGCTAGAAAACATAGGGTCAGGTCCTCAGATATGTACAATGGACTGGGTGCCAGGAACTCAGCCCTGAAAAGATGAAGGCCATGGATTCAGATAGAAAAGGGACAAAAAGAACCTATCAATGGGAGAATTTTTATGGAATTTAGTGAAAGTGTTATAAAGGCACAATTTCATTTGTTTCAAAACCCCACGAGAAGGAAGATGTCAGGATCATCTCCATTTTACAGGTAAGGAATCAGCTGTTCGGTGTTTAAGTGACTCACCCACAGTCCCAATAGGAATCCACTGAGACAGGGTTTGAACCCAGATATTCCTGGTTCCAAGTCTGATGCTCTTTCCACAATGATGAGTAGTGTGGACAAATGTGTATGTCCCTTAAACAGGGCCCTTTAATGGTGTCAGACACAGCAACAGCTTCATCGGGTTAGTTGTTCCTGATGGGAAGAGAAATCGGAAGAGTATTTATTTGCCTAACGCACTACTGTTCACCACCAGCCCAGCTTCCTTGTTTACATCTTAGATTAGACAGCTCCACTGATTCACATATTCAATCAACAAACATTTCAGAAGCCCCTGCTAGGTTTCAAGTGCTGTTCTGGGCACTAGAGATCCAAAAACAAAATGAAACAGTCCCTGCCTTCGAGGGCAGAAATGTGTTCACGGAAAAATAAACACAAAACATACACAAAGTATGTAATCTTAGGGGAAGGCTATAGCAAGTAAGGGAACAGGGAAGATCCTGTACAGGAAGTGGCATGAGGTAGGTTTTGAAGGCAGCTCAGGATTCTAAGCGTAGAACAGAAGTGCATGCTTGCACGGAGGACAGACAGCTTGGGCTAAGACAAGGCAGCAGCACGTGGGGCGATGCACCCAGGGAACAAGGCTGGCTGAACTGGAATAGAGAGTTCATTGAGGGCAGTAACACTCACTGAGCAGAGGCAGACTGGAGCCAGCTGGCAATAAGTGTTTATTAAGCAGTGACTTGATCTCTTTTGATGTGTTCTGTTCTAGAGGTGCTCCTTGGATTTTAAATTACTCTTAAAATCAATTAAATAAATAATTATTTTAAAAATCAAATCAAATCATCATTTAAATTTAAGTTAATTAATATTAATTTTTTAAAATTAAAAAAATTTAAAATTAAATTAAATTATTTAAATTTAACTTAATATTAATTAATTTTTATTTAAATACATTTATTTTTATTTATTAAGGGGAGTAACATGGCAGACACTGTGCTGGGGACATTCTTGGCCTCTAGGGGCTCACAATCTAATGGGGGAGACAACATACAAATAACTCTGTGACCCCATTTGAGGTTTTCTTTGCAAATATACTAAAGCTGTTTCCCATTTCCTTCTCCAGCTCATTTTACAGATGAGGAAACTGAAGTAGACAGGATTAAGTGACTTGCTCAGGGTCACACAGCTAGTAAGCAGCAGAGGCCAGATTTGAACTCACGAAGATGAGTCTTTCTGACTCCAGGCCCCATGCTTTGTCCACTGAACTACCCAGCTGCCCTAAATAACTATGTATAGACAAGTTACTTACAGGACAAATAGGAAGTAATCAGCAGGGAGAAGGCACCAGAATTAAGAGGGATTGGGAAGGGTGGGATTTTAGTTGAGACTTGAAGGAAGCCAGCTTGTGAAGGGCTATTAATACCAGCAATGTTTGACTTTTATCTTAAAGGTAATGAGCAGCCACTAGAGTGTCTTCAACAAATGGCTCCAACGAGCATTTCGTAAGTGTGCCAGGCGCTGGAGACACAAGAACAAAAGAGAAGCAGGGAGTGGCGCAGTCAGCCCTGTACCCTAGGAACACTATACCAATGAGGCACTGTGGGGAGGGAAGGAAATAAGGAAGGAAATCAGCATTTATTAAGTGCCTACGATTTGTGCCCACCCTGCAGTAGAGCATTCCAAGCTCACATTGGTCTGATCAGCTACAGTCCAGCATGCTGTGACTTGAATCCAAAGTAGTGATATCATTTTGGTCCTCTCTGAGAACGGCTAACATCCCACTAACCAGCTGTGTGCTGGACTAAGTGCTTTACGCATTTTATTTAATCTTCACAACAACCCTGAGAGGTCGGTATAATTATGCTAGGTATTATGTATGAGGATGCTATGATTATCCCCATTTTACAGTTGAGGAAACTGAGGCAGAGGTTACGCACACAGTTACACAGACAGTAAACGTGTCTGAGGAGGGATTTAAACCCAGGTGTTTCTGACTTCAGGCCTAGCACTGTATTTATGGTGCCACTTAGCTACCTCAGAGTTTCTAATCCTAATTCCAACAGTTGAAGAAGAGAAAGTCTGGAGTCAATTAATCAAAAAGCAATCATTGAGTACATTCTCTGTGCTAGACACTTTGTCAGGCAGTGGGGATGCAAAGAAATATGTGGAGTTGATTGTGTCCTCGAGGAGCTTAGCTTCCAATTGGAGAGAAAACCTGTATTGCCCTTGTTGGAGTGTACGCAGAATGGATGTGAACTGAACCCAGAATGGCTTGAGGAAGGAGGGCACTAGAAGTTAGGAGCATCAGGAGAGGATTCTGGGAGGAGGGGGCACAGTCCAAGAGGGGGAGGTGAGGAAGGGCTCCCTCCCAGGCATGGGCCATAGCAAGGGGTGGGAGATAGGGGAAGCCATCTTGTGTAGACGCATAGTAGGTGTCTAATAGATGCTTGTGGATTGAGTTGAATTGAATTAACTGCCACATGTCTGCAGTGCCCCAGGGAGTCCCTTTAAATGCCACACACCTGGCAGGGTCTTGGGCAGCCTGCAGTTGGGGCTTGGTCTGCATCCCTTGTTTGGAGCCCAGCTCCTTCTTGTGCCCAGATGAAGCATGGAGAATATTTTTCAAGTCTGTGGAAATTCGTCGAAACCTGAAACCTTTGGGAACCTTTCATTGAGTCAGTCCTTGGGTTCTCCTTTCCCTGGTTTCTGTTTTCTTTGGATGTTGTGGATATATTCTGTAGTGTCACAACTCAACTCTATCTCCTGGCTCCCCCAACTCCCAGGGGCTGGTGATTGGCCGCAGCCCATCAGCTTGAGGTTGGAGCGCCAGACTCTGAGGGAGAGCCTGCAAAGGGCTGCCTCCCCACTGCAAGGTTTATGACCTGAGCTGGGCCAAGGTTCTGTATGGCCTTTTGGTACTGAGAGTTGGATTTCTTCAGCAAACCAGTCACAGGATTTGAAACAGAGAAAGCTTTTCAGAGTAGCCGGTACCATTCCTTTGCTTTACAGGTGAGTAAACTGAGGCAGAGAGAGGTCAAGTGACTGGGCCAAGCCCAAACAGCTATTGTATAACAACGAGAATTCAAATCTACATCTGCTGACTCCAAATTCTCTGCTCCAACTCTGAAGCTGCTTAAGTTGAGGCAGAGGCTGTCAAAGTTCCATATTTCGCTGTCTCACTAGTAGAAAGATTAAGGCATGACTATAGGGTTCCAGTTTTGTATTTTTAAGGAGTGGGTTTTTCCCTCAAGGCTGTCACCCCCTCCCCCCCGATATTGCAAGGACATGAAATAGAAGAATAAGCTCTTCATGTTTGTTTTCAATGATAATGCTGTCCATTAAAAGGTTTGATGTACACTCTTCTAGAGTGCTCCATGCCACCAGTGATGAGGACACATACGTAGAGAGCATCTGCAGGTAGGGAACAGAAATGGAGGGAACACATGTAGGAAATGGTGATGGTTTGGGAATAGGAGCAAAGGGTATATTCCCGGAACCCGTGTATCCAAAGTACAAAGTGACCTGGCTACTTCACACCATCACTACTACGGAGCTGCCCATGTCCTCTGCTGCTCCCTGTAGACTCCCCCTGTGCTTCACTATGCTGGTCTCATGGTCACTGCTCAATGCCAGAGTATGAGATTCATTTCTTCAGGGCCACCTGACAGTCATCTTTTCTCCTAACTGCTAGGGTGTAGTGACTAGAAAGCCTCTCCTTAATGAAGCTCTTTAAATCCTGAGGTTATAAGCCTGCACCTGGTTAAGAGTACTGCCAAACAAAAGCCAGGGAATGTCCCTCCAGACTAAGATCACTTCTTTATTTTGTTTTAACTGCTGGTGTCTCAAGCTGAGTTGCAATTATCTCAGATTTAGGATTATGAATTTCCAAGCTCTTCATTTGCATACAAATGAATTTGAGCACAACCACAATTCTGTGCAGGTGATGAAGTCATTGTCTTCTTCCTCTATGACTTATATTACTGCCTTTATTTGTATATTTTTCAGCAACAAAACTTCCTGGATTTGGTGCCACATTTTTGTCATGTGAAAAATCTTGCTGTCTTCCTCCACAGATATTACAAGAGATCTGGTGCCAAGTCCTGCACAGTATTCTTTTCCACACTACCTAGCCATATGGCCTTGAGCAAGTCATATTTCCTCTGAGGTAGGAAAGGTGGTAGTAGCTCCAGTTTACAGATGAGCAAACACAGATTCAATGTCATAAGCATCAAATGAAATATATTTCTTTCCCTCTCAATCTCTTTACTGGGTGATCATTCATTTTAATGGCCCTTCCATGATCTTTTAGTGGCAGCTGGAAGGTAGCAACATAGGATTTAGCTTTTAAAAAAGCTCATCTCAACTTTGGATTGAAAATGGTTTGTTATCCAGTATAATGAGCAATGAGGTGAGACCTTGCTCCTGCTTGGTGACTTCCATGCAGGATCAGCTAGGTCTCCCTATTTCTGGAATCCTCCCAGTCGACACCTTGGTCTTTGTTTGGGTTATCCTGCCTAGATTATGAGGGCTATGTGGCATTTGGCATGGGTGTACATCATGTCATTCTATATCCAAAGGCCAGGATTGTTCAGCCAATTACTTCCTGATAATTGACCTAGAGCTGAATCTAAGATACTTGACTGTCAGGCTATACCTTTTGATCTAACCCATGCCCTTGCTGCAGAGTCACTGGGATTTCTGACATATCTGTCAGCCCTCTCATTATAGTAGGTCAGTTCTGATCTTCTCATCTGCTCCCTGCCCTGCTTGACAACAATAATGTGGCCATCATAAGGGGTAGGGGCGGGAAGAGTTCCAATTCATTGGAGTTTCAGCAGTCATCTAATACATCTCTCTATCTCCCTATCTCTCCTTTTCTACTCACTTTTTTACTCCCCTGTGGTGCTCTTATCTTTTGGAAATAAAATACCTTTGTTGGATTGCCCCCCTCCTCCACCGCACAGAAGCAAACAGGGGTTAAAGGCCCTTCCAAAGGTCACACAGTTAGTGTCTAAGGCTAGATTTGAACTCAGGTCTTCCTGAGTAAGTAGCTTTACATCTCAGTAGGTTTTCATGGCATCCACTGTATAATGGATAGAGCTGGTCTTAGAGTCAAGAAGTTTTGCCTTTAATGTATAGTAGCTTCATAAGCCTCTCAGTGCCTCCAAATAACTTTTTAAGACTATTAATGGGAAAGTGCCAGGATGCATTTGCATAGTAGTGTCCTCACTGAGATGGAATCAAAAGTCTTGCCCAAAACTCTTTTTGCTTGGTGCTATAAGCTTTGCAGAGTCCTTCCATGTCCCTAGTGTGCTGTGATGGAGAAGGGATGCTACCCGAGCCCATTTTGGTCTAGACCACAATTCTAGATGAATTCAAAAATTGAAGTTAGGGGCTTAGCTAGGTGCTGGGGATACAAATGATAAAGACTTGTTTTTTTTTTAAATTTTTGAGAAAAGGCAAAAACAAAATTGTGCCTGACCTATAGAACTGGCCTGCATCCTACAAAGAGGATATGCTAGCATATAAATGAATCAATGGTAACTTCAAAAAGAAAACAGTGCTAACAGCTTGAGCATACGGAAAAGTCCTAAGTAGAAGGCTATACCAGAGCTGTGCTTAAAAGGAAAGCAGAGATTCTAAGGGGAGGAGGGGAGGATGACAACATAAGATTGTCATGATCTTGAAGCACAAACTGTAATTGGCAACTATTTCTTCCAGATAGATCTCAAAATGGCCAAAGAGGAGCCCCGAAATTCATAATGGAAAGTCATTTTTCATCTTGGAAAGAGGCATGAATTTCTTTACTGACCCCTAAAAATTTGCTATGACTTACACCTCCAGTGTATTTCAAATGTCCCTAACCAAATGGTGACACGTAGTCACCCAGCTATGTATGTAGACTATTCTGGATCCCAACGCAAAGATGGCTTCAAAGTGAGGGAAAAGAAGAGAATAGACTGTTCCACGCTCAGAATGGAAATCAGGATGTGGAGGGCCCTCTCAACCTTAGCAACGAAACGTGCGCCAAACACAAACCACCTCCTGGATGGTAAGAATAGGTAATGAGGCTCCATCTCCCAGGGAATGTGGTTTCACTTGAAAATGGCTACATTGCTTTGAGAAAACACTACCTCAGCCAACAACAGCAAACACACAGACAGGGCAACTTGCTCGATTTGGAAACCAGGTTTTTCAGGGGACTTAACTCTCAGAAGAGGCAATTTATAATGCTGTCTTTCACTCTTGGGGAAGTGACTCTACAGGTGTTTGTCTGTTCTCCTCTTTTTCTCTCTAGATAAGTTCTATGCTTTTTTCAGGTTGGATTTTTATTTTAGGAATGCAGGCTCACACTCTCTACCCCTTTAAATAGGAAACTTCTGAGGCTCTCTACTGCCTCTAGGGAAAATACATACACATATACATAATACATATACACATATGTGTGTATGTACAGATATATATGTGTATATATATACACACACCCTTCTATTTGGTGTTTAAGTCCTATAACCTTATGTCCTCAGGGAGCTAGATGGCTCAGTGGACAAATACTGGCCCTAGAGTCAGGAAGACCTAAGTTCAAATCTGGTTCAGACACTTTCTAGTTGTGTGACTCTGGGAAAATCGCTTAACCTGTGTTTGCTTTAATCCACTGGAGAAGGAAATGGCAAACCACTCCAGTATTTTTGCCAAGAAAACTGCATTGGAGAATATTGCTGTGTTGTGGTCCATGGGATCATGAAGAGTCAGATTGAACAACAACCTTCTGTCTTCCATTTACCTTTTCTGTCCTATATTATTGTCCATTCCCCCATTCCACTCATTCTGTGGTCCAGCCATATTGACCTTCTTGATCTCCTCCATTGACCATATTCTGTTTCTCACCTCTGCCTTTGCACATCCTGGTTGCTGGGCCTAAAATCCCTTTCCTCCTCACCTTTGACTATTGGAACTCTAGCTCCCTTTGAGGTTAGTTCTGGCGCCATATTTTTCAAGAGTCTTTTCCTGGATCTCTCAGTTGCTCTTGCCACTTTACTTGTAGGGTTCCCATCTCCTCCAACATCCTTGGCAGGTGAACCCTTTTAATGAGTAAGCACATAAAGGGTTGGGCTTAGAGTGAGGAAAATCTTCTAAATTCATTTCTGATATTTCTCTAATTCCATGTCTAGCTCAGCTGTATAACTCAGGGCAGAGTGAGGTGAACAGAACCAGGAGCACAATTCACAGAAAAACTTAAGACTATGAAGAACACAATGGTCAACCATGATTCCAGAGGATGCGGCCTGAAACATGCTGCCCACTTACTGACTGGTGATGGACTCAGGGTGCAGAATGAAACATATTTTTGTACATGGATAATGCAGGTATTTGTTTTGCTTGACTAAATGTATTTGTTAGAAGGGTTTCCTTTTCTTTTCTGGGAGAAGGAGATGGGAGGAAGAGAAATAATTTTAGATTAAATTACAAAATAGAAGAGACCCTCTCTCTGGATCAATTTTCAGGGATTCCAGAGATTTATTTCTGGCTAACCTTACAAAAGAATTATTCTTCTTCCCCTTCTGTCTTTCCATCTTCCTTTCCTCTCCAACTCATCTGATTTAAGATTGGTTTGGCCTGATCTGGCATTAAAGTTCATTTTACCATGGCAGGATTTTGATGCCCCAGCTAGGTCTTCTTAACTCCACCACTGTCTAGTTAAGTAATCATCCCCCACCCTCAGGGAGACCATCAGGATAACCCATGATTCACCAGACTGATGGGTTGGAAATAAGTGTAAGATCAGAGGTTTAGAGCTGGATGTGACCTTAGGGTTCAACAACTTCAACTTCCTCATTTTTCAGATGAGGAAACTGAAGCACAGACTGATTAAATAACTTGGCTTGGGTCACACAAGTAGTGTCTAAGGTAGCATTTGAACTCAGATCAACCCAGATTCCCTCTCTACTATGCTAGATTACATCTCATTAGCCCAAAGTTTTATCTTCCCACCTGTCCTCAAAAAATTACAAAGTTTTTTCTTCAAATCACTCTTTCAACCCTTCAGTGAATCTTGGATTTTCACCCATTCTAAGCTAGACCTGGTGGCCAGGTGGCATTCATTTCCTCATGCACTATCTGAATCCCACAGCATCCTTCTCATAGTCCAGCAAGTCCCTGTTGTTTTCATTCAGCCAATGTTTATTCAGCCTGCTGTTGTGATATCATCCACTGTGTTTCTGATCCCTTTTTGAACAGCGAATGTCTTGGTAGCTTCATAATAACACCCTTTGTCTGTGTATGTGACTTGTTCTGAAAGCCTATAATCTCTTGTGATTCTGTAAAGAAGCTTATGTAGAGCTACTAGCAGGAACCATGCTTTTTTGTTGCTTTTTACAATGTTTTGTATATCGAGACTTCATTCCTCAAGGTGCGTGAGGCTGTTACTGATTCTGATTGACTCTTAATAAGGAGAAGAGGACTTTTTCTGTTACTGAGCTCTCATAGTCTTAGAGTGATGGGACAGAGTTTTGGAAATATCCCAGCATTTGCAATGAAGTTAGGGCTGTCTCTTTTTAGAGACTCATTTTTTTTTTCTAGAAAATTTTCCCTTCTAATTCCAGAGAGCGCCAAACATGGCCACAAGATACCAAGACATTCAGGAAAGGCACTCTTATGGCAGTTAGATCATTGGGAAGAGACCCATAGCCACCCACTCCTTGGACATTTCTGTTGGGGAAACTTGGACAAAGCTACTCCTTTATTTTCAAGCCCTGAAAGCACATTAGGCTTACACTTGTAAACAATATAAACTTGAGGGTAACACAATACAAAAAGCATCAGCTCCGGGGTAATGTTACCTGGAAGTGAATCTTGAATTTTCTCCTTTTTAACTGTGTCGGCTTGAGTCACTTCCGCTCCCTAGATCTTTGTTCCCTTGTCTGCAAAATAAGGGGCTTGCACTATATGGGCTCTGAGAAGTTCCTTTTAATTTTAGATCTGTAATCTCAATGGCACAAAGCTGGGTAACCTGGGAAAATGTACCAACAACCTCTTCTTTCCAGGCCCTACTGATGGCCCAGAAGGTTATGACAGTGGAGCAGAGGTCCGGCACCTCCAGGCTACTATCCCTGTCCATGGTGCTGATTGTCTCCTAATAGAGCTAATTTTTCACATCTGAAGTCTCCAAATTCTGATAGGACCACCAGATTTTGGGCCCCACTCAAGCCCCACCTTTTACATGAAGTCTTTCCTGCTCCAGCTAGCTAAAAGTGTCTCCCCCTCTAATTATCTTGTATTGAATTTATATATAACTAAGCCCCCCATTAGAATGTAAGCTCCTTGAGGGCGGGGATTATTTCACTTTTACCTCTGTACCTCCAGTGCACAGAACAGTGCTTGGCTCACTTAGTTGACTGATTGGTTGATTTGACAGCATGCTGATGTTGAATGACAGGGTTCTTGCCAAAGAAGAATTCTTTCCCTTTTCCAATTCAGGCGACCCAGAACCCCAGGATTCTTGAAATTTCATTTTCTGTAGATTTTCCTGATCTATAAACCTGTAGCTCCCTTCAGATTTCAGGCAAGAGGTTGACTCAACTATCAAACATATAATAAGCAATTCTCTTAGAGAAGGTGGTCCCAGGGAACCGGTCACAGATTCGTTATCAATGACCTTTTCCCATGTGCTTTGGAGTATAAAGGGAGTGGCATTGGAACCTGTAATTTCAAAAACATAAAGAACTCCCAGTGAGGATATTCTTTCCACCAGTGCAGATCAGCACTTATTCTGAACCTTATAGTCTTAGAGAAGTGCCTGGGGGCACTGGGAGGTCCCGTGACTTACCCATATACAGCCACATAGCCAGTGTGTGTATCAGAGGTGGAGGCTAGTTTTCTTTGCTCCACTATGCTCCACCTTCTGGTTTACAGTCATTCAAATACTCTGAAGGAGAATAAGAAGGATGTGATGCCTGGTGATTCTGGAAACTGAATCTCCTGTTTTCCCCAAAGGAAGTGGAGCCTTCACTTGGAGCCTGGAGGTAATTTCAGATGAGATCAACCTGAGAAGGAATCTGCAAAAAGTATGCACAGGTGCCCATGGCATCAGTGGGTGGTGGATATATCAAGTCATTAGCATAGCCATAATAGCTCCTTTCTGGCCAGTGTGGTGGCATAACTTCCTGAATCTTGAGTGGATCCAATTGTCACTCAACTCTAGAAAAAGAAAACTTCAATTCTTTCCTAGGGTATTGATGATAAACAATAACAATTACAGCTAGTACCTGCTTCCAGATGTTTGACAGGAAAAAGAAAGAACTTATTAATGCTTCTCATTCCTACTCCTTACTTTCAAGCTATCCTGCTGTTCTGTTCCCTTATGAACATTCTTCAGTTCTTGATGCTTCAATGATTTTCCTGCCTTGTTTTTTGAAAACCTTATCACTAGCTTTCCTTAAAAAAAATAAAAAAGGAAAAACAAAACACTTACAACAAATACACTGAGTCAGGCAAAACCAATTACCCCATTGGCTTATGTCTAAAAATGTATATCTCATTCTACATTGTGAGATGGTACCTCTCAATCAGGGTTACTTTAGAGTGTTTCATTGTCAGTCCTCTGGAATCACTGTTGATCATGGCACTGAACTGAGTTCTTAAGTCTTTCAGAATTATTTTTTTCTACAATGTTGTTTTTACTGCATAATTTCTTCTCCTGGTTATGCTTGATGCAGTCTCCATCAGTTTATATACATCTTCCCAGGATTCTCTGGATTTGTCCTTTTGCCATTTCTTATGCCACAATTTTATTCCATTACATTTTTATACCATGATTTGTCCAGCCATTCAGCAACTGATGGGTAACTCCGTTTGGTTCTATTTCTTTGCTACAATAGAAGATGCCAATATACATATTTTAGACATATATGGGACTTTTTCTTGTTCCTTTATTCTCTTTAGGGGGCATAGGACCAGCAGTGGTATGGTGGGGCCAAAGGGTATACACAGTTTAACCCTAACTTTTTGGGAATACTTCCAAATTGCTTTTGAAATTGGCTGTATTAATTAATGCACCAATGAGAAGGCTCCCCACAGCAAGGAGACGTCAGATCCATTTTAGTATCCAAGCTAGAGGCATTGGTAGAATAACAAATAGGAAACAAAAGATCACCAGCCTTCTCTTTGGCACATATGAAGAGTAAGCAGAGAATTTAGAGCTGGAAGGAGCCTTAGAAGTCATCTTGTGCCAAGGTTCTCAAATCTGTTGGTACCAGAAACCCTTCACACACTTAAAAATTATTTAAAACCCCAAAGAGCTTTTGCTTGAGGAGGTTATAGCTATTGATATTTACCATATTTGACACTAAAAGTGTAGATTTTAAAATACTTATCTGTTTATTTGATTTTTGTTTTTCAAAAAATGTATTTTATTTTCCACCAATTACATGTTCAAACAATTTTTAACACTTAAAAAAAGTTTTGAGTCCAAATTCTGTCCCTCCCTCCTTTCCTCCCCTCCCCACTTCCTGAGATGGTAAGCAATCAGATATAGGTTATACATGTGCAATCACATAAAACATTTCCGTATTAATCATTTTGTACAAGAAAACTTGGATTAAAAAAAAAGAATGAAAGAAAGTGAAAATAGCATGCTTCTGTCTCTATTCAAACAATATCAATACTTTCTCTGGTGGCAGATGGTGTATTTCATCATTGGTCATTTGGGATTTTCTTGAATTATTGTATTGCTGAGAATAGCTAAGTCATTCACAGTTCTTCATTCTGTTCACTTCACTTTGCATCAGTTCATGTAAGTCGTCTGTCCAGGTTTTTCTGAAATTATCCTGTTTGTCATTTCTTACAGCACAAAAAAATTCTATCACAATCACACACCACAGCATGTTCAGCCATTGCCCAATTAATGGGTATCCCTTCAATTTTCAATTCTTATTCACCACAAAAAGAGCTGCTATAAATATTAATACAAATAGGTCCTTTCCCCTCCCCCCCTTTTTTTTTTAGATCTTTAGGATATAGATCGAGAAGTAGTATTGCTAGATCCAAGGGTAGTTCCAAACTGTTCTCCAGAATGGTTGGATCAGCTCACAACTCCACCAACAGTGCATTAGTGTTCCAGTTTTCCCACATCCCCTCCAACATCCATCATTTTCCTTTTTTTCATATTAGCCAATCTGATAGGTTTTACCTTGGAGTTGTTTTAATTTGCATTTCTCTAATCAGTAGTGATTTAGAGCTAAAAAATCTACTAATCCATTAAAAATAACCATAATAAATCCATTGTATGTTAACATAAAAGTCATATTATATAAGATGACTACATTTTTAAAAAAAATTAGTGAGAAGGGTAACATTGTTTTACATGTTTCCAATCTCTTTAATGTCTAGCTTGACAGGAGACATCTGTATTCTTATATGTGCTTCTGCATTCAATCTATGGCAATATGTTGCCTTGGTTGAAGTAGATGAAAATCTGGCCTCATATAGATATGTAGTTGGGAAAGGGGGGAATATTGTAATAGTCTTTTCTGATATTTGTGTATATTCTTCTTGACACTACACCAAAACACAAGTTGTAGTTTCTTAAATATTGGTTGCACTATGGAATCTGCAAGCATCTCAATGAACTTTTCCTCCTCAGTTACATTAAAATCCACTAGTCCATCTTGCACTTTTAATGAATCTCTTCCCAGTGCATGACTTTGTAACATCACGCATTGGCCATTTGGAAAATATTGGCTACCTGAGTTATGCAGATTTTCTAAATGGCGATATAATTCATAATACAATTAGAAAAAGTCACATATATTAATATTACCACTGATCTCATCAGAAAAGTCTCTAAATACTGGGAATCTATCAACCTCACAGTAGCAATCCAAGTTTTCAAAAAATTCTGATTTTCACTTGAAGGGTCCAATTTTATCATTGGTAAAAAATACTGTTGATTGTTATCCTTGAAATGTCAGGCTCATTTCATTCATTTGTTGAGAAAATGTCTATTAATCCTCAAGTCTGAATAAATACATCAATCATTCTTTCAAGTAAAGATGATGACCATCAGAAAAGTAGGGAGTCTGGATCCCCACTCAAGCATCACACAAAGGCTTTTGTTCAAGACAGTCATTATGCTTTGGGATGCATCAAAAGTCCTCCGAGCCTTCTCATTTCGTCATTTAGAATCCTAAAAAGATATGGACTTAAAGGTTGAGATTTAATAAAATTAATCATTTTATCACTTCATAATTCATCAAGGGCATTCTTAAGTGAAATTGGCCGTGTGTGTGTGTGTGTGTGTGTGTGTGTGTGTGTGCGTGTGTGTGTGAGTGAACAATACAAAGATGATTAGTATGAGGTAGCTCTGTTGCCTCAACTCAGGCGACAATGCCAGTAGCTTTGCTTACCATGGTTTTGGCACCATCAATGCAAATGTCAATATAGTTGTTCCAGGATAAATCAGGAGATTAAAAAGCTCCACTTTCGTCTGTGGCTGAGAATTCACATGAAAGATCTATGATGATTAGTCAGTGCTGATCCAGGACAAGTATAAGCCAAACAGCAATTCTAGCTGTGTCTCTAGATCCATCTGTTCATAAGACGAAAGCACAATTTTGCAGATGAGACATTCACATGGGCTTTGTATTTGCAACTCAATCTTCAATTCACAGATCATGAAGCTTCTGGAAAACTCCTACAGACTTGAGAGAGAATCAGAGTGAAAAAGACAAATGATATCTTCATTTTATTGTGAAAATAGTTTTGATCTCATGGACTCCATGAAAGGGCTTCAGGGACCCCCAGGAGCACATAAATCCCTCTTTGAGAACTGCCAACCTAATGCAAGCTCTTTATTTTACAAGTAATGACACTGAGGCCTAAGGAGTGTAAGTGACTTGGCAAAGGTTCTGCAGATAAGAAGTAGTGGGTTGGCTCAGATTCTTAAAATCTGGCCTGCTGGCATTAGTGATACAAATGCGTAGACTCCTTAAGAGTCTGGCCAATGTGTCACATGTTCTAATAAACCTTATCTTTGGCTGAAAAAAAAAAAAAGAAGTAGTGGGTTTAGGATTGGGCTCCAGATTTTTTTTTTGTCTTCAAACACCTCACTTTTTCTGTGATACCAAGTTGTTTTCATTTTGCCTCAATCTCTCTATTTCATCCCCAAAGACATCTAGAGAAACCTGCTAATTTATTGACTTTATTAATATATGTGTGTGCATGTGTGTACTTACATGTGCATATGTATGTATAAATCACATACATGTGTATTTTACATATATTGTCTTATTTTTACCTTTCTCTAGGAAGGATGATGTATAAGATAGAATGTTCTAAAATCTGACAAATGGCTTTATTCATGTCACATTCCTGCACACCCATTAAACGCCAATGCCATCTTCCACAGGAACCCTTCCCTGCTTTTTTCCCTCCTGGACCTTAGATAACATGTTGTTTTGTGACTCTGAATCTCTCTAAAATACATATCCTTTATATTTTGTATCATAATAAATGTATCCTGCACATTTTGCATTATACTCGTCTGTGTTTGTGTCTTAGCCTCCTACTAAATGGTAAGCTTCACGAGGACAGGAATTGTCTTCCTAATGTTTTAAACTACTCTTAGCTATAGTTCGTATTTTTTCCCCAGCAGCAAGCACAGGGCTCTGCACTTAGTAGGTGTTCCATCAGTGGTCATCGAATTGAATGAATGATTTTGTCTTTGTGCTTGGCTTGGTGAGGGCACTTCAACAGAACTTTTCTGACTGATTATATTCAATTAAATAGACATTTGTTAAGAGCCTACTGTGTGCCAGGCATTGTACTAGGCATGGGAGAAACAAAGACAAAAACAAATAGTTCCTTCTTTCAAGGAGCTTACCTTCAGTCAGGGAGGCAACAGGTAAATATGTAAGAGAAAATAAATTGCATACAAAACAAGAGAAGGCAGTGGGGGGGGCAGACTCTAACACCTGGGGGTGGGACTGAAAGACATTCTCTGGGAGGCAGCCTTCAAAGCTTGCTGAGGATCCTTGAAGGAAGAGATGAGGAGGGAGTGTTGTTGGAGGAGGATGGAAGTCTTTACAATGTCAGAGGCCGAGGATAGAACTTCACATACAAGGACCCACTTGTGGATCTGCATGAAGTGGAGCAGCATGGAAGAAGACAGGAAAGGTTGATGCAAAGCCTGCTTCTGGTGCCTTCTAAAGACCAGGCTGAGAAGCCTGTGCTTTCCTCTAGGGACAATCAGGAGTCGCTGCTGATGTTTGAGTAGGGCAGTGACAGCGTCAGGTCTAGTTTTAGGGGATAGGGATGGAGATTGATCCTGTGGCTTCGTTGGTGAGGAAATTCACTCAACTCATGCAGGTCAGTATCTTCTCTGAAACTGATGGTCGTACGGGTCTAGAGCACCAAAAAAGTTAAGTGACTAGTCCAGGGTCACACAGCTACTCTATATCAGAAGAGGAACTTGAATGGAAACCTTCCTGGCAAGTGTTTGGGAAATGGATTGGAGAGATAAAAGAGTAGAAGCCAGCAGACCAAGACAGTATTTGAGGTGAGCATGGCCTGCAAGGGGTTGGTGGGGAAGTGACTGCAGAGAAAGGGCCTGGAAATGAGATATTATGAAGGCAGAATCTTATGAGATGTGGGGCCCTCACTTACATGCTGGCTTTCTAGCAAAATACCTTTTTGTTTGTGAAGGGCCTCTGGCTCACTGGGAAACAGCTAGTTCCATCTCTCCATCTCCCTTCACTGAGCCTCATCAGCTGGGACCACAGAAATTATGGGCTCCTTGTTGTGCTTCCTCTGTGAAGGCCAAAGGATGAAGAGCTGGGCAGGAAAATGTGTGCAGCCGAGAGCCAGCCCTTCCCTTGGGGGGAGGGCGGAGGGAATATTCAGCAGGTTCTTTTTTTAATAGGATGTTTTAATAGGATGGATGTCTTTTCAAGGATGAGGCCCCTTCTTCCAACATGCAATTTTGCTAACCGCGGTGTTTAGGAAGCCGGGCTCTGTCTTGGTTCCCAGCTGCTGCATCTTGGCCTGACGCAGGAGGCTGGGGCTGTGCGGGTCATGCAGCCTTCGATTACTGGATCTCACGGGATAAGACAAGGCAGACACACCCCACGAGTGACTCAACTGAGTGGGAAGTTTGAAAAAATGGCTTTCCGAAGCCGTCAATTTGCTAAACCACATTTTCCAGGAGAAAAACAGCGACTTAAACATTTCTCTCCAAACAAAGCCTGCATCCCGTGGTGCTTTGGGTCAGGCTTTTTGGTGAAGGGGAAAAGCAAACTTTCACTTTAATTGTACTTACTAATTAGCAAGTGAAATGACCACCTGGACTCTCATTTTGCAGGAGACAGTTTTCAATCAACAAGAATTTTAAGCTCTGCTGGCAGGCAGAGCATGGCTGAGCTTCCTTGACTTATAAAGCAAGACAGAGGTACAATATGGGCTTTGCCTTTTTTTTCCCCCTGACCACGATCTATTTTCCTGGGGTCATTTTATTTTATTTTCTCCCATTATACTAGTGATCTTGACCAAAGTAACCCCTCAGTTTCTTCCCCCCCCCACAAGTGTAAACACTTTTGTTACCCCTTGGTTCTGCCATTTACTTTCTTTGTAAGTTATCGAACCACTCTCCCTCAGTTTCCTCATCTGTAATATGAAGGACTTGGACTATTTAATTTTTAAGAGCCCCCTTAGCCCTAAAGACATGACTCTAATGATTCACCAAGGCCAAGGCCTTCTCTGAGAACATTACTTCAGTCATGCGGCACCCTTGGGTTCAGAGCAGGAAGATATCTTAGAAACTCTCAGTCCAACTCCCTCATTTTATGGAGAGGGAGACTGAGGTACAGATGGGAGATGACCTGCTTAAAGTCACGGGAGCAAGGATCAGAAGCAGGATTCAAAAGCCAAGCACTGTGACTCTAAACCGATTCACTTGCTGCTGCCTGGAACACCAAATTTGCCAGGGTGGGGTGCCCCCCCCCCAGATTTCACTTGAACTGGACGTTTTATAACTTCATTATTCTTGGACAGAGATGACTGTGAGACAATTAAGATGATTCAGATCCTTTGAAAGTGGAACTTTAGAAAGAAATACACATATTTTAGGCCCCAGAGTGAAAGTCATGGCGGTCCTTGATGGTGAAAACATTTTGTCAGCCTTAAAGCAGTTCATGAACATGAACTGCTGCTATTGCTGCTTCTACCGCTAACTCACGTGGATAAAACCAAGGTGGGGATGGCTCCTGATGGTCAGCACAAGATTCCCCGGGTACAGCCGGAAGCGGCCTTCGAAGGCACCTCACCGACCAGTTCTTCCACATCGTTGCACATCAAGTCCCCCCGGGTTTCTTGCTGTGGAGGTCCAGAAGGCTTTTTGCATGGGCAGAATTCTGTGTCCAAACCTGGTGACAGAGTCAATACTGCTGAGAGGTGTGGTGAGCAGCCAGATTTTCTTCTGATTTCATTTCAGTCCATAAACACCCTTCCTGTGCACCAGCCCATGGATGAGCAAATACTTTAGATTGATCCAAGATAAAAAGCAAAGCAAAGACTGCCCTCAGAGAGCCTAAAATCTCCTGAAGGCCATGTATTTATGTGATGTGTGGGTGATGATTAAATCAATGTCATTGTGTCCTGTGCTCCCCAGTAAGCCAATGACATGGCACAATTTTTGGTCCGTGCTCTTAGCACATCTATAGTGCTGATACATTTTAAACCTAACCCCTAACTAAATTTAACCCTAATTAAATCTGGTCCTCCTCTTCAGAGGCAAGCAACTTTGAAAAGTCTGAAGGGTAGTAAATTTAAAGAAGGTCTTAGAATCAGGAGGTCTGGGTGTCTGTGTCAGCTCTGACAATGGCTCTGTGACCATGGGTAAGACGTTTAACTTCTCAGAGTCTCAGTTTTCCAGTTTGTAAAATGGAGATATTAATTAATACCTGTAGTACCCATCTTGTATCTTAATTAGTTGTAAGGAGAACACTTCGTAAGACTTTGAATACTGCATCACTCAGGTCAACAAACATTTGTTAAATGCCTACTATGTGCTAAGTGTTGTGTTAGATGCTGGGAATACAAAGATAAAAGCAAAACAGTCCCTGCCTTCAATGAGCTTGTGTTCTATGGGTGGGGGGTGGGGGTGTGTGTGTGGGAGAGACAGAATGAGTCAATCTGGTACAGGTTTGGGTGCTAAAGATAGAGGAACCTAGGAAAGCCCATGGGGCATTACAACCCCTTTTCTTTATCCCCTTTTTGGCCTTGGCTTTTAGGCTAATTGAAATGTTTTATACACACACACATACACACATAAATTATATATAATTATGTATACACACATATACATTTATATATACATATATCTGTATTCTAGGGGATGAAGGTTCAAATTAAAATTCTCTCTCTCTCTCTCTCTCTCTCTCTCTCTCTCTCTCTCTCTCTCTCTCTCTCTCTGTCTCTGTCTCTCTCCCTCTTCCTCTCCCTCCCTCCCTCCCTCTCTGTCTCTGTCTCTGTCTCTGTCTCTCCTCTGTCTCTCTCTCTCTGTCTCTCCCCCCCCTTTCTCTCTCTCCTCTGTCTCTCTCTGTCTCTCTCTCCCCTCCTTTCTCTCTCTCCCTCCCCCCTTTCCCCTCTCCTTCTCACCCTCTCTCCCCTTCCTTCTTACATCTCCCTTTGTTTCTCCTGGCTTTATCACCTTGGGCTGCCTGAAGGCCAGGGGCTACCACAAGTGGCATCTACCTAGAGCCAGACCCACATTTTCCAGCCTCACTCGAGGTGCTGAATGAGCCTTTAGCTATTTATTGCTGTACTAGTGCCCCCACCCCCAGCCGCAGTCTCTATCATTCACAAATAACAATGCCACATGCAGATTAGGGTGCTAAGTTTTTCTCTTACCTAGCCATGGGCTATGCCACAGCAAAAGGGAATGGGCAACAATTACAGGGTTGGAAGGGGAAACCATTGTGGGTGGACACTAACCAGGTTTATGCTTCCTGTGTTAACTCTCTAGCTCACACGGAAGAAGGCAGAACCCCGAAGGAATGGGGCAATGAGGGACAGCGGTGTTCTCCCTAGCTCAGAGGTCAGCAGAGATCATTTCACCCACCCTGGATCTTTAGGTTCTGCCCTCCAAGCTTTGTCCCCCAGGGTGGATGTCCAGATTCCTTTAGGGTCTATGATGAGGAGATTAGAGAAGTCCCACTCCCATATTAAGTAGTTGACTTTCCCAAGTCCACATGGCCTCCGGTGCAGAGGTCAGTCATGAGACCTTTCTCTTGGGGGCATTTCATCCTTCTCTCTGTTAGAACTCTCCACAAACTCATCCCCATCTCCTTCACCCATGACCTTCCCAGAGTCTTTGTCCCCAAACACCTATTGCTGTGCATTCTGGGGTTACTCTGCCTCATAAAGCACACAAATAGCTTAATGCAGAAAAACACAGGATATAGAAAGTCATACTAAGCCAATAATTAGGGGTGGGGCTCAGGAAAGGCCTCATGTCAAATGTGCCACCCAAGCTGAGTTTTCAGGGGAACTGAGGGATCCTAAGTGGTAGAGGTGAGAAGGAAGGGTGTTCCAGGAATGGGCAACCAGTCAATCAGCAAGCATTTACATGCCTACTATTTGCCAGGCATTGTACAAATTGCTAGGGGTACACAAACAAAACTAAAATAAGAAACTCACGTTCTACTGGAAGAAACAACATATAAGGAGATACAAGGTAATTCTGGTGGTGGGGCAGGGACAGCATTCATAGCTAGGTGGGGTGGGGTGGGGTGGAGATCGGGAAAGTCTTCATGTAGGAGGGAGCCCAGTAGTTGTCTTGAAGGATGCTAGGGATTCTGGACGGCAGAGGTGACGAAGAAGCCCATTCCAAGCATGGGGGCACAGCCAGTTAGTTCTAAGGTTCAAGGAGAGTGAAAATGGAATATTTTGTCTAGAGAATAGTGAGTAGTTAGCTTGGCTGGGCCATAGAGAGACCAAGGCCCCATTTCCTAGGATAACACTGCAGGGTAGACAGATACTATTAGCATTTTATAGCTTATCTACATGCAAGGAGGGACATCAGACTTATTATTTAAAGTAGCTTGAAGAGAGTAGGAGCTTAATAAATGCTAGTTGAATGGATGAATAGGAACGCAAACTCCTTGAGGGCAAGGACTTTTATTTGTGTCTTTGTATTCCCAGTGCTTAGTTCAATGATGTATAGATGTTTCATGTATATTTGATAAATCGATTTAACCCTGATGATTGGTAAAAAACTGTCTCCAGCAATCTTGTAAGAACGTGGGCATGCATATACACAATGGAATTTCTTTTAGAAGACTCAGGTCCTACATTTTTGAAACATTCCCACTGTTCACTTCTTGGTGCTATGTGGATCCACTGACTGGAGGGATTTGACCCAATGCCCATTGGAGTGCTCACCACAGCTGACTGGTTCCCCATCACCATGTGCTACAACATGCTTATGAACATTACTTTTTAGACACAGGGGTGGATGGTGGCTATAGCCTTGACATGAGTGTCTGACTCCCACCAGACTGGGAAACTGTCACCCTCACATTGTGATTCTCAAAGGCGGAGGGTTAAACTTCCCACCCCAAGTTTTTCTTTCTGGAGAAAATGTTACCCACAAATGCAAGTTGGAGAGGCTGGGGACTGGGGGTATGAGAAGGTAGTGGAGGCAACATAGGCATTCTTTGTGCCAGGGTCTCACCCAAAGCCCGTCTGTTTCCAGATTGAGCTTCGGTAAAATGAGCCCTCATCTTGCTCATCAGCATGGCGGGCTTTATTTAAAGCCTCAGCCCCTTTAGTCACTGAAACCAAAACTATGTAAACTTTCCAAAATAGACTAAATAGCCTATAAATGGAGCAAAACAGCCTCAATACCAACAAAGTCACAATACAAGTGTCTGACCTAAACCCACAGAATGAGAAAATAATGGTAAGGTCATTTATCAAGCTGCTTTTGAAATAACACTGACCATGACATGGTCCCTCTACTCAGCCAACTGAGGACATATTGATGTGCTCCCATGTGATTTCAATTTGTCCATTAAGTGAGTGTACTGTATCTTCATATTCCTCAACATTTTTCAGATTAATAATGCCATGGCTTTACTCTGTACCTGTTGATATTTAGATGAAAACTACAGTTACCTCTTAGTCTGTGATTTGGAATCTTGGGCTGTGGAAACTCTCAACTAATATATTCTTTCACCTTAGAGTTCAGTTGACAGGCCTCCCTCCTAGCTATGGCATCAGTAGAATAGAAACTCAGAGAGAAATAAGTAATGGCAGGATGCTTAAGGACACCATCAGGAACTTGAACCAAGGGTCTGTCTTATTAAGAAATCTTGGCATCTCAGGGGGAAAAACAACAAGATGGCAGACTGGTGAAGAAATCAGTATGTCATACCAAGCAGTGAAGCAGTCATTAGTAATTGGTGTGGTGAATCAGTAAGCAGTGATTGGTAACATTTTAGTCTGAAATATGGCCCTGGAGAGTATTCAGGGATCTAGAAGATGATACATCATAACCGCTATATTGCCTATATTGGAATTAGTTGGATTTTCTGAAGACAAGAAGAAGTTCAGCTTTGGAAAGGACCTTAGTGATCATTGATTCCAACCCAGACCAGAATAAGAATGTTATATACAATATCACTAATAACTGTCCATCTAGCTTTGCTTAAAAACTGACAGGGAGGAGAAAGCTACTATCCTATGGGGCTTCCCATAACATTTTTGGATAACTCCCGTTGTTAGGTATTTTTCCTTGACATCACGGTTAAATTGCCTTTCTCTAACCCCCACTCATTGCTCCCAAAGTTGCCCTTCAAGGCTGAACAGTACAAGTCCAGTACCTTTTCCATGTGGCAAGCCCTCAAATACTTGGAGACAGGAGTATGTTAGAATTGAAATGGAGTCAAGTTCTGACAAGGTGAGCAGGATGGCATGTGAGTTATGGGGTAGATAGTTGGGGTATGCAGAGCTAGCTGAGTTGGAGAAACCCTTAAAGTCTGCCAGTGGCATATGGGGGCAACAGAGAGCCTGAGGCCCAGAGCTCCAGGTCATGGGCACTCAAAGGGAAGAGAGAGTGGGACAATATTCATTGGAGGAATAGTTGGAAATCTTTCTTTTTTTCTTTTAAAAAAAATTGTTGGTGCTTTTTATTTCTTTACCTCACAGTAATTTTCTCTTATGAAAATTCATAGAACTCCAGTATTAAATACAATTTTGGAAAAGTCATACCTCCTTCCTTGTATATGATTGATACTTGTCTCCATCCTTAAAACAATGAAAATCAGATGTTTAACCACAGTGAAGCTGACCATGGCATAGTCTTTTATCCATCAATAGCTCCCGTAACTCATATTTTGGGCTAATTTTGCTACTCTATCTTTGAAAAATGGAGAAGTCCCTCTAGGCTGGAAGTGCCTGGCACCTGCTAAAGACAGTTGAGGAGGCTGTGGGGAGAACATTCGGGTTGTTCCCAGAGCAATATCCAATATCCAATCCAATCAATCCTCATACATTTATTAATGCCATGTATGGTTCAAGGAGCTGGAGAAATGAAGTAGTTTCCTGCCCTCAAGGAGCTTATATTTTGTGGTATATACAGACACATGTAGTAAACACTCTATATGTAATTTAGAATATGTCATACATATACATGTACCCATGCATATACACACAAAACACTTGTTATGTCATATAGAATGTCATGTGTACATAGTACATATATGTGTGTACATACATTTAAAACACTCTGTATGTCATATGTACACACCTATGTATATAATTTTATCCTCACAATAACTCTGTGAGGTGGATGTTATTATTATTCTAATTTTGCAGATGAGGAAACACATAGAGATTAGATGACTTGCCCTTACTTGCTAATAAATGTTTGAGGCAGGATTTGAACTCAAGTCTTCCTGACTACAAGTTCTGTGCTCTATCCATTATACCACCTAGTCGCTCAAATACAAACACACATATGTATTTGTATATGTGTGCATATACATATATGTATATATACATATGTGTGCGTATGTGTATACACACACACCCATATGTGTATGTGTATGATATATCTATATCTATATATCTAAACATTCTTCACTCACAGTCACCCACCTCTCCAAGAAAAAGAGGAAGGAGGTGAATAGTCTCATCTCTTTTCTCAGACCCATCATTGGTCGTTATAATTACTTGGAATTCAGTTTTATTTTATTTTTCTTTCCATTTTTATCATGTAGTCATTGTGTATTTTACTATTCTTGGTTCTACCTGCTTTACTCTGCATGTTTTTATATCTCTTCCATTTCTCCAAATGCCTCATATTTATAGTACCTTATGGTATAATAAGATTTCATTACACTCACATACCAGAATTGCTTGTTCATCCCCTAGACAATGGGCACTTACTCCCCACCCCCACCCCCTGTCCTTTGCCCCCACAGAAAAGAGAAAGTGTTGCTTTGAAAAAAATGTGCTATACTGGGACCTTTCTTTCTGCCTTTGCCTTTTTTGGGCTATCTGCTTAGCAATGGGCTCTCTGGGGGAGGATGTGAACATTTCAGCTACTTTTTAAAAGCATAGTTCCGATTCAACAATTCTGGGGAACAATTTGGATCTATGCCCAAAGGGCTAGAAAACTGTGCATACCCTTTGATCCATCCATACCACTACTAGGTCTATATACCAAAGAGATCATGAAAAAGGCAAAAAGACCCACATGTGAAAAAAATATTTATAGCAGCTCTTTTTGTGGTGGCAAAGAATTGGAAACTGAGGGGCTGCCCATCAGTTGGGGAATGGCTGAACAAGTTGTGGTATATGAATGTAATGGAATACCATTGTACTATAAGAAATGATGAGCAGGCAGATTTCAGAAAACCCAGGAAAGACTTAAATGAACTGATGCAAAATGAAGTGAGCATAACCAGAAGAACATTGTACACAGCAGCAAAAACATTGTGTGATGATCAGCTATGATTGACTTAGCTCTTTTCAGTAATACAACGATCCAAGACATTTCCAAAAGAATCATAATGGAAAATGCTATCCACATCCAGAGGAAGAACTATGGAGTCTGAATGCAGATCGAAGCATACTATTTTAACTTCTGGGTTTTTTTTTTCATGACTTTTCCCTTTGGTTCTATTTCTTTTTTTCACAACATGACTAATGTGGAAATATGTTTTAACATGATTGTACATGTATAGCCTAAATCAGATTGCTTGTTGTCTTGGTGAGGGATAAGGAACAGAGAGAGAGAAAAAAATTTAGAACTCAAAATTTTATAAAAATGAATGTTAAAAAAAAATAAAAAGCACAGTTCCAAATTATTTTCCACAATTATTAGACCAATACATAGCCCACCAATAATGTATTAGTATCTGTTTTCCTATGGCTCTCCCAATATTGACTGTTTCATTCCTTTTTCATCAATTTTTGACAGTTTGCTGAGTCTGAGGTGAAACTTTAAGAGTGTTATAAGTTGGGTTTCTTTTCTTATTAGTGATTGGGAGTAATTCTTTCATTTTCTATTTTTTCCCCTTTTGATCCAGACTTGTTACTTCCTTGGCATAGGGAGCTCTCTTTTGAAGACACTAATCTTACCAAAGATTATTATCCTCGTCCTGGAAACTTAGAAGACCTGGGACTTATCTGTGTCACTGAGAAGTTAAATACCTCCTCAGGGTCAAACAACACATATTTCAGGGGTGAGACTTGAATACAAGTCTTTCTGACTCCCAGGACAACTTTATTACCCTACACTGCCTCTGGTCATCAGTATTTTGTAATTCTTTTAATAATTGTTCATTTCCCTTGACTACTTAGTATCAGAAATGAATTCATTTTGATTGTGCAAAAGCTTTTCAATTTCATACAATCAAAATGGTTGACCTCCTCTAATTCTTGTTTGATTAATAATTTTCCCCCTTATAATAGTTGGGAAAAACACTTCCATGCATTTTGATTGGATTTTTAAATGAGATGACCTCTTCCGTTCAAGTCTGGTATTATTTGTTGTGTTGTACAAGATGTTTGTCTAAACCGCTTTTTGCCAAAGTCCTTTCCAATTTCTCTTGAGGTTTTCAGTTCACATGCAACTGGAAATTAGATATACAGGCAATGGGGTATAGAAATCTATCCTGCCCTACAGAAAAATAGAAGGGGAAGGGGATAAGAGAAGTGGGGCAAGATAGAAGGGAGGGCAGATTAGGGGAAGGGGTATTCAGAATGCGCACTGTTTTGGGGTGGGGGGAAGGACAAGATGGGGAGAAAATTTGGAACTCAAAATCTTGTGGAAGTGAATGTTAAAAACTAAAAAAATAAATAAATTAATAATGATATATATGTTAAAAATACTTGCCCCAAGTCACACAATAAGTGTTTGAGGCCAGACTGAACTCAGATCTTCCTGACTTCAGGCCAAGTGCCCTATCCATTGCACCACCTAACTTGTCCTGTAATGTGTTTAGAGATATGGAAATGTCATGTCCCCTTATTTCTAATATTTTTTAAAAATTATTTTTCTTGAGATTCTAGATATTTTGTCTCTTCTATGAAGTTAATTATTCATTTGCTTCTATAAAGTAACTCCCTGGCAATTGGATTCATATAGTACTAAATCAGTAAATTAATTTAGGGAACATTATCATTTTTATTCTATTGGCACCATACAACTATGAGCAATGAGTTTTCCTTCAACTATCTAAGCTTTCCTCCTTTTCTATAAAACATGTATTTTAATTAGATTTGCTGAAGTTTTGAATATATCTTAGTAGATTGACTCCCAGATATTTTATGCATTTTGTAGGGTTTTGAATTAAATTTCTTTTTCTATCATTTCCTCCTGGTTTTTGTTTTGCTATATAGAAATACTAATATTTTATAGATTTATTTTGTATCTTGCTACTTTGCTAAAGCTATTGACTTTCCTAATTAGTCTCTGCTGGAATTTTCTAAGTAAATGATAATATCTGTGAATAGGGGTAATTTTGTCTTCTCTTTGCTAGTATTAAGTATAATTTCTTTCTCTTGTCATTGCTAGTGCTAGAAAGTTTAGAATTAGGTCAAATAATAGTGGGGAGAGGATGCATCCTTGCTTTAGTCCACTGTTTCTACACTGAAAATAATGCTAGATTTTGGCCTTATATAATTTTATTCATTAAAAATGGCCCTTCTATGCTTTTGCTTTTGTGTGTGTGTTTTAACCTAGACGGTCTTTTCTCAATCCTCATCCTTTTTGATCTCATGCCAACTTTTGCTGCCATTGGCCACTCTCTTCTGGATAATCTCTCCTTTCTAGGTTTTCCTGACTATGCGCTCTCTCTCTCTCTCTCTCTCTCTCTCTCTCTCTCTCTCTCTCTCTCTCTCTCTCTCTCTCTGTCTCTCCTCTCTGTGTCTGTGTGTGTGTGTGTGTGTGTCTCCTCTCTGTGTCTCTATGTGTGTGCACGTGTGTGTGTGTCTCTCTCTCCCTCTGTGTGTGTGTGTGTGTGATTCTCTGTCTGTCTCTCTGTCTCTCTCTGTCTCTCTGTCTCTGTCTCTGTCTCTCTCTCTCTCTCTCTAATAGTTTTTTTTAAGGCAACTGAGGTTAAGTGACTTGCCCAGGGTCACACAGATAGTAAGTGTCCAGTGTTTGGTCTGAGGCTGGATTTGAACTGAGGTCCTCCTGACTTCAGGGCTGGGGCTCTATCCACTGCACCACCTGGCTGCACCAGACTATGCTCTCTCTTGATCCTTCTCCTGGATCCGCGTCTTGGTCATGCCCACTAACTATTGATGTCTGCCAAGGCTCTGCTCTGCACCCTCGTCTTTCTCCCTCTACTGTTATTCTTGGTGATCTTATCAGCTCACTTAGGTCTAATCTATGTATCTAGCTATCCAATCCTATGTTCTCAGCTGCACTACAGTCATCAAACTTTAACTGCTTTTTGGACATCTTGAACTGGATCTTCCAGAACATTTCAAATTCAGAAGTCTGGCACAGAACTCATGCACTTTCCCTCCGAACCCTCCCCACTTCTGAACTTCCCTAGCGCTGTTGGAGGCTTACAATCTCCATGTCATCCTTGACTCCTCTCTCTTAGTCTTTCTCATTTCTAGTCTTCTGCCAAATCTTGTCATTTTTATTTTCACATCCTTTATACACATCCCCTTTTCTCCCTGATACAGCTACCACCCTAGTGCAGGCTCTCATCACCTCATGTGTGGTGTATTTTCATAGGCTTCTGTTTGGTCTCCAGGCTTCAAGACTTTTTCCAGTCCAATCCATTCAAATGATTTCCCTAAAACACACATCTGCCCATGTCACTTCCTTACTCAAAAAACTCCAGTGGCTCCTTACAAAAGCTTCTATTTGGTGGTTCAAGCCCTTTACCACCTGGCCCTTTCCTACCTTTCCAGTTCTCTTACACTTGTCTTTCCTCAACATACCCTGTGATCCAGTGACTGGTCTTTTTGCTGTCCTCCAACAAGGCACTCCATCTCCACTCTGTGCCTTTGTGCTGGCTGCCTCCTACTCCTGGACTGCTCTGCCTCTTCACCTCTGCCTCCTGTAAGCTCTGGCTTCCTTCAAAACTCAGCTCAAATCCCACCTTCTGCAGGACGCCTTTCCTAAGAGTCCCCCACTCTTACCCCTAACTGCTAGTGTCTTCTCTCTGAGAGACACTTTATATGTATAGTTTTATATATACTTTATATGTATAGTTTTATATATATATTTATAAACATATAATTATAATATAATAATCATTCACATAACCAATATAATCAAATAAACAACATGCATGTATTTATGAAAAACACATGCACATATATGCATGTATACATGCATACATATATACATGTATATACACATGTACACACATATAAATATCTATTTATATATTGTATATACAATGTTTTGTATGTTGTCTCTGCAATTTGAACATGAGCTCCTAAAGGGCAAGGACCATGTTTTTGCTATCCTTTGAATCCCTAGTATTTAGCATGGTGCGTGGTACATAGTAAGTGCTTAATAAAGGCTTGTTGATTGACAGTCCTTGCCCTCCAATAGCTCTCATTCTATTAGGGGCTCCAGAAGGTACACATATACTTACAAATGTGGGATATCCATAACAAAGACAGGAGAGTTTGGGGAGAAAAGGCACTAGCATCTGGGTGGAATGTGGTGGGGAGGAGGAGGGAGAATCCATTCAACTTACATTTACCAAAGTGAGCATGTAGGTAGAAATCGTGCCTCAAAATTGTGCCTCAAAAAAAAAAAGACCACTTTGCCAAGTAAATTGCCTCATTCAAATTCTCTAGAAATGTATATGATATCTTGGTGGAAGGGGAAAAAATCCTTTGGTTAATATGATAATCTTAGCCTCTGACATAAATCAGCTTTGTTTATAGCTTCATTTACTGAAAGGCTTTAGAAATCCTGGGAAATAAACACAAGAATCAATGGAGGGGCTGCTGATTCCTTGCCTGGCTTACTCTAGACTTGCATTAGCCTGAAGCTATGGGTGTTTTGAAATCCACCTTCCTTTTATGTCTCCCTTTTGCATAGCTCTATTTGGTTTGTGGATATCATGTTGTTTAAAATTCAACAAATCAGAGCAAGACTGTCCATAAATTGCCACCAGACTTTCAAGTCCTTACTCGGACCGTCAAATCTATATTTTGAGAAAGACAGAAAAGAAAGAAAGGATTCACTGAGGGCCTCCTTATGAAACTGAACACTTATGTGCCCACATGGCTCTGTGGACACAATACTAGATATGGCATCACAGGGTGTGAGGAAGAAGGAACCTCAGGACCACAACCTAAAGAGAATCCCTATTACAACTTACCCATAAGTGATCCCTCAGCCTTTTCTTAAAGAGCTCCAAGAGGAGGCCCCATTCCTTCCAGAAGTAGCCCATGTCATCTTTGGAGAACTCTCTAGACCAGGAAGTTATTCTTCACATCCAGCTTAAATCAGCTTCTTTGCAACGTCTACCCATTGTTCTTAATTCTATTGCTGGGGGCAAGAAGAACAGATCTCCCTCCTTCACATACTAGCCCTCTAAATACTTGAAGACAGATAGTATGTGTCTGCAGTATTCTCTTTCTAGGCTAACCATCCCCAATGCCTTTGCTTTTTTTAAATTTGAAAACATTCCAATTGATTGTCATATGGTATGAACTCCAATCCCTTTTTGATCCTGCTGCCCTCCTCTGGACTGTCTTCACCTTATCAATGTCCTTCCTAAAATGTTCCCTGAAGGGATCACAACACTCCAAATGCTTTTTTTTCCCCAGTAAAAAGGTCATTCTCCTTGGCGGAGAAAATAAACAAAATGCAAACTGAATAGGTCTGCCTTGTGTCACCAGCTATCACCATCCTGTCCACTCCAAGCTTTCCTTCCTTATTTTATCTTCTTTTCTACAACAGAGCCAAAACAGCCTCCATCCCTCTTTGTGGTTCTTAGCTTGCCTTCCCAGCCTCAGCTCACTCTGAGTTTCTGTTCTCCTGATCCAGTTTTTACAGAGCTGAGCCATGTGTTTGGACCTGTCCTGAGTTACCTACTTTTGTCTCCATCTCCTGTACATCTTTGCAGTCTCCTTGGGGATCTGCATCCATGATATTTTCTGTCTCCATTCCTTTACTTAAGTTGATGTCTCATGTCTGGAGTGTCCTCCATACTCACCTTGGCCTCATACAATCTTTAGCTTCCTGCAAAACTTAGCCCAGGTGCCAACTCATAGAAGAAGCCTGTCCTAATCTCCCCACCCCCTGCTCTGATGCTAGTATCCTCCATTCTGAAACTTACCTTGTATATATTTGGGACATACCTACTTGTGTATGTGTTGTTTCCATTCAAAAAAAGGGAAGCTCTTTGAGGGCAGGGACTGTCTTCTTTTTGTGATTGTATTTTTTTTTTGGGGGGGAGAGAGTTGTCATTTATTTATCTTTTGCATACAGAAAATTGGGAGGAAACAGGAATGAGGTGAAGCCAGCTTTATAGAATTTTCCCCCTTCAAGTCTGGTTGGGACAAGCAGGTTTTAGGACATAGAGGAGACAGGGTGAATTTCTATAATTTTAAACATACATCTCCTGACAGTGATCCAGTCATTTTGACTGGACTCATAACATTTTATTGAAGCACCAATTGTCATTATATTTCAAGAGCCCATGATCTGGAATACTTGTGTTGATCAATAAAAATTAATTGAATTGAATAGAATTCCATTACTGCTAGTTTTCCTTCAAGGGCATATGACCCTCAGTACTTAATTCTTTAACAAAATGGACAAGTGCCCACCTGAACAGGGGCAAGGCCTTGAGTCACTCTAAGCCAAATTAAATGGTTACTAGAGCTTCCAATCCCCATCAAACACCAGACTATGGGATCTCTGTTGTCTATCTTGGCAGATGACCCCTTTCAATAGCATGGTCATTGTTTTTTCTTGGCATAATGCTCCATAAAGATTAAGCAAAAACATTGGTAAGCTCTGTTTAATTTAGTTGGATTTGATTGATTCCTGTTGTTCAGTAGTGTCCAGCTCTTCATGATCCCATTAGGGTTTTCTTGGCAAAGATACTGGAGAGGTTTGCCATTTCCTTCTCTGGCTCATTTTACAGATGAGAAAACTGAGGCAAACAGGAAGTGACATGCCCAGGGTCACACAGCTAGTAAGTGTCTGAGGCCAGATTTGAATTCAGAAAAATAAGTCTTCCTGACTCCAGGCCAAGTGTTCTATCCACTATGGCACCACCTAGAAGCCGAATCGTGCTTAGCTCATCCTTAGCTGGTGTGCATGACCACTGCTGTTTAATATTCTCAAGAAAGTCACGTTTAATGGTGTGCACTGTTTTCAGCAATTAAAAAATTACGCAGCATTTTACATATATAATTTTGTTTGTTTGTTTGTTTTCCTTAAGTGATGACCAGAACTAAGAGCCTTGCTTAATGAAACCAAATGTGAATTTTGTTCACCTGTTTCATGGTGTCCAGACCTCCACTTAATTGTGGACTTTAGGAACACGGGCTCCCATATTTTTGTCTGTGGGGAAGTATTGTGGGCTCCAAACCACTGGCCATTAGGCTTCCAGGTCACTTCATTTCATCTTAACTGAGCTGGAATCAATACTTGCAGTGAAAAACGTAAGGGGAAAATACCACTGCAATGACAATGCAATATTCTCCCCTTAAACCTCAGTGGTTCAATGAAGGTCCATCCTCCCCCACCCCCAAGTAGATGTAAAACACAGTATCACTGCAATATAAAGGACTCCTTCAGATTTCTGTGGGATGATGAGGTATGGGGAGAATTGGTGATACCAGGGAAAGTAGAAAGGGCCTTGTGATGAGGTCTGGTGCCCGTGTGGCAGATGATGGCTCTCCACATTGAGGATACAGGGGAGCTTGTTTCTGGGAGACATGTGGTAATGTGTAAGGGAAGTTCCTTGGAGAGACAGGCCATGGCGCACACATGGACATTTGGTAACTACTTCTAGTCAGTTCACCAGTAAACACATGGTGAAGGAGGCACTCTCTAATTGGCTTCAGAGGCATTCAAAAAGGCTGGTCATCTTTGGCTACTTGACCTCTTTGTTCCATTCACATCTGGGATTGTTTGGTGACTTTTTCCTCCTAAGAGTCTGGTGAGAAGCCTTGTGGTAAAGCGGATGACCTTAGGGCATTTGCTATATCTTTGAAATAAATATTTCTTTGTAAAAATGACCTCATATTAAGTACTTAAATGAAACCAAGGTGCTTATCACAAGCCCAATAAGTGAAGGGGACATAGCCAGCGGGGGCTTGAACTGATGGCTATGGAAAAGTATCCCAGTCCCTTCAAGGTGCTCCTCTGGAACCCTAAGAAGTGATGTAGCACATCTTGTTCTAAGAAAGTGGGGTCGGAGCAAATCACATTACAGGTTGGCAAAAAGCATTTGGAGGGCAAGGAGAAAGAGAAATTAAGCTGATATTCACAGTAGAAAGACATGGAAAGTAGAATTTCCTTGAGCTGAAGCTGAGAAAAAGGAAGTTTTTCTCTAGGCTTCTCCAAGCCTCAGCCAGGTATTGTCCAGAGAGAAAGTTGGTTTGCCTTTCACCCAAGCAGAGTGGGGTGGCAGGTTGCCAAGGTACGGTGGAAGTTTTACTGCTATGACAGGCAGGTCCCTGCCCTCACTCCAAAGACCCAGGCTGGCACAGCATTTCTGGCTTGCTAGGGCTCACCTCACCCAGGTTCTGGAGTCTGAGCCCAAAGGATTTATAATGTAGCTTCTCAAAGGGAATGGCCCCATATGCACAAGATAAGAGAGAGTTTCTAGTTCTTTCTGTGATGATGGTCATGGAGCATGTGTGTGTGTGTGTGTGTGTGTGTGTGTGTGTGTGTGTGTGTGTGTGTGTGTGTGTGTGTGTATACAATGAATTTAGTTCTATGAGAGAACCCATTCTCCCATAGATTGTAGTGAGTACTCATTGCTAAATATTATAGGGATGAAGAAGGTGAAAGAGGCCTGAACAGGGGAGGCTGTGGGTGCTAATTTATGCACATCTGAAGATAAACAAGACAATCTTTGGGGAGGCCAATAATTGTCAGTGCCTTCTCCTGTGGGAAGCCTTCTCCAATCTCCCTCCTGGACCTAGTGCTCCCTTTCTCCTCACGTGGTCTCCTAATTACATATCCGGGTATATGTTGTATTCCCTGTGGAATATAACCTCCTTGAAGGCAGAGATTTTTTTTATTATTATTAATTTTTGTATCCCCAAAATCCAACACAGTACCTGGGCCACAGTCGGTGCTTAATAAATGCGTGTCAAATTTCTTACATTGTAGGTGGTGAGCTTGGCTCTGAGGAAGAGACGAGAAAATGCGATCTGTCTCCTCTTAAGAGCGGGGAGGGGCCTATGGCTATATCACGATACAGGCCCATCAGACTTGGCTGCTTTGTTGTTCACTTTGTCTGGCCTGATTCCTTTCTCCTGCCCTCTTTTTAATTTTTTGTTCTAGAGGATGGCTCCCTGGGTGGGAGTGAGGGGTAGATTCAAAAATGAAGGTGATATAAAAAACCAAAGGTATAAATAACAATTAAAAAAAGAGAATTGAAAAAATTGACATAACATTTAGCTCTGTTGAGAAGAGAATTAGTCAATGAGCATTTAATCTGTGCCTGGCACTGGGATGGGCTCTGGAGATTCAAAGAGCAAAGTGACAGTTCCTTCACTTGAGGAGCTTAGAGTCAAGCTGTGGGAGGCAGCTAACCTGCACACATGGGGCCATGTGCCAAGCAGACAAAAGAGGATTTGGGGGTCAGAGTGCACGCAGCCGGGGCATCAGGAAAGTCTTCTTTATGAATGTGGAAGGAAGTTAGGTATTCTGATAAGTGGAGGTGGGGAAGGAATGTACTCCAGGTGAGGGGCAGAGCAAAAGTAGGTGGAAGAAGGAGTGTCATGGATGAGGAGCAGCAAGAATGGTTGAGCTTGTGGAAAGATCTTTGATCTTCACCCTTGGCCCACTCTCAATATGAGCATCTTCACTAGTTGCATTTCTGCCCTGTGCCCTAGGCAATGGACATCGATGTGATGAGTCCAGGAGCCAATCTCAATGTTTGTAATCTATATAGACACTGCATGTGACTAAAACTCTACTTTTCTGTAAATATTTTCCTTATGGTGACCAACTAGAAATTATAGACCTTAACTAAATTTTCCTTCTGGTGGCCAAAGTTGGTTTCAACTCATGCATAATCACTCTTACCAGCTGTGTAACCAGACACTGCATCTGAAATGTGACATTTGGTTCTGGTTTTCATCATGGGAAAGAGCTGGCTTTCTCAGGCAGATAAAGAGAGGGTGAAAGTTTACAAGGCACTGGTGAATTGAATTTCATGGAAGTCTCAAGCATGTCATTAACATACAAAACCCCAAATCCACATTTATTACAATAATGACTGATAAACCAAATGGAGACTTTACCCCAAGCCCTCCCCCTCTTTCCATTTCTACTCTTTTCTAAACTTTCAGTATCCAACACAGTCTTTGAATTGAGAATGGGCTCATGGCTAAAGGACTATTTTGGAAACACTTTTGACCAATCACCAGCTTTTGCTCAAGGATCAAGATCCCTACAGATCCATCCTTGGAAGGTACCTCTCTGAAAGGCTGCCCATAGAGCCTGTCTCTTTCTTGTTAAGAATGTAGTCGAAGAGCCCTAGCATATGGGGCAGTTGGTGGGTCACTGAAACTGGCCTCCCTTCTCCAGGTCGTCACTAGCAGCGGTGACCACTGGCAAATCACTTAACTGTCTGTCTGTCTCAGTCTTCCTACCCGTAAAATAACAATAACAACATCAACAACAACAATAATAGCGTCTACCTCCCAGGAGTTTTGTGAGCATCAAATGAAATGACATGTAAAATGCGTTGCAAATCCCAGTGTGCTCTAGTGCTATTGTATCTCAGTTTCCTCATCTGTAAGATGAAGAGCCTAAACTAGAAATTCCCTAGTACTTGCCAACTAGGGCATTTGCCCTAAGCAATCGTTGGCATTTTCACATGGAAAGGCAGAGGGCTGGGGAGATAAAGAATCTCAGAGATGGGAAGGTCTTCAGAAGCCTCCTCTGACTGCTTTCTGCATAGAATTTCCATCTACAAATAGCCAAAAAGTGGACATCCAGCCTTTACTCCAAGACCGTCTCACTTCAAAACAACCCATCCACTTCTAGAGCTCTTGATTGTTCAGAAGATTCTTCTTCCCTTGAGCCTGACTCTGTCCTTCTGGAACAATTCCTCCTCATTCTTCCATGTGATAGATGGCTACCATGCATATCCTGAGTCCCCTCTTCTCCAATCCCAGTGTCCCCAATGCCTTCAGCTGATCCGCATAGACTTGAGACCTTTCGCCATGCAAGCTGCCTTCCTCTTGTTTATCAATGTCCTTCCTTACCTGGAACATCAGAAATGAACTCCATCCTCCATAAGAAGTCTGACCAGGCCAGAGTAATAAGAATCACTGGCATGCTTGGAGTACTTCAAAGAGTGGAAAGTATTTTACATTTGATCCTCACAAGAACCCTGTGAGTTGGGCAATCTAAATATTATTTTCATTTTACAATTAAAGAAACGGAAACTGTACTTAGTTAGCTCATTTGTCCAGGGTCTCACAGTTAATAAGTGCCAGAGGTAGGATCTGAACTTAGGTCTTCTTGACTACAGGCCCAGTGTTCTATCCACTGTGCCACCTAGCTGCCCTTTATATAAATGCTAGATGATCTCATCACCCATCATCATTGTCATCATCTTCATCATCATCCTATGATCCTTTACTAAGTGGTTTGAATCCAAGTGTAGTTCTTTATGCCTATTAAGTTAACTATTATGGCTTGAGATCTAATTTCTAATTTGTTAGCTCTCTCCCATCTTCATATCATTTAGAAATTTGATGAGCTTGCCATATCTGCCTTCACTCAAGACATTTCTAAAAATATGGACCAGAATGGGGCTTGATTCAGTGCACTAGAGGCCTCCCTCCAGATTGACAATACTCAATTAATCATTACTATTTGGGTTTTTAAGTGAATTCATGGGTGTGGCCCATAGAGAAGCTACAATATCCCATGTCCTGTGGCCATTGGGGCTAAAGTGCAGCTGTATTTTTTTTTTCTGTAGAACCATTACTTTTATCTCATTGTCGAAATCAAATGGATGTTAAGAGCTAATCATCACAGATCTCAGGAACATATATCAGGGACCCATGTTTTCTTACCTGGTGGACACAAACTTTTGGCATCAAGGGAATAATTCTTTGTTCATAGTAAGTTTCAGCCTGTCTCTATCCATCATTGGCTCATTTCTCCATTGCTCTTTGGCTGACCTGTTGTCTTGCCTCCTCAGAGACTGTGGTGTCCCACAATTCCAGATGCAGGTCATCACAGGAAAATAGTGTTCAAAAGAGGGGGGCTTTGTGTAAAAACAAAAGATACCAAGAACATTTATTTATTTAAAATAAAGTATATGCAAAGCACTAAAAATGGGCCTTTGTGTCAGGGAGAATCCTGAGGTCCTAGAAAGCACTACACAACTTGGTAAAGGGAAGACAGTCTGCTTCTTCCTTCTACTAAGGTTTGGACTTGGCTCCTTATCCACATACAGCGTCTCTCTAAGATTTGTGTGGCAGATATATAGAGCTCCCCAGGTTGTCCTTCCAACTGCACATCATAATCTGGACAGGGGCCATTCTTCCTCCACTTACGGTGAACATTGTGTTCCCTGACTTCAGAGTTAGGTCAGCCCTTTTGAGTGATGATGGATCTCATTTAGGAAGCTCTGCAATGTTCCAGGGCTGCATCTGCAAAGAGGAACATCTGGAGGACCCCACAATCCCTGGGGAAACCCCTTTCCATTGCCTGAAGGCTAAAACATCAAGGAGATGCAAGACAGGAGGCAAATCTAGATTTACAGAGAAATTCCCCAATGATTGGATGGATTCAAATGGGGAGTGGCCTCCTGGGGGAGGTATTCAGTTCCTCCTCACCAGAGCTGTGTCAGAGAGTAGGTGACCACATAGTGTGAACTCCTGTTCACAAGTCACAATAGACCAGAGGTTCTTAGCCTTTTCTGTTTCATAGACCTCTTTGGCACTCCAGTGAAGGCTGTGGACCCCTTCTCAGAATCATGTTTTTAAATGCATAAAACAAAATACACAGAATTACAAAGGAAACTGATTATAATGAAATAGAGTTATTATTATTGTTATTTTAAAGTTTAAGGACTCCAAGTTAAGAAACCCTGAAATTAGGTGGTCAGGAGAGTCCAAAACCCCTTGTGGGAGGGCCCAGGGCCTTAGGGGCCATTTTTGACCCAGCCTTTCTGAGAATAGAGAATCCTATAAGACCAATGCATAAGTAACAATAAGTCAATTCCTTGAGAAGGAGACTTGAAAATAAATTGGTTGAAGTAGTCAGCCTCAAGGATTTCTTGGGTTCTTCCAATTTGGGGTTATTTTCTTCCCTCCAGGGCTTAGCATGGAGTGCTTTCCCAGAACTCAGATTGGATCTTGTCAGTTAGGAAATGACAAGTCAAGTCACCAGGTTTTTCTAGGACAGCTGATGACTATTTCTTATTCTGGATTTTCTCTTCTGATAAGGTAAGGCATGAGGACAAAAAGGCGCGTAAAGCCATGTATTGTAGGGAAGGGAGAAAAAGGAATTTTCTGTTCCTGGTTTTGAGCAAAGTCCAAACCAAAGGAACTCCTGCTCTGGGGTTAGAAGCAAAGTTCAGAAATAAGACAAGTTCCTTGCTGGCCAATAAACCACAATGTCTTGATTCCGATGACCTCAAGGCTTGACCAGAGAGGGCTCATCTGTTCCTTCCTGTTACCTTTCCATGTTGGCTGACCTTTAATATAGCTAATGAGCCCCAGCTGTGGCAGCGCCTGGTGGTGTTAACCCTTGTGGGCCTCTTGTTTTGTCTCTGATGTTCCACCACATCCTTTAAGTGGCATCTGGACATGTAAATACCAAACACAAAACCCAAATGAAAAAATCCCCAGGGTTTCAGATGGGTGAAGCCTTAACTTAGAAGAATGTGTGAAAGTCCCCACCTGTACTTCAGGCTAGGTAAGTCACAGGAGAATTTTTATATAGACAGAACAAAAGTCCTTGGTCTCTGGGGTCCCAATCTTAGTGAAGTAGTCCACGTGGCTGAGAATCCTGAAGAAACAATCCTTTTAACTGAAACTCATCTGTGCCCGGTGAGTATTTCCCAGTTGGATGTGTTTTCACTGGGCTGCCTATAAATGTTAATATTTACATCAGTCACTCAGCATGTGCTAAGCACTCACTGTGTTCCCGGCACTGTGCTAACAATGAGGATAAGTAGCAGCAAAAGCAGGCCCTGCCTTCAGGGAGCTCACATTTGAATGGGGGAGACTCAACATGCATATTCCCATCACTGGTGCAAATCTTAACCCATCCATGCCTTGTCACCTTGTTGATTTCTTATTCCTTCTCATAAATCATAGGATTATATTCTTGAATTCCAGATCATAGATCTAGAGGTGGAAGGGGCCTTAGAGGCCATCTTGACCAACTCCCTCATTTTATAGATGAAGAAGCTGAGGCACAGAGAGGTGAAGAGGCACAGAGGTGTCAACAAAGAAACAAACCTAAAATCAGCACACAAGAGGAATTATGAAAAGTAGAGGAGAAATAGATAAATTGGAAACCATGAAACCATAGAAATGATAAAAAAAACTAGAAACTGGTTCTTTAATAAAATCAATAAAACTTGGCTGCTCTGATTAAAAAGAAGATGACAGAAAATCAGATCAATAAATTTACTAAAACAGTAAAACTTAGAAGAAATAAATGAAACAGAATGGAATAAATAAAATAGAAATTAAAAAGAATAATCAGAATACATTATTCATATTTGTTGTTGAGTTATTTTACAGTCATGTCCAACTCTTTGTGACCCCATTCGGGGTTTTCTTGGCAAAGATATTGGAATGGTTTGCCATTTCCTTCTCTAGCTCATTTTACACATGAGGAAACTGAGGCAAACAGGGTTAAGTGACTTGCCCAGGGTCATACAACTAGTAAATGTCTGAGGCCAGATTTAAACTCAGGAAGATGAGTCTTCCTGACTCCAGGACTGGAACTCCAGCCATTGCACCATCTAACTGCCCTTATTATGCATAGTTATATTTGACAAAACTGAGAACAAAAAAGACAGATATAAATATCTTCAAAAATATAAAATGCCTAAACTACCAGAAAACCAAATAGAGATCTTAAACAACCCAATCTCAGAAAATGAAACTAAATTGTCCGTTAAAAAAAAAAAACCACCAAAGAAAACAATTTCTGGTCTGATAGAGTCACAGGAGAATTCTATCAAACTTTGAAAGAACAACTAGTATCTATGCTTCACAATTATTCTCAAAAGTAGTGGAATAAAGTGCCCCATCAGAATTCTTTTATGAGATGTAGTCCTAATACCTAAGCCAGGGAAGGATAAACAGCAGAAGGAAAACTATAGGCCAATATCATTAATGAGTATTGACTCAAAAAATTGAAACAAAATTCTGCCAAATAGACCACATCAATTTATCCAATAAATCATTCATTGTGATCAAGGGGCATTTATACCAGAGATAGAAGGATAATTCAACATTAGGAAAATATAATTCATCGTGTTCAAAATCAAAATGTTCAAGATGATCATCTCAATAAGTGTAGAAAAAGCCTTTGATAAAGTACCACAATAATTTATGCTAAAAACTCTCCAAAGTATAAGCGTAGAGGGACCTTTTTTGAATGTTATAAAAAGCATCTAAACCCAACACTAGCATCTTTTCCAATAATATGTGTAAAGCAAGGATGCCCACTCTCCTGACCATTATTTGATACAGTTCTGAAAGTTCTAGTAATACCAATGACAAGACAAAGACAGTAAAGGCATAAAGACACGTAAAGAGAAGATAAAATGGTCCATATTTACTAATGATGGGGTAGTATACTTGGGCAATCCTAGGAAATCAGCAAAAATACCAATTGAGAAAATTAATAGCTTTAGCAAAATTGTAGGCTACAAAATAAATACTCAAAAATCAATAGCATTTCTGTATAATAATAGCAAAACACAAGAAGCAATAATGGAAAGGAAAATCCCATCTTGAATAACTACAAAATGCATAAAATAGCTGGAGATCACCCTCCCAAAGCACACAAAAGACTTGTATAGATTCAGTTACAAAATTTTCCTTAAAGAAATAAAGAACAATTTAAATAGCTGGAAGAATATACAATGCTCATGGCTGGGCCATGCCAATGTAATTAAAATGACAATACTTCTAAAATTAATTTACACTTCTCATGCCAAGAGGATAATTTACAAAAGTTGATAAAAATAATAACAATATTCATTTAAAAAACCCCAAAAGATCCAGAATGTTAAAGAAAATGATAAAAAGACATAGGGACAAAGGGGAATAGCACTTCCAGACTTCAAACTACATTATAAAGCTGTTGTTGTTGTTCAATCATGTCCGACTCTTCATGATTCTTATTTGGGGTTTTCTTGGCAAAGATACTCATTTTACAGATGAGGTAACTGAAGCAAACACGGGTAAGTGACTTGCCCAGGGTCACACCGCTAATAAGTGTTTGAGGCTCAGATTTGAACTCAGAAAGATATGAGTTCCTGACTCTAGGCCTGGCACTCTATCCACAGCACCACCTAGTTGCCCATATTATAAAGCAGCAGTCATTAAAACTGGTTTTAATTAATTATAATTTAAATTTAATTTAATTCTAAGAAAAAACTCCTCATTTGATAAAATCTTCTGGGAAAACTGGAAAGCAGCCTGGCCGAAATTAGGCTTAGACCAACAGCTTATACCACACTCCACAATGCATTCTAAATGTTGCAAGATCTTAATGTTAAAGATCAGACTATAAAAAACAATTAGAATAAGAATATCACGAATCACTCACAAATATAGATAGGGGATATATTCTCAGCCACACAAGCGACAGAGGCAATTACAAACGGGAAAATAAATAACTGATTACCTCAAACTGAAAAGCTTCTGCACAGACAAAATTAATTCACATTAGATAAGAAGGGAAGTAGTTGAATGGGGGAAAAATCTTTATAAGATTTATAACATAATATTTATAATTTATAAACAACTTATAAATTTATAAATGATAAAGATTAAAAATAATATATATATGTATATAGTATGTAGGTATATTTATATACATACATATATCTTTGTGTGGGTGTATATATATACACATACACACATACACACACTCATTCTTCAATAGATAAGTGATCAAAGGATATGAATAGTTCTCAAAAGAAGAACTGCAAAATATTTACAACCACAAGAGAAAATCCTCCAAATCACTAATAATAATCATGATAACTATGAAAATCAAAACAAATCAGAGGTTTCACCTCACAACCTAAAAATTGGCCAAGATGGCAAAATATGGCAATAGTCAATGTTGGCAGAGTTGTGGAACAATAGGCACACTAATGCATTGTGGGTGGAGCTGTGAAATGGTACCACCATTTTGGAAAGCAATTTGGAATTAAATAATTGAAATGACTAAACTGTCCATACCCAATCAACCAGAGATTCTATTACTGGCTTTATCATCCAAGGAAGTCATTGATAAGAAGAAAGACCCCATATACACCAAAATATTTATGATAGCATTTTTACGGTTGGAAAGAACAACCACTCACCAAAAAATCAAAAGTAAATAACAAAATTGTAAAGATCAAACAGGATTTGAATGAAGAGATAGGAGAGGACAGCCCCAACCTACCTTTCCTGGAGGTGAGAAATCCACAGGTATTATGCATTGTATAGATTTTAGGACTTTTTCAATGTATTGATCAACAATGCTGACTCTTTTTTTAAACACTATTTGTCATAGCAGTGGCTCTCTAAGAGGGCAGGATATTGGAGATAACTGTAATTTTGTAAAATATAGAAGACACCAATTAAAAACTCATTTTTTTCAAAGCATAGATCCAGTAAATGGCAGAGCCAGAATTTGAACTCTGATCTTGTAACTCCAAGTTCAGTTGTCTTTATACCACGTAATGCTTTCTCCAAAGAAGATCTCAACAACATTCTGCAGTCAATACTCTAGATCTTTTTACATTAGGGGGAGGGTACCAGTGCAATTCAGTGGCATCAAAGTAGATAGGGTGCTGGGCCTGGAGTCAGGAAAGCCTGAGATCAAATCAGGACTCAGACACTCATTAGCTGCGTAACCCTGGGCAGGTCACGTCACCTTGGTCTGTCTCAGTTTCCTTAACTGTAAAATAAAGATAACAGCACCTATCTCCCAAGGTGGTCATGAGGGTCAAATGGGCTAGTATTTGTAAAGTGTTTAGCACAGTGTCTGGCACATAGCAGGCACTTAAATTCTTCCTCTCTCTCTTCTTCCTTCCTTCCTTCCTTCCTTCCCCTTCCTTCCTTCCTTCCTTCCTTCCTTCCTTCCTTCCTTCCTTCCTCTCTTCCTTCCTTCCTTCCTCCTTCCTCTCTTCCTTCCTTCCTTCCTTCCTCTCTTCCTTCCTTCCTTCCTCCCTCTCTCTCTCCCTTCCTTCCTCCATTCCTTTTTTCCATCCTTTACATTGAAGTCATAGTATATCAGTGTATAGATTGACTTGGTTTGGAGTATCCAAATCCAGGTCTTCAGAATTCGACATTGCCTCTCTCTTTCTTTATATTGAGCTGAAACATGCCTTTCTGCAATTTATACTTCTCATTGTAGATCTGCTTGCTGCAGCTACAGAACAATTTACAAATGGCTTCCAGATGATAGCTGCCTTCACATATTTGAAGTGTCTCATTTCTCCCTAGTTGTGTTTTACTCATCTCCAAGCTAAACAGCCTCAGTTCCTTTGATTTTTTTCTCCTCTGTAGTTTTGATTGTAACTGATCCCAGTTACTCTTCTCTTCATGACTTCCAGTTTATCAGTTTGACTTCATTTTTCCTCTTTTGAAGTTCTTTGTTATAAAAGATGGCTCTCTGGGAAAGGCAGAAGAGGGATAAATTGAGAAATATTGGCGATGTCAAAACAAAACAGATTGCTACAATTTTATTTTTAAAAATGTAGTCTCCAGAACAAAATGGCATCCTCAGGCTGTATCCTGCTGGCACAGAATACAGTGGGATGGTCCCCTCACCCCTCCTCCCATTCTTCACTCTGGGCATTCTGCTTCTATTAATAAAGCCAAAGACTAGACAAGCTTTATTTGTCAGCCAGCTCAGGCTGACTTCTTTGGAATCTGGAGTCCACTAAAGTTTTTGAGTCTTTTCCACATGAAATTCCATTAAACCAGGTGCTTCTGTGCACTTAAAAAAATCTAACATAAAGGTAGTAATTTTTTTTTAAAAGATCACATTTCTTTAGATACGTGATTTTCTCAGTGCGGTCACTCTTTCCACTGATGCAAATCTCAAGCACTTAGTCTCTGAGTTGATGAATCCATGTGTTGCTGAAGCAAAAAGAATTCACTGAAGTTGGATAGAGGAAGGTCAAGTTTAATTAGCATAATGTAGATTTGGCCCACCATTCTAGAATCTTTCCCCTCTTTATTCTGTCAGATGATGTACAAACTCTCTCTGCTTTGTTATCAACATATTTAATAAGCATTCCTGCTACTGTCTGTAATAGGGATAGGGATGGGGCCTGTATTCCACTGGTTTGAGGAATTCCTAGATAAGGCAATTGCCTCTGCCAATGCAGGCTGGCACCCTTCTACAGTCTTAGAGAGTTGTCTATGGAATGTAGAGATTGTGAGTTGCCCAGGTCACGCAGTCAAGGATGTGTTGCAGGCAAGAGTTGAACCTAGGGCTTTCTGGCTTTGAGTCCAGCTCTCTATTGTGGTGCACTTTGCGTAAGTTGCTGATAAAACTTTCCAATGGGACAAGGTCAAGCAGAGACCTCCTTTTATCTGGGTTGACACGAATGCTCACATGATTGTACATAGGTTGTACCATCATCCTGCCTTCTCTCTGAGTTATTCTCAAATTCCCAATCAATATTTATTAAGCACCTACTATGTACCAGGAAGTGTGCTAGGTGTAAGGAATAGAAAGATGAAAATGAAACAATCCCTGCCTTCAAGAATCTTACATTTCATCAGGGGAGACAACACGTAGATATACATACATATAAGCATATGTGTATATGTGTATACATACGTGTATACGTGTGTGTATGCACACACACATATACAAGGCACTGAGATTGGCCACTAAGGGTTCAGTTCTTATGAACAGGAACACAATGCTCAGGCTGAAACCCTGAAACAATCCCACATGAACTTGACCATGCTTAGGTATCTTTCTGGTCTGCTCATCTTTATTCTGTAAGAGGGTTATGAATTTCTTTATGTACATAGCAGAAAGAAGAAGTATTTTCCAGTTGGTTGCTGAGCCAAAAATGATGGCATTAACTGGACAAAATGTCTTCTTTCTTGCCTAGCTATGTGTGAGTGAGGAGCCAAGGACTGATGGAAGCTTCAGGTAGTGAGAGAAGCCACAGGCCTTTATCTCCCACCTGAGCCTCTGCCCTAAGGCCTTGTGAGCTCATGGTCCTTCTGTTGCTTTCTTTCCTGTTGTGTCTCTTTCCTGCTTTTTGGTGGGGTCTTGATTAGACTATGCGGTGACCTTGTGAGTTTCAAAAAGTCAGAAGAATGACTCACCAGGAGTCTGAGAGCCAGAGTCCAGGCCGGTATTTGGGCCACCAGAACAACCCCAAGGAGCTACTGGTACTCAGCCCAGGAGTGGACTGAATCCACAACCAAGATGGCAGCTTCTACAAGAGAAAAGGACTTGTCTATCAACTATGCTCTATCTGGAATGAACTTAATAGGGAGGGCAAATGTTTTGTAGAAACTACTCTAAATTTGAGATCACTTTCACCAGGGACCAAAGTGGTTTAGGGGAGAGTGTGGGAGTGCTCAAAGGTGTTGGGATGTAGTGTATGTCCTTCTGTTTTGGTTCTGTCTTCTCACCAAATGTATTTTTTTTTTTTGCAAGGCAATAGGGGTTAAGTGACTTGCACAGGGTCAAGTATCTGAGGGTGGATCTGAAGTCAGGTTCTCCTCACTCCAGGGCCAGAGCTCTATCCATTGTACTTAGCTGCCCCCCAGCAAATGCCATTTTGTAAAAGCTAATGTATTAATTAGTTAAATGATACTGGGCTACTAATCACTGGTGCTTAGGATTGGAGAGAACCCTCTACAATGGGGGATGGAGATAAGAGCATTAGTGAAGAACTCCCCCTAACCACTTCAGGGTGCCCCTAGGTCCTTGAGGACATATAACCTTCCACATTCTAGGAATCTGACCCACTAGAACACTAGGCACAGAAATAAAAGGACATCGAGATGGGAAGCAGAAGAAGGCTAAGAAGGCTGTTTTGGACTATAACGTTCATAGATGGGAGGAGTAATTAATAAGGTAACTTGTAGGAGACTTTGCCGAAAGTCTTGCTGGCATCCAGATAATTACCACCTGTCAAGCAGGAGGATGCTGAATAGAAGACACTATCAAAAATTCAATTCAACTCAACCCAACAGAAATTTCTGAAGTGCCTCTGACATGTAAGACTAGTGAACACAGGACACTAGCCCTCAGCCCTTTGGCAACCATTAGAAAGCTGATCTCCTCTATATCCAGTGAGGCAGCACAGAATGACAGTTCATCTCAGTTCAATAAACCAAGCATTTATTAAATGCCTATTGTGTGCCAGGTATTGTGCTAGACAGTTGGAGATATAAAGACAAAAATGAAAAAGAGTCGCTGCTCTCAGAGAGGTTAGGTTCTATGCAGGTGCTACATCAACCAGTATATATACATTGCGTATCTACTGTGTGCCAGGCACAGGGCTAGCCTCTGCACATAACACCAGCCACTGGGCATGCAAAGGCAAAAAATGCCCTCAAGGAGCTTCCATCATGGGGGAGAAGGAAGTGAGTTTCATATGATGAGATTTGTTCTTAGGCTCCAGATGCAGTGATATGACTTAGGCCGCGGTGGCTTCCTCAGATTTCACAGGACATTTCACAGCCCTCAGCAATCTTCTTATTCAGGGAGAGTCTCTGACTGATTAATTGGGTTCTAGCCACTGTGTGAGGAGAAAAGAGAAGGAAAAGAATCTGAAACAAGAATAAACCCTCCCCAACAACAACTGGCCTTTTGCTATGTTTCTGTTCCTCTATTCTATTGTATTTGGACAGGTGCCGTCCAAAGATAGTATCTAGGTTTAGTCATTTCACATATGACCCCCTCCAGGCCAAATGGTCAGGTCATCCACCTCAGAGTGGGTACCCACTTGTGTGGTCCAATTTGCAGGGAGGCTTGGGAGAGAAGTACTTCCCACACTCTTTCCTGGAGAGGTTAATGGGATTAGTGACTTCAAAAGAACAGGCGATGGATGTTCTAAATTGATCTTGCCTTTGCCACTGCCTTTGATAAATTTCTTTTTTTCTTTCTTTCCTTAAGTGTGCAATCAGGATAATATATTACCTTGAATTTTATTCCATACATGTATAGTATGTGTGTGTTTGTATGTGTATGTGTGAATATTCATATTTCCTCCCCCCTAGAATGTAAGCTTCCTGAGGGTATAAACTATTCCACTTTTTCTTTAAAGGCAATTGGGGTTAAGTGACTTGCCCAGGGTCACACTGCTAGTGTCAAGTGTTTGGTCTGAGGCTGGATTTAGACTCGGGTCCTCCTGACTTCAGGGCCGGTGCTCTAGCCACTTCACCACCTAGCTGCCCCTGAACTATTCCACTTTTGTATTTGTATTCCTAGGAACTACAACAATGCCTGGCACACAGTAGGGACTTAATGACCTAATAAATGTTTGTTGGAATGAATTGAATTATAGTGCTGCCCTGCTTCCCAGAATGTGGTGGGGATTAACTAAAGATTAATATAGGGATAACAATTCATTTCCTTAGCTCCCTGGGCCTGCTCCCATGGGAATTTCACAGTCCAGCTCACTCAGGCAGCGTAGATGTCCACAAAAAGACCCCCCCCCCACTTATGCAAGACCTAAGCTAGACTAGGAGGATAGAGCTGGCCAGTTGCCCACTGCAGCCAGGCTTCTGCTGCAGGACCCACACATCTCCCATCCCCCTGGACAGCTGGATGGTGTGTCATCTTTCCCAGAAATCTCACCTCAAGACAGTTGGTTTCTTTCCTGGAATCCTCTTCAAACACTCATAAGCCTATTGGTGTCAGGGGGTGAGCCCTTGACAGGGAGCAAACGTATTTACGATGGGGATGATTGTGTATCTTGGATGGCGATTTGGCTGTGGGCTCTCCGGTCATCAAAATGTGAAGCAGAGAAGGAGGTGAGGGCTGCTCTGTATCTGTGGAAATGAAGAATGTTTCCTGAATAGGCACATCCAAAGGTTCTTCTTATGCCCCCTTCCCCAGGGGAAAAAGTAATTTCCTACCAACAACCTCTCACCCTTGGGTTCAGTTCATCAGTCATAAACCATCCCCAATCAGCTGGCTCCTTTCTGCCTCTTTGGGTCATCTTGAAAAGCCAAGGACATCAGAAGGAAATATGGCTTTATAATAGTTTTTATTTTACATTTCAGGAATATAAGATTACTGCGGTGCCTGGCAGCACTACTCTGGTTAGGGTTTCCGACACATAAACCCCTGAAGACTGGGGTTTAATGTTTTGCTGTTTTAATTCACAACAGGCTGAAACTTGGCATGCAAACACTGAAGACATTGCTTGGAGCTGGTGAGTAGCCTACAGGAAAGTGTTATTGTACAGGGGTGAACAGTAAACCCACCCTAGAAAAGGAAACAGCTTTAATTGGATTCCCCCGTAATGGACCATCCTGGCAAATATTCTGACTCCTTTGACTCAGTTATACTTCGATACTTCCACATTAAGGAATTTTCAGATGGAAGAGAAATAGGGATAAAATGAGGGTTTGCAGGTGGGAAAGTATAGAGGCAATATTTGAATTCCTTTTAAGAAACTCCTAGTTGTGTGACCTGAGTGAATCATTTAACCTTTCCAGGCCTTAGTTTCCTTATCTGCAAAATGAAAACGTTGGATTAGTTACCCTCTGGGGTCCCTTCCAGCTCTAAATCTGTGGTTCTATGATTCTTTAATTAACTAAATTAATTATTTAATTTAATTCTATAATTCTTTATGGGGAAAATGCCCAGTAGTGAGGGCATCTGGCTATGGAAAGAAGGATATTGCAATGGCGATATCCCACCCAGGGTCTTATGGAGGTAGGGTGGGGATTTCTACTTAAAATTTTTTTTCAGTGGCAGAAAATAGAGAATTGCTCCAATAATTGGTATGGGTGAGTGCAGGGAAGACAGAAATATGTCCTTTAAGTCATTAAAAGCCTAGAAACTGGAAGTGATCTCTTAAGTCCATGTAGTATTTATTTATTAAGCACATAGTATGTGCCTGGCCCTGTGCTAAGTGTTGGGGATTTAAAGAAAAGCAAAATTATGTTTCTTGCCCTCAAGGATCTTACATTCTAATAGGAGAAAGAACCATGTTTATACCTTTCTGTGTATTCCCAGCACTTACAGCAATGCTTGGCACATAGTAAACACTTAATAAATACTAATTGACTTCATTTGACCACCATTGCCTTACTCCTATGCCTTGTCTATCCCATCTGAGAACCCTGGGCCTTGACATTTGGACCTTTAGGACTTAAAGGCCTGGGCATGTGCCTGGCAGCTGAATGCCCTTGATGTGTTATCTCCTCCACTTAGAATGTAAGCTCTTTGAGGACAGCACTGTCTTTTTTTTTTTTTATCTCTGTATCCTTAGTGCTTAGCACAGTGCATAACACCAAATAGCTAATGAATTTTTTCCTGCATTCATTCAACAGAATTTCCACAGAGAACCTGTTCAACATACTAGAGACCTTTCTAGGTCATCATATGTTTCATGAATATCGTGGAAACATTTGGACTATTCACCTAATATTCCTCATTTTCAACACATGACAAATGCATTTCCTTGTTGATGTCCTTCATCCACTTCTTGCATGAAAGTCATAATTGGAAATATAGTGCAGCCTGTTTGCATCTACCATTTATGAATTCCTTGCTCTCTGAGTCATCTGATTTTTGATTCATTGGAGATTGCAGTGTTCCAAGAACTGTAGATACAAGGCATCCTTGGCAGAATATATGTATTAAAAAGATAGGGAGTTTTTTTGTTGCTTTTGTTTTGTATCAGAAACAACAGAATTGGAATTGAAAATGTTGAAAGTGGAATGCCATTTCCTACACTCCCCCATCTTCTTAGTGAATTCTGGGTCAAGCCCATTGTCCATCTTTTACTGCCTCTCCAGGCACTTCCCAGGCATATGTCCTGGTGGCCAGTAGGTCAGTGGAATGGTTATTTAACCACAAAACTGGAGGGTGTTTTTATCTATTTAGTTTAGACTGTGAGGCTGATCTTTATGCAAACTCATTGACCTCCCTGAAAAGGCCTTATATTGTCCTCAGAATTGATGCAATCAATTGATGCAATTGATACAATAGAATCCTCAAACTGGAAGAATTCACCCTGTACGAGGAAGCCACTTCTCATTGGGACCTTGTTCAAGACATTCTCCATGACAGTAATAAATAACTATAGTGAACACATGTCTCCTTAGTTTATGCTTTGCTTTGAAGTTAATTGACAAGCAACATGGTATGTGGATAAAGGTGGGGGTGGGGGAGAGAAAAGAGGAGCAAGTATTTATATAGCATCTACTGTGTGCCAGGCACTGTTTTGAGTGCTTTTTACAAATATGAACTCATTTGATTCTCATAACAACCCTGAGAGGTGGTAGGTGCTATTATTACCCCCATTTTACAGTTGAGAAAATTGAGGAAGACAGAGATTAAGTAACTTGGCTAGGGTCACACAGCTAGAAAGTATCTAAGGCTGGATTTGAACTCAGATCTTCCTGACTCCAGGCCCAGAGCCGCAACACCTAGCTGTCTCAAAAAGCTACTTACTTCATCAAGAGGTGTACTTGAAACCAGGAATACTTGGGTTTAAGTCCCAACTCTGACACATACTAGATGTGTGATTCTGGATAAGTCATTTAACTTCTTAGTACTGTAGGGACTCTCTAAAACTTCAAGTTGCAGAGAAGGTGCCTCCAGTGGTAGATAGAGAGAGATTCTTCACCAGTCTTTCCCTGTACTGATTAAATCCAAGATCTAGTTCCTGTTCTTCTCCCATGTTGTTAATAACCAGAAAGTCCTTGAATAGAGCTAGGATTTACTCTGTATTTATCAATAAATCCTATTCGAAAACTGTCTTTAAAATCTCTCTTCTTCTGTATTGAGACAAATAACTTTTTGTAATAAATAAACAGTAAACATGGTAGGATATTATCTTTTCTGTGTCTTTTAGTCCACTGTATAACTGTAAAGATGTGACCTGCTTCAGAAAATTATTTGCAGAAGCCGACCCTTTCCTTTCTCATATTTTCACCAATGATGCCCTCAATACACATAGAGATCATTTTCAAAGATTTATAAAGATGAACTAATGTGAAAATATGTGTAATAGGAATATATATGCATAGCCTATATCAGATTGCGCGATGTCTTGGGGAGGGAGCTCAGGAGTGAGGGGGAGAAAAATTCAGAACTCAAAAGCTTGTGGAAGTGATTGTTGATAATTCAAAATAAATTAATTAAAAAAAGATTTATAAAGATGAGAAAGTCAGTCTATGGATTGGTAGTTATTGATATTCTTAAATGTCTTTTTGGCATTCATTTTTGCATTTGGTTATAATATTCTCTATGTTTTTTCTTCATTCTTTTGATATCTTCTTCCTTGAGATGTCTTAGAAGAAATTCCTTGGTGTTTTTCAGTACTGAGGGAAAAAAAAACCAATTTCCTCAACATGTTCTTGTCTTGCCTACTGCTCTTCTTGATGCTGTCTTCTTACTTGCAATTTTAACTTTCTCATGTGACACACTAGGTATTAACCAGATGTTAATACACAGATCTGGTGGTTCTACTTTTGCTGACCATGAAAAAATGTCATCACAAAAGCACAGATATGTGTTCCACTTTCTGCTAATTTATTGTCCTCTGAATTTTTATCCTGAATATTCTCAGGATCACACAATTAAGTTGGTATCATGCCAAGAATTTTGCATGCTTGTTTGTTTTCCACTTGTTTTATTGTTGCTATTTTGAGACAACACTGTTTGTAATATTGTGCCACTCTCCTCTGTAGTACTATACAAATGAATTTGTACTCTAAAGCTACATACCCTTTGGCTATTCTATCGCTCCTCTTGGAAAGACATCAAGTGTTGGCTGAGAAGGTTTCGAGGCTCATTGCCTTCTTGATTGTGACAATCGCTTTTTATTAGTTATACTTGGACTAGAAATGATGAAAGTCAAGGTTGGTATCTTTGCCTTTTTCATACTTTAGCATCTAAACCTCCTTTGAAGAGGTCAGCGTGAAGCTATTGGAATTGTTCCCATTGTCTCTCTCTCCTCTGTCCTGTGTTCTCATTTGAAGTTTATTTTGACTCTTACTTGAGTCAAACCAGTGGTTTGGCTTGCACAGAAATATCTTTTTCTGATATAGTTCTCATGTCAGAAACCAATCAGTTTCTAGCTAAGATTTAGTCAATTTCACTTTTGGTGATGTTGTTCAGTGTTTACCATATCCAGTACCTTCTGACTCTCTTCATGATGAAAATATGCATGCTCTATAGGTGGGAGGCTCCTGAGTAGTCTACAGACATTTACTCTCTTATTTCTGTCTTAAGTCATATTTTACAACATGCTATCTGAAGTGTCCCTGTGCAAGACATTGTGACTGTGTCCCATGAAAGGTTATTTCTTGTTACCTTTGTGTATGCAATGGAAACCAGCTATTCCAATACCTTCTTCACCTCTCCAAGGAACCCATGAGCTAGCCTTGTATTTAGTTGAAACCTCATCATGTCTTTGCTTTAAGTTATCATGAGAATATCTATATAAATGTGGTTCAGTTCTTTCAGTAGAGTATCAAGGACCAAATAACAGACTCTCCAAGTTGGAAGGGAACCCAAAAGTCACCTAGTAATTATAAATTGCCTTTAAGACATAGTCTCCAAGACTTAATTCAAAAACTTCTGTTTTCAGTTGAGGGGATCTCCCATTACCATTCAAGGAAACCCACTCCATTTCTGAACAGTTTTGATTGCTAGACAGTCTTATCTTAAATCAAGTTGAAATCTGCCTTTTGGGGACCTCTGCCTAGTGTTTTACATTTAGCCAAGGACAAGTTGATTCTCATTTTCATGTTACAACCCTTCAAATACTTAAAGACTGACATCATGTCCATTCTATTCATTGCAACAATAATGTATGAAGCCCCTATAATGTGATAGGTACTGGAGATACAGGCATGGCAGGGGACACATATTATACAAAGGCACTGAGATAGGAAATAGAATATTATGTACAGGGGAAAGTAAGTAGACTGGCTGGACTACTCTGTGGAATGAGTGATGGGGATTAATGTGTGGTCAGTTTTGAAAAGATAGTTTGTGTAGGTCCATGAACACCAAACAGAGAAGTTTTTACCTTTTTTCTAGGGAAAATAAGAAGCCACTGAAACTCCTTGAGCAGGTGCATGCCGTTGTCAAACCTGTAATTTAGGAAATCTATCAACTTGTAGAGGATCAATTGGAGAGGGATGAGGCTGAATGCAAAAGGATGAATTGGAAGGCTATTCCAGTAGATGAGGTAAGAAGTGATGAGGACCTGAATTGGGGTTCTGGTGTGAATGGACAGAAGAGGACAGATAAAAGAGATGATGTGGAGGTAGAATGAACATGACTTCATAAATGATTGAATATGATGGGTGAACCAGAGTAAAGGATTAAGAATAGGTCCTAGGAATCATCATATAAATATCACTCTTATTATTGCTAATAAAATACAAATTTCTTCTTCTTCTTCTTGTTCTTCTTATTGGTGTTCTTGTTGTTCTAACACTACTACTACTACTACTACTACTACTACTACTACTACTACTACTACTGCTGCTGCTGCTGCTGCTGCTGCTGCTGCTGCTACTACTACTTACCACCACCACCACCACCACCACAAAGGGAATGTGGCCAAGGAATTGAAATAATTTCAAGAAATAGAAAATCATAACTATTCAGTTCACTGTAATAGGATTTGATCTGTAGCATAAATGTAAAAATCATAATGAATGCATTTATACTGTATGGGGCCAAAGACTCCACAGCTTGCTTGGAAATGTTGTCAATGCATATTTTTAATTGGAAGGATGTGGTTTGAGAATTCCCAGAAGACAAAATAAAGCATCCTTTACTACCCACAACTTAGGAGACATATCACTGCACACCACATCATCATCGTAGTTGAAGAGAGAGATTCTTTCTTAATTGTCATGAACTATACTGTAAGAGTATATTCAACATACAAACTCCCACAACGGAACTGCATTTAAGAGAAATATGGAAAGATGAATTTGGTCTCTGGGCCTTTGACAGTCTGTCTCATTTGGGGAAGGCTATTGCCTCGCTTACTTCAGAGATTTAAATTATACAGGTACATTAGTGAAAAGGCAGTGAGGATGTTCCCTAGAGTCACACATTTGGGGAGGGTCCTCCTGGAGAAAATAGGTTATATAAGATTATATGAAATGTTGCAGAAAATATTTCAAGATGCTGCAAGGAAATTCCTTTCCTAGGAGAAGGCTTTGGGAAAGTACTTCTCCTCAACAAGAAAACCCACACAGTACAGGGAGGCCATAAAGGTGACAGACTTTAGAGGAACATCTGTCAGAATATCTGTAAAGACAAAGGATTATGGAAATATAAGAAATGTAGGAATCTTTCCCATTAAAACACAGCTCATATTCAAATCAGAGAATTCCTAATGAAAAGAAACCTTGTACAGACAAGGAGTGTGAGACAGCCTTAAGACAGAGAACAAATATTTCTGAATATCATAAGTGTTCACACTGGAAGGAAACTCAATGAATGCAATGTATATGGAAAGGTCATTATTCAGAGGAAGACCTTGAATATTCCTAGAAATATGCTCTATAATATGAAAAACATTCAGTATAAAGGGGTTGGCGTATCTCATCAAACATCACAAACCCACTTTGGGCAGAAATCGTAAGTATACAGGGAATGTGGCATAGCCTTCAGTTAGAATTCTGCCCTATTTCCCCTTTAGTGAACTCATCCTGGAGGTGATTCTTACAAATGTTAAAATATGAGAAAGGAAATTTCATTTGTCCAAAATAGCAGAAATGTAAGGAATGTGGGAAGGCCAAATAAAATAAATGAACATAAAAGATAAAAAAGAAATCTTCTGAAAAAATTAATAGTCTGAAGTAATGAGTAATCTCCTCCACCCAAATATAGCAAATGGAAGATATACTATAGTAATAAAGAAAGAGAAGGGAATAAACTTTAAGAATAATTACAAGACACAAATAAATGTAAAAAAAATAGAACTACTGCAAGAACTCCCAGCATAGTTGAGAAACTTAATAAACCAATTAAATCAAGATATAAAGCAGGAAACTGGAGTTCTACAATTTGAAATGACAAAAGAATTGATAGTTTAGAACTAAAAAATACTTTACTAAGTCTCTGTTATTTCAAAAGAGGTTGTCAGAAAAGCAACACATAAAAGCTGAGATTCAACAAAAAATATTAGGCTGAAGTTCAAAGGTAGCAAAATTGGAAGAACAATTGAAAGAGATCTTTACAAACTAAAACAATTGACCTTGTATATGGAATTTAGTAAGATAATCTAAGAATCATTAGCATCCAAGAAAAAATATGATGAAACATAATTCAATATTTCAAGAGATCATGTAAGGAGATTTCCTGGAAGAACTGGAATCGGAAGACAAGTCATACACATCTCTAGCGTTTATTTCTCCTGATAATCCCCACTTTAACTCAGCCCAAAATGTAGTTGTTAATCTCCAGAGATTTGGAATTGAAGAATGAGTCCTACAACCTAGCAGGAAAAGGGTATTTCACATTTTATGGAACACCAGTTTGAATTATATAAGACTACTCATCAATGATTAAAACTGAGAGAAAAGAGTGGAATTAGATATAACAAAAACAAAGGAAAACAGCTTGTTCTGAAGTATAAGAGATAATGAAAAAAATTGAGTATATTTTTGTATATTTTTTATGCAGCAAAGATGGACTGTCAGCAAAAATCAATGATTCTAATTATTCCTCTTAAGAAAGCTAGAGCTGATCAAAGTATTTCAAATGCAAACAATAGACAAAAGAATCTAAAGTCCATACAGTGTGAAAAGGATAAGTAATGACTCATTGTTTATATATTATAACAATTATGCAAAAATACATACTTTTTTTAGATATTCCACTTTGTGCAACTGTCACTGAGGGAACAAAGAGAGAATAGTGATGGACTAGTCCCATGAAGGGTGATCAGACATGCATACTAGAGAAAGGAAAGGATGATGAGTTGATTTAGTATTTCTAGAAAGCTTAGTGTTACAGGTTAAGCCAATTCAAACAATTTGGTTGGATATTGGTATGGAAAAAAAGGGTCATACAACATATTTTTACTTGGGCAAGGCAAGGAAAATGTAACATAAAATTTTAACAGTAAAAGTAGAATCAAGGATTGTAGGCTGAGTATGAAGGGTCAAGGATTAATCTTTGTATAAAGATGGAGAATCAGAGTATTTCTAGCAAAACAAACTTTTTTTTGTATCTAATGCTACTTTTAAAAAGTAATACAAAAGATTTGATGGAGAAAAAAATCAAACTTAATTATAATCTTAAATGTTAATGATCTCTAACATCTGAAATTATAGAGATTTGATACAATTCTATAAGGTAAAGGAGACTTCCTCAAAACAAAATCAAAATACATGAAATTTTCAAAAGAAGAAATACAAAATATAAACTGTCACATATAAATGAAAAAAACTAATGATCAGATCATTTTAAATTGAAGCAGCCCTAAAGTATCTTTTCAAACCTATCAAATTAGCAAAGATGAGAAAATGTGAGAAAATTCTGCATAAAAGGAGTTATGGGAAAGCAAGTTGCTGATTTACTACCTGAAGTCATCATTTCAAACATACCCCTTAACTTAATGATATGGCAAAAGAAATAATAATATTGTAGATACTAATGTATCATAGAAATACATAAATAGTAAAATACGTAACGATATACGTATCAACCCACATCATGTGTTCCTACCAATGAATTAAATAACTACTGTGGAGAGTGGGCACAAACTTAAAGGAACCTGGCATGGAAATACATAAGAGAGGAAAACTCATGCGTGGGATAACTCACAACTCCTGGCAACTCAAGCTCCAGTATTATCGGTCTATTCAGGAAGAGCTGCAGCAGGTGAAACTGCTTCTCTGCTCAGTGCTTGACTCGGGATTTTCACTTCTTTTTAGCTGGGAAAATCTCTTCTCTTCTCAGGCTGCCAATTCTTCACTCACTCGGATACTCTGATGTCCAATTAGAATAGAGCACATAAAACAGGATTCCTGCTCACCTGTTTACCGAAGCAGTTGGAAAGCCCACTCTGCTCTTCCTTTCAAGGCAGGAATGGCAGCAGAGAACCATAATCCCTTATGATCCCGTTTCTCCGCCTTTAGGTGATCCTGAAGAGTAGTAACTGTCACTGCAGCTCTGGACCAATGAAATTAGTTTTTCTCCAGCCAATCAGGACTCACTCAGCTGAAATCGCTCAGCCTTGTCTCATATGACTGCTTCTACCGCAGCTCTAAGGAGTGGCTTTCCAGCCTCCCTGCTATGTCTCCAAGATTCCTCTTCCTCTCCTGTTGCTGCTTCCATGCATACCTCGGATGAAAGGCAAGAATCTCAAGCTTGACTCAAGACAAGATCTTCAGTCACTCAGTTTTTATTTAAAAGGCCACAACACCCCAAATTTTCAACATCAAATATAGTCCTTTTAAAATTATGCCTCAGTCTCTAAATGTTCACATGATTTCTTATTTCCTGAAGTTGTACCCTTTTGATCATAACATATGCACACGCAAACTAGCTCAGACACCCATCATACTTTTAGTTATGAAGTCTCCCAACAGATCCTCCATCATTTTGGTGCCCTTGAAACTCTTTCTTTGTGTTCATATTTCTCTATATTTTAATAAAGATTTCTCCTTGCTTCCTCATAATATTAAATTCTTCCCACTTAATCAAGGTATTATCCCTCCTCAAATCTAGACTAGAAATAATTTTCTCTCTAAAACAATAATCCTATCTAAAAGCTGGTTTTTTAGTATATATTTAATAGTTATTAAAAACAAAGTTTTCTCTGCTTATATTGTGTCAAAATATTCAGCCATAACAATGGCAATATCTTACATCATTTAACAATCAACAGTCTCTTCCTTTACACCAAATACCTTTTCTGCCCTTTTTCTCATTAACTGCTCATGAAAAAGGCTTTAGAGAAAGCACACTTTATCCTAGAAATATAGGGAATCATTGAAGATTTTTGAATGGGGAGTGAGATGGCTCAAACTGTTTTAGAAGTCTATTTAATGGCTCATAGGGTGGTTACAATCCGTGTTGAAAAAGGGAGTGGTCACAGTGATGAGATCACAGATCACTGAGGTACTGAGGAATTCATTTAACACCCAAAATGGGTACAGGCCCAAATGAAGCAGGGCTTAGATTGCCATGTTTATTATTCTGAGGGAGTTAAGTTGGCCATCACATCTATTTTTAGTGGGATATGAATCCATTCAGCTTAAGTAGTAATACTGACTTTTGTTTCCGTGACTCTGTTTTCATTGTCTTGTCTTGCTTGAATATTTTTTGGGCTATGAGCTACTTTCTAGAATGGGATTCACAGTGTCAGTTAAACTCAATGTTGACAAATTATCCCCCTAAATCCCAAAGTTCTCTCTCTGAACAAAGATCCAGACTGGTCCTGCTGAAGATCCACTGAGGACAGTCTCAAACCACAAATTTGAGGGAATTTAGTAAGAAATCAGAGTGAGTGTATGTGTACCTAGGAAGAGAAAAGTGATAATCATAGCATTATGCGAGCAAGTATTTTGAGCTACCATATGCTTTAGAAACTGTTTAGTCAAACCTCCTCATTTTACAAAAAAGGCCTGGAAGCCCTAGAGGTGAAGTGACTTACCTAATATCACACTGGCAGTAAGAAAAAGACCTACAATTTGAAGCCAAGTCCTTTGACTCCAAATCTAGGACTATTTCCACTGTACTGCTCAGGATAAATGTATTGAATCTTCTTTCCCTCCTTTCTCTCATCTTCAGACTACAGGTATTTTCCCTGGTCCCTTCCAAGAAGGTGAGAGAAGTATGAACCTAGATGGTCCTTTGCATTCAAGCCAAGTTGGGGCAGCTTTGTTTTGATGCTTAAAGAGGGTCTGCATGGTAATAACAGCCTCCACTCACACAAGATGGCTGGATGTGGACAAATAAAGTGGGTTGTTTCTGGGGATATTTATCCTTTTGGCAAATGAGCCATTCTGTGGAAACAAAATAGACTTTTGGCTCCATTTGTAATCCTACTAATTGTGGTAGGGATTATGATCTTAGTTTATCCCCTTCTGCTCAAGATTCCAGCAGTTGGGAAAAACTACTAAAGCTCTCACCAGACAGCCCTGCCAGCCCAAGGGTTCAGAAGATAAAGACAATTGACCTTTCCCAGCAGGAGCAGTGCTTGACCTCCCATTGGCTTTATAGACAGACTTTGTCACAGTGACAAGGTCTGTTATCCAAAAAAAGGTAGAAGAAGGTCAGACCTTTGAAATCAAAACCACTCAAGATTATCTTCCTGGAGAACCTGAAATTCAAGTGTCAGACAAAGTTGAAGATTCTTCTCTATTATTTGGTTTTGGCCTGATGGATCATGAGTTTTATAAAGTAGAACTGTGGCCAACATGTAATCATATTTGTAGGTTGCATTCATATTTATATTGCTAGGTGGTAAGCAACAGGTGCATCTTACAGAGTCTTATAACAATTGAGATAGTACAAAAAATCTTGAACCTCAAGCAAGAAGGCCACAATTTGTTCAAGGACAGGTGATTCTCAGCTCTGAGGCATGGAGTCTATGATGCCTTGGTATAGTACAGAGAATAACGAAGAGTCAAATGTCTTTAAAATATAGGATACTGAACTCTTGCCCAGGGATGGAGCCCACCAACAAAAACTGTCAAAACATTTCCTTAGAGTCCTGTGAATCTGATTAAACGTTTTCTTAGTCAGCTCAGCACTTTACAGATTTGCCTTCTTCTGAATCCTTGAGATCTTCAGAAGTTTGTGATCTTGTAAGTGGAATGGGCTGCTTTGAGAGATAGTGGGATCTCTCTCATTGGATATCTTCAAGCAGAAGCTGGAGATTTCCCTTTGGGTTGGAATAGTTGGATAGTAAGGTCCTGATTCTGAAAGTCTTAAAAGGAGCTAGGCCATTGATGGAGTGAGAGCAGCAAATACATGATAAATAGCTCTTAAGATGTATTGGTACTCATATATTGTCAAGTTACTTAGAGGAAGGCCCCCAAAATGTTAGCTAGACATGCTGTAAATTCAGGAGAGCATGTGGACAAGGATCACGCAGAATAAGAAGGCATGGATGGGTCATAGGATTAAAAGTACACACAGATCGGAGATCCAGTGAAGTTAGCTGGAAGCTGATTTAGCTTAGATTGTAGTACAGTAGTGTAAGAGAACAATTCAACTGCATTCATTACAAAGAAGAGTCTGGAACAATCTAAAGAATTGGACAGCTTAGACAATTTTACCTGAAGTCAAATACTATAAAGTCAAATATTGTTAAGTTAGTCTCTAAGCACTCAGTGGAAAAATATCTGGAAAAATTAACAGGCAGGGGACTTCCCGAGTGGTTATCAAAAGGTTTCATACTGTCTTGAGTTCTTTAAACCGGGGAATCCTACAGGATTGATTCACAAGTAACAGTATGTCACTTTCTTAAGAGAGATGCTCAAAAATAAATTGGAAAAAAATCAGTATTCCTAGTTCCACCTTCTTGGGCCAAGCAGAAAAAGTCTAATTGTACATGTCAGCCTGTCAAACACTTGAAAGCAGCTATCACTCTCCTACAAAGTGTTCTCTTTCCATGCTAAACATCCCTAGTTCCTTCAAGGAAACCCTCATGAGGCATGAAATCGTGGCTCTTCTCAATGCTGACTGTCATCCTTTGGAACTTACAGATTATCAGCGTTCTGCCTCTAGTATGGTATTTGCTCACACTGAACACCATAATCTATATGAAGTCCGAGCAGGGCAAAGTAATACTCTCACCCCTGGCCTTGACACTATGCTGTCTTAATAAAGCCTAATATCACACTCAGCTCTCTTAGGGACATAGCATATTGCTTATCATTGAGTTTACAATCCATAAAGTGTCCTGGATCCACTATCCACTTCTTCCCCACGTCATAAATGTAAAGTAGAGTTTTGGAACTCAGGATAAGGTTATCTTTGTTCCTTTTCCAGGACATTTGAAAGCACGAACTCTGGAGTCAAAAGACCAGAGTTCAATTCCTCCTTCTGGTATATGCTACTTGTGTGGCCCTGGGCAAGTCCATGAACTGCCTTGGGTCACCAAATGAAGGGTTTGCATTAATTTAATTATTGATTTTGTTCTTGCCAAAAGTTTGACAGAACTTGAAAAAAGTCAGATGGGTTTGAGGCCTAAGGTTCAGCTACTGTGCCAAAATTGTTAGTGCAGCCCTTGTCATTAGGGACAAAGGCACACACAGCACCCTGAACTCTTTCAATAGGCTTTTGCTCTGAAATATACATGATCCAGTCCCTTATCGGGAGGGACTTTTGACAATTGTCACTATCATGGCTCAGTCTACTAAGGCCTTGGAATGGAAAGCATTGTGAAAGGATTGAGAATTTGTTCATATGTATATGAAGGTTGCCAACCAATCTGTAATCACAGTGGAATTGGACAGAGAGCAGCTTCCTTCTCTTAGGAGGAATATGCCATAGTCTTCAAATGGCATGTTTGATGATGCCCTTTGTAGGTTTCTAGTCATCTGGGTGCACTTCAACACGTTTGTTTGTGAAATGGAAGGTCTAGATTAGCCACAGTATCCCATCCACAGAGCAGCCAACAGGAATCTTATTGATTTCCATTCCTGAGAAAATTCTAGATGGATCTTTAAAGAAATGGTCTGGAAAGGCCTGGCTTTGTCAACAACAGATTATGATAGAATAACTTCAGGATTATTAAACTAGTTGATGAGAGGAATGTTGTGGGTAGAGTCTACCTAAATTTTAATAAAGCTTTGAAAAAATATCTCATACTGGTTTTTTTTTTTTTTTTTTGCTTTTTGGTGAGGCCATCAGGGTTAAGTGACTTACCCAGGGTCACACAACTAGTAAGTGTTAAGTGTCTGAGGCCGGATTTGAACTTAGGTCCTCCTGACTCCAAGGCCAGAGCTCTATTCACTGGGCCACCTAGCAGCCCTAATGTCATACTATTCTTGTGGAGAAAAACTGACCATGTCCCTCTTCTGCTCAATGAACTCCAGTGGCTCTCTGTTCCTTCCAGGATCAAATAGAAAATCTGCTGCTTGGCATTTAAAGCTCCTCCTAACTTGATTCTTTACTATCTTTCCAGTCTCTTTATACTTTCCTCCCCTTAACGCACACTACGATCCAACAATGTGACGGAAGTAGGAGGAGCGTCACAGTGAGCGGGAGAAAATGCCTGATGTGATAGGCAAGGCAACCTGAGGGAGACAGGCAGTGGCATGTATCAGGTGAGTCAGATCGCCATTGCCACCATTGCTACCTCCCTGAAACACAAATGAAGCTGGCTCAGGGCCTTGAGCCAAAGAGCCTTAGGAATAGCAGTCCTTTCCAGAACACTGGCCCCATGTCCAGTCTAGTACCTACAGCCATCATTGGAAGAAGAAATCACAGTAGAGAAGAGCCCCACCCTCCTCACTCTCTAATACCAACTGTTGGCCAATGGCTGCCAATGCACAGGCAACCCCAAGAACCCCAAGACTGGCAACACCCCCAGATTATCAGTCCTTTCCTCCAAGTCCTTGGCACTGTCAAATGGCTCAACATTAGAAACGGATATGATTTTCCAGACATTAAACAGAGGCATTGCCCTCTGCTTTGTTATTGCACCCTAAGGACCGTGAAGTCTTTCCATCTGACTCACGGCTCAAACCTTGCATATGTGTTGTTTCCCCCATTAAAACGTAAGGTCGTTGAAAGCAAGAATTGCCTCTTTTTGTCTATTTTTATCTCCAGTGCTTAGCACAATGTGTTGTGCATATGACATGCTTAATAAATGCCATTTATTCAAGTTTACAGAAGCACCAATCACTCAAATTTCTTAAACTTTTCACCTTGATCACAGGATGTAATAATCTTTGTGTACACACAACAGTGAATCGAAGCGGGGGACCAAAGTATACAATGTAATTCCCTTTGTGATAGAAAAGGCTAATTTAGTCTTTGTTCCCATCAGTTATAGTAATCATAGCTTTGAAGTTACCTGGATGCCTAATTTTGACACTTCCTGCAGACATGCTGCTCTTTCCTCGAGTGGTAATGAGTTCTCCATCAGTGGAGACATACAAGCAGAGACTGGACCATTTGCTGGGTATGTAGAAAAAGAGGATTCTCATTTGGGTGCCAGCTATCCTTGATCACTTCTGAGGTTCCCCTGGCTCAGAAATTCTGTGATTCCATAATACATTATTGGACACTGGGGAAAACTATCAGATTTTTACATATTTGGTTGATTTACTAAGAGCATCTCCTTTGGAGATATGATATTGTTTTGGTGAGATCTTTCTTAGAGGAAAGGAATAGAATACATGACCTTTGAAGATCCTTTGCAAATGATAATTGAATGGCTAAATGTTGTATGAACAAGAGTAAATTGATTTCTCCCTTTGGTTTGAAGGGTTAAGAGCTTCAGAGGACGTGGTTGATCTCAGTAAAAAGCTTATTGTTAACAGCCAGTCACATGGCCTCTGGCAGGCCTAGTGGTAACATTAGCTTCCAGGAGAAAGGATGTTTTGGAAAATGAGAATGTATGAGAATATCTGTTCCAGTCTACCCTGTGTTGGCAGAGCCTCCTATCCTACTGTCTGTTTGCTTTTGGTTTGGTTTATCCTATTTTTCATTGTCAATTTTAGTTCTTTCTTGGACTCTGGGAAAGCAAATTCATTCTAGGATCATGTGAGCTTTTTTTATTACAAGATTGCAAACTGTATTAAATATTATTGATTGATTGTTCTGAAATGTGCCCGCTGACTTTCAGCACAAAATGAAGCACTCAAATCAAATCCAAGAGTGAAAATTTTCCTTAGAGTAGAGGTAGAAGAGTTTCCCTCCAAGAAAATGCCAAACCAAAAACATCTTGAAAATGATGCTGCAGGTTCACTTCAAGACCAAAGATGTTTCTACAGATGAGGCATCTTCAGGGAAAAAATCCTCACACAGTATTCTAGAAAACAAAATGTGGGATCTGTGGGCAAATGTGGTGATATTGATGATCGTGTTTATGACTGGACTTCCAACTTGCCCTTAGAGAGACAGGGTGGAGTTACAGAACCATCATCATTTCCGGGAATGCATCCAAAGCTGTCTCTGAAAGGCCTTCTCATCTCAGACTCAGCCCTTACTGGAATTCTTACCCCCTACAATTCAAGGGCAGGACGAGACACCCACGAAAGGGCCACGTAGATACATATGCTTGCCCAACTGCCTCTGCACAGGTCAGTCAAAAACAGGAAAAGACTCACATCAGGGTAATTTCCTACACAGAAACTCAGAAAACGCAGTGGTGCTTTTCTCAAACCTCAGGCTTACCTAATTCAGGTAAGCTTGGAGTATATAGCCTGCCAGAAGGGACAAAAGTGGACCAGCCTACTATCTACTCATCCAGCAACAGCCTTTCCTACTCCTTAAATATCTGTGGTAATGCCACGCCTAATGGCCACTGGGCACACGTAGCTTAGTTGTGGAGACTTGACCACTACCTGTCTTGGTCAGTACTGAACCTCTCCACTGTTCTTGGATTTGCCACAGCCACTGACCATGGTACTGAACAGAGGGCACTTTTCATCATCGTTTCCTGATGATGAAAATAAGCAGATTATGAGAAAAAGAAGTTAGAGGAACATCCATAAATAATGTATATATCCAACTTGTTCTATTAGTGGAATCGAATTGTCATTTCAGCCATTGTTGAAAGGGCCAAAAAGGGTATATGACAATGAGTATATTCTAATGAACACTAGTAGGGTTTCATACTGGCATACGTTTTGAAGACTTTTCGGTGGCTTCAAATCATCCTGGGATGATACTTTTCATCACTATCTCCTTTTATTTCCTTTCCCTTTTCATCCAATCATTTCCCTAGATGTTTATATATATATACATACATATATATGTATATGTATATATATGTATATGTATATGGAGAGTTAATGTCAAGGAAACATGAGGAATTTTAAGTGGTCATGAGATCAAATAAGATAACACATATAAAGTGCTTTCCAAGCCTTAACTCATTATGTGAATGCTGGCTAGGATGAGGATTAGGGTGAGGATTAAGATGAGAATGATCAGGACGAGGATGATGGTTACAGCTTGAGGTTAGAGAAGGGTTATGCAGTCCTTATTCTATTCTTCATGTTTCCTTTTTTTGTTTTTGCATGAATTGTTTACTTCCAATGGCATAATATTACTTGGGTAGATTTTAATGTGGTAAACTCTAAACTTGACATCAGTATTTGTACTTACCTGTCATTGATTTCTTCTATGACTTTGGGGGGAAAATGGTTTTCATTACAGTGGGCCAAGAGGTGAATTTGTTCTTGTATAATGGGATGATATCAGGGCAGGTAGGTGTCACAGTGGACGGAATGCTGGGCCTGGAGTCAGGAAGATGCATCTTCCTGAATTCAAATCTGGCCTCAGATGCTTACTGGCTATGTGACTCTGGCCAAGTCACTTAAACCTGTTTGCCAGTTTCCTCATCTATAAAATGAGCTGGAGAAGGAAAAGGCAAGCCACTCCAGTCTCTCTGTCAAGAAAACCCGAAATGGGGTCACAAAGAGTTGGACGTGACTGAAACAACTGACACCACCACCAACAAAAAGGATGATATTAGACCCTGTTTCAGTCATTATTACAAGCAACAGGAAGAGGCAAGCTCTTACAGTCAGCTCTTGTTTCCAGGTATACTGTCCCTGAGGCCTGGTTATTTTTTCTCTCTTACCTCAACCTATCAGGCTCCTTGGGACAGTAATCCCTTCCTTATGGATGAGTTAAGAGAAGCATAAATGCACATTTGTTATTCATTTCTTTTAACACTGTCTCTTGCATTGTGTCTCCAAGAGGCAATCCTTCCCAAGAATACATTCTAGCTGTTCACTGAAGTCTCTGTGAATGAGGAGATGTGGGTTTCCAGCTTACTGAATATTTTAAACTAATTTTGAAAGCTTAGGTTTGTGGTGACCCCTAAGAAGGAGAAACCCTGGATCTGTAAAATGGATGCATGAACAGGCCATTGGATTGGACACATTTACTGAGGCTTTACTCTTTGGGTAAGTATTCTGGTAGATGCCAGGGAGATTTAGTTTGTCCCACATCTCCTGTGTGGCACCATCTCCTCTCTTGGTGTCTGTCATGATACACAATCCTGGTTCTCCTCCTTAGGTCATCCATTTCCATCCTTGTAGCTGATTGTTCTTCTTTTCTCTCCCCACCCCCAAGGAGATCATGACCTTCTGGCCCCAGCTGTCTGTTCTTTCCTTACATCCTCTCTCTGCTCAGTCTCTCAGCCATTCTCATGGTTTCACCCATCACCAGACCATCACACATTGGAACCTAGATCTTCAGCTGGAAGCTACCTTAGAAGCCATCTAGAGGCCCCTTAAACTATAGATGTGGGAACTGAGGTCCATAGAGATTAAGTGACTTAACCAAAGTCACATGGGAAGCAAATGACAGCCAGGATTTGAACCCCAGTTCCTATGGCTCTAGAACCTTTGCTCTGTCCACTATACCGTGTCTAATGCCTTAGGTATCTAGGTGATGTAGTGAATAGAATGCTGGGCTTGGAGTTAGGAAGAGTTGAGTTCAAATTCTGACACAGACACTACTGATGTGACCCTGAACAAGTCATTAAACTTCTCTCACTCTCAATTTTCTCATTTGTAAAATAGGGATGATTATCGCGTCCACCACACAGAATTGCTGTAAAAGGGTCAAATAAACTAAAATATGTAAAGTCCTTTGCAAACTTTAAACAGCTAGATAGGGTATAATAAAAGTCTTGGAGACATTTTGGGTTAGTTTTTCAAGATAATAAAGCCTGAAACTGCACTAACACTTTCGGGACATTCTGCATGTTATTATTTTATTGGTGGGGAAACTGAGGCTGAGGGAAGTTTAGTAACTTGCCTAAGAGTATGCATACTGTGGGATGGGGAGGGGATATGAACCCAAGTCTTTTGACTCCAGAGCCTCATTTAATTGCATCATTCTGCCTTCTGCATCACTCTTACTCCTCCCCTAAGTTTTACCTACTAACTAACTGGGTATATTCTATTTGAATGGCTCACTACCTCCTCAAGCTTAATATATGTAAACCTAAAACAAAAACTGGCTCTTCCCTCTTTCTGAGTTTCCTATTTCATATAATTGTGGACTCTCCCCCTCTGCTAATATCCAACTTCATGGCTTAGGATGATGTAGAGATGACCCTGAAGGCTATGTCAGTAGAATGCAGGCTCTGACAGGTTCTGCCAAGATGGAAAGGCTTTGAGTATGGGTGTGGATAAGGTAGACAGTGCCCAGAGATTAGCAGTTGGCCTGCCATTCAAGGACCAGCATAATTAAATTTGGAGAGGCTTATCAGCAGGGGATTTCCCTAGGGTGATAAATTTGTTTGCCACAGCAACTCATGGTGATCACTAACCAAGACTTAGAAGGGTTGTAACCTATACCTAGCAATTAAATCAGGGATCCTTGAGTTATTTAAGCAAAAATACCTGAAATTGGAGAAAACAATTTGAAGTGCCTTCTTCATGGCTCCACCATTTTCCCAGTCACCCAGGCTTGAAATTTCCCAGCTGTCTTTGACTCTTCCATTTCCCTTTTTCCTCTTTTCCAATTGGTCACCAATTCTTTGAGAGTCTTCTTTTGTAGTGTGCCTGTTTTCTGCTTCTTCTAATCCCATTGTCGTCAAACTTATTTGTCGCAATATCCTCCCCATTAGTCTCAGTTTTCAGTCTCTCCCTACTCTAATTTATCTTGCACAAGACTGACATTGAGCTCAGTTCAAGTGCCACCTCCTGCCAGAAGCCTGTCTTGATCCACTCAGTTGCTGATGCCTTCTCCAATCAAATTGCTTTATACTTAATGTGTACATGCTTCATGTTTACTTCTGTACACACTGATTCTCCTCCAATATGCAAGATTCCAATATGCAAGGGCAGAGACAGTTTGGTTTTTGTTTTTTTATCCCTAGTGCCTGTCACAGAACTTACTAGAGGAGGCTCTTAATAAATGCTTGTGGAATAAGCCTACCAGGAACGCTATTGTAACTATGTAACCCTTGCTCAGAAACCTTCAAACTCTGTGCTGCTCACAGGATAGCCTGGCGGTGAAGTTCTCTACAATCTGCTCCCAACTCTGCTTTCTAACCTGTCTTCTCCAAGCTTCCTATCAATTAATTAATCAATAAGTATTTATTAAGTGTTTGCTGTGTTCCAGGCACTGTGCTAAGTGCTGGGAATATGAGAAAAAGACAGTCCCTGATTTCAAGAAACTTATAATCTAAAAGGGGAGACAATACACAAAAGGAAGTTGAAAAAGGTGTGAGGGGGGTATCAAGGGAGTACCTAGAGCAGGGGCATGATGATGGATGGAGAGTTGAAACCAAGTAAAGCATCCGGTGGCAAATGAAAAGATGCCTGGCATTTTGAGCCCTTTCTAAATGGAGGATATAGGAGGAGATTTTGGCTCCACCTTCTGATCCTCCAATCAGAGGGGCAGAAACAACTCGTGTGTGAGTACCAGAACAGAAGCAGTCTCCATGATGGAGAGTGTTTTGGTGATGGGCATATGCTGGAGGCTGGGGAATGATGATGATGATGATGATGATGATGATGATGATGATGTGATGATGGAAACCAGAAAAGGCCTCCTGAAGGAAGTGGATGAGCCTCAAAAGAAGCCAGGAATTGGCAGAGTCAGAAGCTGGGGCACATAACATGGCAAAGGAACAGCCAGTGCAAAGAACATGAATTGTGTTTGAAGGACAGCAATTAGGTGAGTATGGCTGGATGACAGGTCAGTGAGGGGAACAAAATGGAAGATTTTGGAAAAGTAGGAAGGAGCACTCTGATCCAGTCTGGTCTGCCTTCTGTTTCCAGACCACACAGAATCTCAGCCCCAAAAGCAGCCTCAGAGGCCATCCGGTCCAATCCATACCACAGGGACAATACATCACATATTGGAGAAGCTATTGTGTCCCATTCCTTTCCCTCAGTCTTCTCTTTTCCAGACTAAATGTCAACAATTCCTTCATATGACACGAATTTGAGGCCCTTCACCAGCCTTATCACTCCCCTTTGGACACTGCAGCTTAACTGAGAAAAGCATTTGTTAAGAGTGTATGATGTGGAAAGCACTATAATAAGTTCTGCATACATACGTAGAAGGCACAGCAGTCTTGACTCACAAGGTCCTGGGCTCTCTCCACCAGACATTAAGAAAATATGGTAATAAAGGTGGTGATGAGACGTTTGACTTGTCTAGCACTTGCTGCCTCCTGTTTCTTCCTCAGGGACCTTATCTGGAATGCCTTTCCCCTCCTATCCACTTTTCATCTATTCTTCAAGACCCAGGTCATAGCCACTTTCATAAATTCTTTATCACATCAACTGGGAGCAATGTTTCTTCTAAATTCTTATATAAGCCTCTTGTTTATACCACTCCTTGCCCTCAAAGAGCTTACAAACTATTTGGAGAGACAAGGAGTACACTTTAAAAAAGACAGCTGTGCCTTACATATCTCTGTAGCCCACCTCCCATCAGGACCTAACTGAGGAACTTGCACAGAGATTATAACAATCCACAATTATGCAACCCATTCCTGGACTTTTCAGTAACCATGCTATTTGTCTTTTCTTCCTAGTTCTCAGCTGGGCAGAACTTTGAACATATGGGGACATCTTTTCTTCCCTATGTTTTACCTCAACAAGGAAAATCCCTCAACCTCCCCAAATTGGGGTTGGGGGAAGTGCTTATCACTCACTCCTGGGTCACTAAGGAGGCCCGAGAGCCATTCCAAACAGCAAGTGCAGGAATTAAGAATGAGGTTTGAAACTGAAGGGAAGACTTCTCCTGTGTCTGCTTGCTGAAAACATCATCAATTACACAAACCTGAGGCGTGGTTCTGCTAAGCTGCTTCTCCCATCTCTATTCACAGTCCTAACTGACTTCAGAGGGCCTTTGTGGGTAGAAGAGAATGAGAGGAGTTTGAGAAAATGAGTGTTTCTTTTCAAGATGTACTACGAATTTTTAAAATGGTCTTAATGTTAGTACAGTCATATAGCTCTTAACTATGCTCTCCTTACTCCTTTCAGATTGGACATCCACTCCAATTGAAGTTAGCAGACCAAGGAATTCTTAGCCCAAATTTCCTTTTCTCCATAATAGAATAGGAGTAGGGCTGGATTCTCTAATTGGAATTTTAACCTTTCTTTGCATTTTGCTTTGTTTTTGTGACATTGAAGCTGTGACTATCCCTCTGTTCCTTTATACACCGAGAATCTTTGAAATGTTCTAGTTTCTGGTGGCTTATAAGAATTCCAATGGAATTGTGTACAAATAGACTGGGGAGAAAAAGTGCTTAAAAACCATGATTTTTTAATCTCCCTGGGTTGGTTCACTATTGACCTGCCCAATCTAGCATGTGTGATTTGCCAAAATGGCCACCATCCCACTTGGGGTTCTGAAAGAAAACTACAGAAATACATCAAAACACATTTGCTTGATTCCTGTGGTTTTGGGAGGAAAAAAAAGCCCTAAACTCTACATGAACCTAATGGGTGTGAGAGGCTGCAGACACAGAGGAATGAAGCCTTTGATTGGAACCACTGTGAGTCTAAACTGTTGGAATATGAACATTTCTTCCTCTGCATTTAGGAAATTAAAAACAAAGGAATGGGATCATTGCATAATTCATCTTAGTTAACAAAGTATATACATTTATATCATCATAAATTCATGACTAATTAATTCCCCTCTTCCTTAATTTGGGTACAGACCAGCATAATCAAAGGTTCCTTAGGCTAAGAGGTAGAGTTGGCAGATCATTTTTATATCTCCATGTGGCACACTTGAATTTTATCAAAATTCTAGCACATTTCTCCATACGTATAGCCTCCAAAGTGGTGAAAGCAGGCAGAAAAGGGGGCCATAAAACTGTGGCTAGCGTGTAACTATAGTCGACCCCTTCTTGTCTTGGGATGAGTGCAGATCCTCCTGTTCACTTTGGGTCAGCTCCTGTGGCTCAGCTTAATGCTACAACCTAGACACCAGTGCTGGAGACATAAGCCTGTACAGCCAGACAACTGGCAAGTGGGCAAGCAGGTGATTCTTTTGTCCTTTCCACCTGGTAGAGCTGATAGTTCTATTTTATATGTATTTGAACACTGGGTGGGCAATGTTCAGAGAAGGGAAAAATCAAAATTGGAAAATATGTTGTATGGCACTAATTAGATTTCTATTGTCAAGAATAATACCATTATTTTACGATACTTTATCTTGATCCAAACCACTATCGCCCATTAATAAATGAAAATGTGTTTGAATTTCTATAAATCTGAATTTCAAAAAACTGCATTTGACAACAGAGACCAAGGCTCAGGCAGAGGTGGTGAGGTGGCCAGTGGGTAAAAGTGCAGAATTTGGGGTCAGGAATTTGGAACCTTGCTTCAGACATTTACTAGCTTTGTGACTCTGGAAGAATCACTTTTGGCCTCAGTTTCCTAATTTATAAAATGGAGGTAATAATATCACCTACTTCACAGAGCTTTGGGGGGATCAAATGAAATAATATATGTAAAGTGCTTGGCAAACTTTAAAACAATATGTGAATGTTTATTATTATTATTACTATTATAACAACTAGAATCAATAAACAAAGTATTAATCATACCAGTGGCTATCCATTCCTAGAGAAACGTGAAGAGAAACCTTATTTGATTAGTGACTGATTTTTCTTTGGCCAGCTAGATGGCTCAGTGGATAGAATGCCCAGTCTAGCAGCAGAAAGACTTGAGTTCCAGTGCGCCCACAGACACTTACTAGCTCTGGCCAAGTCACTTAACTCTGTTTGCCTTGGTTTCTTCATCTGTAAAATGAACTGAAGGAGGAAATGGCAAACTACTCTAGTATCTTTGCCAAGAAAACTCCAAATGGAAGATGGTGGAGAAAAGGCAGGCATATGCCTGAGTTTTCCCCCAAACCCATACAAATACCTTTAAATAATGACTCTAAACAAATTCTAGAGTGGCAGAACCCACAAAAAGACAGAATGAAACAATTTTCCAGCCCAAGACAACTTAGAAGGTCAGTAGGAAAGGTCTGTTGCATTAGGGTAAGAAAGGATTGCAGTCTAGCACAGGCCGAGCCAGCATAGACTGGGCCCCAGCAACACAGGAGCAGGCCTCTGGATGACTGAGTCAGTGGCAACAGTGGCAGTTTCCATACCTCTCAATCCACAGATAGTAAGGGGATCAGACAACGGATCAGAAGGAGATTCACAGAGGCCCCTTTGCTGGCACCAGGAGTAAGACTCTGTTGCATTGCCTATACTTGGATCTGGGTCACAGTCCTGGGTCTTAGTCCCAGAGCAAGGAAGAGCACTAGTACAGCAGAGCTTGTGGAAGCAGGGGAGCAGAGACCCTCATCATAGTTCCAGGGTTAAAAAGAGTATGGTTATTCACAAACCAGTGCACGATATAGGAGAGTAGTAAACATGCCTCTCCTTAGATCATACTTTGAAAAAGCCAAAAACTTACAGGTCCCCAGAATTATCTCTGAAAACAGTTGTCAAAAAAACCTGAAGCTTGGGCCAGTGCCCCCTCCATTTGGGAAGCAGAGCCCATTTTTAGCACAGAGTTAAAAGTCAAGAAATAGGCTGGAAAATAAGCAATCAACAGAAAAACATTCTAACCATAGAAAGTTACTATGGTGACAAGGAGGATCAAAACACACACTCAGAAGAAGACAACAAAGTCAATATTCCTTGATCCAAAGCCTCAAAGAAAAATATAAATTTTTGGTCTGAGACCATAGAAGAGCTCGAAAAGGATTTTAAAAGTCAAGAGAGAGAGAAGAAAATTTGGGAAGAGAAATGAGAGTGATACAAGAAAATCATTAAAAAAGAGTCAACAGTTTAGTAAAGGAGGCATAAAAGATACTGAAGAAAATTACACCTTAAAAAACAGAATAGACCAAATGGCAAAAGATATACAAAAATCCCAATGAAGAGAAAAATTCCAGAGTTCCCAGGTCAAGGAGAAAAGACTGCAAGCAGCCAAAAAGAAATAATTCAAATATGAAGGAGGCACTGTCAGGATAACACAAGATGTAGCAGCTTCTACATTAAAGGATCAGAAGGCATGGAATATGATATTCCAGAGGGCAAAAGAGCTAGTATTGCAATCAAGAATCACCTACCCAGCAAAACTGGGTATAATCTTTCAGGGGGAAAATGGACCATTCAATGAAATAGAGAACTTTCAAGCATTCCTGAAGAAAAGACCAGAACTGAATAGAAAATTTGCTTTCAAACTGTAGATGCAAAAGCAGTACAAAAAGGTAAACAGGAAAGGGAAATTGCAAGGGATTCAATACGGTTAAACTGTTTCTATTCCTACATGGGAAAATTATATTTATAACTCCTAAAAAAATTCTCATTATTACTGCAGTTAGAAAGAGTGTACGTGGACAGAAAGCAGAAGGGTGAGTTGAATGTGATGGTATGATTACCTAAAAAAAAATAAAATTAAGGGATGTGAAAGAAGGATGCACTGGGAGAAGGGGAAAGGGAGAGGTAGAATGGGATAAATTATCTCACATAAAAGAGACCTGAAAGAGATTTTACAGAGGAGGGGGAAATGGGGGAAGGGGAGAGGGGAGCACATGAATCTTACTCTCATTGGAATTGGTTCAAGGAGAATAATATACATACTCGAGTGTAGAAATCTATCTTACCATACAGGAAAATAGGAAGGGAAAGGGATAAGAAAAGGGGGGAGCTGATAGAAGGGAGGGCAGTTTGGGGGAGGTAAAAGCCAGGAACAAGACACTTTTGAGAATGGACAAGGTAAAAGGAGAGAGAGAGTAGGATAAATAGGAAGAAAATAGGATGGGGGGAAATAAATAGTTGGTAATCGTTACTGTGAAAAGAAGTTTTTATAGTGAGTTTCTCCGATAAAGACTTCATTTCTCAAACATATAAAAAACTGAGTCAAGTTTATAGAAATAAGAGCGGATTCCTCAATTGATAAATGGTCAAAGGATATGAACAGACAGTTTTCAGACAAAGTAATCGAAGCTATCTATAGTCATATAAAAAAATGCTCTAAATCACTATTGATGAGAGAAATGCAAATTAAAACAACTCTGAGCTACTACCTCACAACTGTCAGATTGGCTAATATGACAGAAAAGGAAAATGACAAATGTTGGAGGGGATATGGGAAAATTTTAAAAATCCCTACTATACTATTGGTGAAGTTGTGTACTGATTCAACCATTCTAGAGAGCAATTTGGAACTATGCCCAAAGGGCCATAAAACCATGCATACCCTTTGACCCAGCAATACTACTACTAGGCCTGTATCCCAAAGAGATAAAAAACAAAAAGGAAAAAGACCTATGTGTACAAAAATATTTATAGCAGCTCTTTTAGTGATGACAAAGAATTGGAGATTGAAGGGATGTCCATTAACTGGGGAATGGCTGAATAAATTGTTGTACATGATTGTGATGGGATACTATGGTGCTTTAAGATATGATGAACAGAATGCTCTCAGAAAAACCCGGAAAGACTCACCTGAACTAATGCAAAGTAAAATGAGCAGAACCAGAGAACATGGTACACAGTAACAGAAATATTGTATGATGATCGACTATGTATAACTTAGCTATTCTTAGCAAAACAAAGACAATTCTATAGGAATTCTGATGAAAGTTGCTGTCCATCACCACAGAAAGATATGGTAGATCCTGCATGAAGATCAAAGATACTTTTTCTTTACTTTCTTTATTTTTCTTGTTGGTTTTTTTTTTGGTCTGTTTTCTTTCATAAAATGACTTAGATGGAAATGTGTTTTGCATGACTACACATGCATAACCTATTTCAAATGGCTTGCCTTCTCAATGGTGGGGGTGGGGGAGAGAAGGGAGGGAGAGAATTTAGAACTGAAAATTTTAAAAAAAGAATGATAAAATTGTTTTTACATATAATTGGGGAAAATATTAAATAAGAAAAAAAACCCAGTAGGGTCACAAACAACAATGACTAGAGGCACTAGCCAGTGCTCTTCAGTGATTAGTCGTATCACAACCTCAATATATGTTTGACAATCACAGAGATGTTCATCTGTCCCTTACTATGCTGTGAAACTATCCATAGGGAGCTTGGATCAGTAGCAAAATAGAAAATGTACAGAGTCTGAGTGAAAAAAGAATAAAACTGAGAAAGTCTAACATCTACATTTTAGGGGCATTCTGGGAAGATGGCAGAGTAGGTCAGAAATTTCCAGGCTCTCCAGATTTCTTCCACAGATAGAAAATTGCCATGAAGTGAATGTAGAGCAGCTAAAAATAAAGGAGTAAAGCTGTTGTTCTCCTAAGACAACTTGAGAGGACCCCAGAAAAGACAGGACCTCCAGGGGCTGAGGTTTAGCCTGAGTGAAGTGTAGACACCTCCAGGCTGACTGCACTGAATCAACAAACAGCAGGCCATGGAGCAGCTCTGTCACGAAGCAGACTAGGCCTTAAGAAATTCCACCTCAACTTTCAAATCTGCCCAGGTGGGTTAAAGGTTTAACTGTGTGGGCTTATATATTGGTCATAGCCCAGAGGCGGAAACACACCTTTTGGAGAAAATCCACCTTCAATGGGCCAATGCAGAAAAAAGTGTTCAGGGCTATTCATAATGGTGGCAACATCAAGCTCAATGCTATGACTTAAAGACAGCTTATCTGTGATGGAAATGTTAAGTTACAGTAAGAGCTGATGGTTAGATAGGACTTTTCAGTTTTCAAAGGGCTTTACATATGATATGAAGTGCTATGGTATGATATGGTATGGTATCATCACACCATACCATACCATATCATGCCATATTACACTGTATTATATTACATTATATTATGTTATAGTGTGTTATATCATGTTGTGTTATATTGCATTACATATTATATCATAATGTTATGATATATAATGTTATATTGTTATACCATATATTATATAACATTACATTATATTAGCATGTTAATTATATAAATTAATTATAATATCCTCACAACAACCTTATTAGCTAAGTACTATAGCTATTAACCCATTTTTCAAAGGCGGAAACTGAGGTCAAAGAGGTTAGGTGACTTTGAGAGGTAGGATGGAGTGATTGATCTAGTGCTGGACTCAGAACCCAGGACACTAAGGTTCAAAACCTGAATCAGACAAGATTACTCACTGTGTGACCCTGGGAAAGCACCTGATTTCTGTATCTGTTTCCTCTGTAAAATATTGGGGTTGGCCTCAGTGACCTCTAACATTCAGCTCTAGCTCTCTGAGTCTCTGAGATCCTTGTGTTCCTGGTCACATAATCGGTAAGTATCAGTGACATTATTCAAATCCAGGTTTTTCCTGACTCCAAGAGAGTACTCTGTCCATTTCATTACCACCACTAAGTTCCTAATATTTTTAAAGGTTGTTATTTTTTAATCATTGCTAACAGTCACAGTGCTAAGGATAGGCCATGTAAGCCTGATAAACAGCAATGAACCCCCTGGGAAGGGCCCCAAGAGGTACTTTGTGTTTCAAAGCCATGAAAACAATACCATGTGAAAGGAGCAGGTCAGAGACTCTCCCATCCCCTGGGAGTTTATTGCTCTGCTTTGAGCATCGTGGCTCTTTATCTTTGGAATCAAATGTCAGAGCTACCCTCCCTCGGGACTGTTTATGATTTTCAATGTTTCTCCTTATTGGGGTGGTCAGTTGGACCCATTTGCAAAGAACTCATTCTTGGGTCATTATAGTAACATCACAGTTAAGAAACTGATTCTGGACTTTAGCAATCCTATTTTTCTGTCTGATCCGCAAGTGTTCATGAGCATATGGGTATGAGGGGGAGTAATTTAATGGAAGTGAAGGACATTCATGGATGGAATCAGTGGCCTTGATGCATAGCCTGACTCTAGAGACTCAATCCCTACACTTTGCACAGTATTTTCTTTGCATTTTTTTTTTGAGTAAGAAGAATTCTTGTTAAGGGTCAAGCTCAGACACTAATTAAGCCTTTTGGGTGAGTGACTAAGGTATCTATTTATTCACTCATATTGACATTCAATTTCCAATAAGGTAACCTAGCAAATTGGCCTCATGTCTTTATGGAAGTCACAGTGGAGGGTGGGAGCAAATTCGTTATTCACAAAGCAAGTGGTTCTGGAAGACAGTGACAAGTCTCAGCCATTGGAGTCTACCTATTCAGGGCTCACTCCAGGCTAGGTTCCAGAACCTAAATAAATGTCCTAGGAATCAATGAGATCCTCTCTCACTCTCACACACCTGAACCAGAAAGGAGAATGCAAACTAAGGTTGAGTGCCATCTGGTGGTCATAGGAGAAAAAAGAACAACCTTAAAATGCTTTGTTTTTCTTCTCATTTCTCTCTTTACTCAAATCAATGTGTTTATTGGGTATTTGTGAGCCTAAAGCTCTTGGGATGTAACATCAAATGCTAAAAAGAAGGAAAATGGATACAAATCATAGCCTGGCATTATATCAAACTTGAAAGCCTTAGACTTCCACATTGAAAATCAAAGGGGTGGTCTCAGGCCTTTTCTCCAAATTCCTGCATTGGGGATTAATCACTGCTCACATTGATAAGATCACAGGATCATTGGAGCACTAAAGGAGTCAGCTGCATGCTTGTCATAAAAGTCACACATAACAGTGTCTATCTTAGGGGAGGAAATACATTTCAAAAATAGGTGCTAATGGAGAAAGAGTCCATGTGATTGAAATCAAGAATCCACTGAGATATTCAAGCAGTATGCATGTGTGCTTGTGTGCGTGTGTGTGTGTGTGTGTGTGTGTGTGTGTTGGGGAGAGGAAGGCTTAGTGAGTCAGTCTCCTTTTGCTAAGTAGGGATCACATCTGGTGCATGAGGATCTCAAGGCACCCACAGGACCCTGAAGGAATTAGGATCCTTGCAAAAGTATTGTGTACTATGGTCACTGCTTAGAGAGGGAGTGTGGCCTGGGGACAGAGTGCTAGGATGGGCAGTTAGGAAGATGTGGTTTGAGACCCTGCCTCTGACAGTGCCCGAATGTGAGACCTGGGCAAACCCCTCAGCCCTTCAGAGCCTCAGGCTCTTCTGGGCTGGAGCTCTTTAGTAAAGGACTCCACAGAACCCATTGTTCAAGGTGAAGAACAATGCCCCACTTTGGTCCTAAGGATGGAGCTCATCTGACTTGCTACTGGGCCAACTCCTTAGTGGGCAATTCCCTCCTCTGAAAAGTACTACTCAGAAGACCTGAGGTCAAATCTTCAATTACTAACTGTGTGACATCAAGTAACTTTACCCTCCATCAAATTAGACAGAGAAGAGTCATGATCTTCTAGGTCCCAGAGGGCAGAACCAGGAGTAAGGGATGGAAGTTGCCAAGAGACTAATTTAGGTTGGCTGTCAGGAAACCCTTCCAATTGGGACAATCCCCAACCAGAAAGGATGACCTAAGGAGGGAGCTCACCCCTCGCTGGAGATCCTTAGGTAAAGCCTGGAGAATCACTGGTTGGGTGCAATGTGGTGGGGGTTCCTTTTCAGGTATGGGTTGGACTGGCTCATTGCTGAGGGTCCTTCCAACTCACTGGACTGTTGGGCTTCCTCTCCCTCCTCACTTCTGGTTCCTAGGTTCCACAGACTCCTTTTAAGTCCCAGCTAAAACCTCACCTTCTGCAAGGTCTTTCTCCATCATCCATGATGCTAGCACCTTCCATCTCTTGATTACTTCTGATTTATCTTTTCTATAGCTTGTTTGTACATAATTGTTTGCATATTCTCTCCTGACTGTGAGCTCCTGGAGGGCAGTGTCTATCTTTTACCTTATTTCTATCTCCAGCACTTAGCACAGGGCCTGGGACATAGCAGATTCTTAATAAATGTTTACTGACTGCCTGAAATTCTGTAGAGGAGGAGGACTGGTCATGTAGGGGAAGTGAGGGATTGGACATTTGAACAACCTGCATTTTTCACTGGTATCCACAAAACATAGAAAGATTTAGAGAAAGGCCCCCATTGTTGAGCTTTGGGAGGGCATGGTGGACAAGAGGCACATAAGATGGGTGGTTAGTTTGCTTGCATTGTGGCTAAGTGGTCCTGTAGCTAACACATAGCACCTGACCTCATTTTAATGTTTTTTTTTTTGGGTGGGGGAAGAGCTTCATGTTTAAGGTAACCCTGAGACCTATGCTTCCTTTTGGTGTGAATCCATCTCTCTTTAGAATATAAGAAAAATCAGAAAAAACCTGGAAAGACTTACATGAACTGACGCATAGTGAATTGAACAGAACCAGGACAATGTTGTACACAGTAACAGCAATATTGTTCCATGAGGAACTGTGAATGACTTAGCTATTCTCAGCAATACAATGATCCAAGACAACCCAAAGGACTCACGATGAAGCATGCTATCCACATCCAGAGAAAGAATTGATATTGACTAAATACAGACGAAAGCATGCTGTTTTTCACTTTCTTTTGTTCAGCTTTTCTTTCAAGTCTTCTTGTACAAAAGGACTAATATAGAAATGTTTTACATAATTGTGCATGTATAACCCATATTTCATTGCTTACCATTTAAGGTGGGGGCAGGGATATTATTTGGAACTCAAAACTTTAAATAAAAATATTTAAAACCTTTTTAAAAAGAGAGAACCTAAGAAAATAGTGTACTCCTGAGAAGTTATTCATTTTCAAAGCAGGGTAGAGAAGGAAAGGAGGGTCAGAGAAAGAACAAATACCCTGACAGATCAGGGTAATCTAAATCTGTGAGTACAATGAATTTTAAAGCAGACAGGGATGAACTCTTATAGTACAAAGGAAAGAGTTCTGGATTTGGGAACAAGGTTGGAACCTGAGGCAGCTGGCTGGCACAGGAGATAGATCTTTAGACCCAGAGTCATAAAGACTGGGTTTGAATCTGGTCCCAGACACTTTATAGCTGTGTGACCCTGAGCAAGCTGCTTAGCATCTGTTTGCCTCAGTTTCCTCATTGTAAAATGAGGATAATCATAGCCCCCACCCCACCGGGTAAGGATCGAATGAGAAAATGTGCAAAGTGCTTTGTTCACTTAAAAGAGTGATCTAAACGCTAAATATTACCATACTAGGTTTGCCCCTTATTACACCTGTGACCTAGGCATAGGTAGACCCCACTCTTTCTGGACTTCAGTTTTCTTACCTGATAGAGCTGAGGGCAGGACAGGTAGGCTTCTCAGGCTTTGGCTGGTTTGAAATCTCCGATCTTGATGAATTTATTTTGTAGATAAAGGACTGTAACCAAGAGACTTAACCTTCCCACTCACAGAGCAGGTATGCCTCATAGCACCCCTGTCACAGGTTAGGAGCTACATGACTACTCAACAGCAGATTTGTGGAGAAAGCTCCGCTCTTCAGAGTCTCTCCAGGGTTCTTGCTATCACACCATCACATCTTGTAAGATGAAAAACTCAGGCTAATTCATCATCATGGGCTCTCCAGGCCCGCTCTTCTCAAGAGCCTGCTGTCCAGCTGGACGCTGGGACCTAAGCTATCTCTGGCAGCCTCCTAGCTCAGGATGGAAAGCCACTGGCATGGCCACTAGCCCTGTGTGGGTTGTAGCCAATCCCAATGCTGGTTGTGTTTTGTTATATTTCAATTCTTGGAGGAAGTGATGGGATCCCATATTACGGTATGTTGGAAATAAAAATAGAGAAGGCTGCTTTTAGAGGCTTGGGGATGACATGGGTTACACGCCCCTTCATCAGTTACTTGGGTCTCTCAACCCGAGACTTTATTACAAAGTGCAGCAAAGTGGAACAAAACCACAGGAGAAACCTTAGATGTCTTCCAATCCCCTCGCCAAATGACTTGTGAATGGACGGGGCTTTCCTAGGATAGAGTGTATGTGCCTCAGTGTTCACTTGTGGAAAATTCATTCAGTGACCCAGCCCATCAGTCAGGCAGTTGTCCTCCAACTGAGGCCTACTTAAGAGCTGGCAATGTGATTTCTAGGGCAGCCAGGTGGCTCAGTGGATAGAGTGCTGGGCCTGGAGTCAGGAAGATCTGAGCTCAAATCTGGCCTCAGACACTTACTAGCTGTGTGACCCTGGGCAAGTACTTAACCATGTTTACCTCAGTTTCCTTATCTGCAAAATGATCTAGAGAAGGAACTGGCAAACCACTCCAGCATCCTTGCCAAGAAAAAACAAATGGGGTCAGGAAGAATCAGACAACTGGGAATGACTCAACAACAGTGTGTTTTTAAAAGCATGTCTACACATTTCATCACACTGTGGTGTGGAAACTTCCCTGTTCTCAGTAGATACAAAGCCTATTCTTTGCAGGCCAAACTCTCATCAATGAGAAGGATCCAAGATAATTGGTGAAGGAGGGACTGATTGACTGCCCCTCTTCCTAATCCTCTCATTTCTCACGGTGCCTCCAAGCTGTGGGGCCTAGAAGGTAAGGAGAATAATGGTGGCACTGAAGGAAATGGGCAAGGGAAGTTTGCCTAGTTTGGGGAGGGGGAAGGTGATGAGATCAGTGATAGTCTTCTGGAGTTTGAGGTGATTGGTAGACACTTATTAACTCACTTGCTTGTTCATTCATTCATTTATTCATTCAGTCATTCATTCAGTAAGTCTTTATTGAGGTCCTACTATGTGCCAAGCATTGTACAAAGACAAAACAAAGACCATTCCTGCCTTATATTCATTTGTTCTTGCATTATATTCAATATTCATTCAAGGAGCTTATGTTCACTTGGAGGAAGTCCAAGTGGAGAAATCCTGCAAATTACTGGACTTAAGTAGGAGGTAGATCCCACCATCTCAGTGTTTAAGGAGCTCCAGAAACCTATTTCTCCCTTAGCCATTATTTGAGTCCCTTTTCTAACCCAAGGAAATGCAGGGTGGTGTGACGGAATGAGTCTTCTTCAGCATCATTGGCAATGCCCATTTTTGAATGCCTGTTATTTGTGCAGCATTGAGCTTAGAGTTGAGGACACAAAGATAAAACGGGAGCAGTGCTTGCCCTCAAGGCGCTTACATTCTATCCAGGGAAATAAGGTGCACAAAATAAATATGTAAACAATAAAACAGGGAGGCAGCAGGAAAGGCCTCCTATAGGAGGTGGTGGTTGAGATGAGCTAGGAAGGCAAATAGATATTCTGGGAGGTGGAAGTGAGGAAGGGCCCTTGTGTGATGGCATGAGGTGGAGATGGAATGTCGTATGTGAGGAACAGCAAGAAGGCCAGTTTAGTCAGGCCATGGAGCACATGAAGCAGAATGGGAGGTTTTGAGTTGGAATTCCAGCTCAGCTGCTCCCTATCTGTGGGGCCTTGGACAAATCACTTCATTTCTGTGGGCCTCGTGGGCTAGAGGACCTCTAAGGTCCCTTATAGATCTAAGAGCAGGATCTTATTAAGAGATTCCATTTATGTTGTGGTGGAACATTCGGAGCCCCTTCCCCATCTCCCACTCTCCTTTACCTCACTTCCCACTTAGCTACCAGGCTACAGGGCATGATGCTTCTAAAGAAGGAGGTAAAAGTGCTGTCATGAGGTGATGTCCACAATGCTGGGATGGCTCTTTGGTCTCACATTTGGCTGACTCAGCCTTCAGCTTGCCAGACTCCCAAGCACCTCAAGGCAAGCCACACTCATGTGCTTCTTGGCATTATTAAACATTTACATTGGGCTGGTCAATCAAGCCTTGTTTTTTCCTGAATGTATACTTCCCTGATTGGCTCACATAGTTTTATGCTTGAGGTTTTCAATAAATTACCAAGGCCATTGGAAAGCGATGAGTTGGGTGCCAAGCCAAGCCAATTTGCTGATTATCTAGACAACATAAGCACCAGAGCCAACCTCCTTGGTATCCTGAACACAGTTCTTACTGTGCTGGCTGACAATCTCAGAGTCTAGAGTCTAGCCATTACACAACACTGACTTGCACTCAATTTTCCATATGAATCAGCAAAAATTTACTGTGTCTAATTAGAGAAGTTGCCCAAACCTTCCACTTTTTCAAATCTGTCATATTACTTTGGAGCTAGATGGGAAGCCCCTGAGGGCAGGCACTATTTTCCCCAATGCCCCTCATGGCTTTTCTATACTCAAGAACCTCCAATGACTCGTTGTTGTCCCTAGTATAAAATTTGGACTGTCCATGCATCTGTCTGTTCATCTGTAATTTCAAGCTCCTCACAGTTTGACTCCAGGCTACATTCCCATGCTTATTATATATCATTTCCACTGTATGTTCTACATTTATATCAGACTGGTCCTCTTACTGTTCCCTGTATATAACATTTTATTTCTCATCTTGGGCTTTTTGTGCTGGTTGTCTCCCATTCTACTCCCTCTTCAGTTTGCCTCTTAGACTCCCTGACTCAATGCTTAATATGGAAAATGTATGCAACAATATAGGGCTATTGGCTGGTGGTTCTACCCCAATTGCAGGAAAAGCAATCCTTTGACAGTCAGTTCAAGTACTCCTTTCTACAGGGGTGGCCTGGCCTGATCCTCCAAGTTGCTGGTGTCTCATTCTCTCCTACCTCCATATCCAAATTCCTTTGGATTTATGTTATTTATTTATTTATCTGTGGGCATCTTGTCTCCACTTTCACATTTTCCTCTGCACCCTTGCAATGGAATTGTAGCATGGGTAGAAACAGCCGGCACATGTACATGTGTGTGTGTGTGGGGGGCCAACCCTGGAGCTATGCAGAAATATTCTCTGCCTAGTTTCATCCCAAGCAAAAATATTGTAGAAGCTTGACTCTATGTCTGGCCTTTTGTGACTAAAGGATTTGTAATGTATGGTGGCAAAGTTTTCTTCAAATTTCTTTGAGTTAGGGTTGCTGAGCTGGAACTGAACGGGTATATCAAGGGGGTACTCTGTTCCTTTCTGGTTCTCCTCTAAGGAGACAAGGCTACTTAGAACTGGTCTCAAGAGTTGAGTGACGTAGGAGCTAAGGTTATTACCTTATCTCTCACCTGACAACCATCCAAGTCAGAGCACATGGCTAATTCTGTCTGTTTATTTTTGTCTGATCTTAGGTGAATGAATGTTCTGAGATGGAAATGTCCAGATGACTTTGGGAGTTAGGGACATGCAATCACCCCACATGGATCCCATTAGTTGTTAGAGATAAATGGTAGTAGTAATAGCCCAAAACAGTGGAAGTGACTGTAGATGGAAGCAGAAAGATGGTTACCCATGGATGGCAGCTTCAGGGATGAAAACACACAATGAAAGGAAGGGTTGGCTGTGAGCTCAGCAAGGCACTAATTCTCAGAGCCTAGTAGAGCGTTTTACCTAAGATGATCTTCTTGAGGACTCCATGAAGGAAGAGAAGGATTTCCAGGGCTAAGAGGAAAAGTCACCCCTTTGCTGGAAGTGTTCTTCACACATGTAACTCACTCACTGACACTGTGCCCTAAGTTTGGCCTCACTATCTCCCACTCTCCATAGATGCTCTGTGTATTGGTGCGAAGTTTGGGGGGAATGTTGTGCACCAACTATTCTTACTATACCTCCTTACTTTTTGTAAAAGCTAATTAAACTTAACTGACTAATTGTCAATGGGAAGTACACTGGTAGGGGCTCATGAGTGGCAGAATTAGAAATCCAGACCCTTAGGATTACCCCTTGGACCCTGAAGGCAGAAATAGTAGTATGCACTCCTCTGGCAGCTATGGTGAATATATGTACTCCAAAGGGAGTGTTAACAAAGAATGTAACCGAGTGTGGAGACTTTTTTTTTCTTTATATACCCATCTTCTGGAATTTTGCCTCCAACAGTAGTTGCTTAATAAATACTTATTGAATTAAGTTGAATTACAATTCTTATTATTGTACTTCTTCAATCTAATCCTAGAGAATGTATTTGGAAACATAAAATTAAATTAAATATTACTAGGAATGGCAGAAGATTACATTGTTATCTTATATGGTGAGTTTACTTTATCTTCTTTAAGGGTAAAACTACCAGATATATGGAAGGGCTTTATTCTGTACTCTACATGTGATTCCACTTTGTAGTTGATTCTATTCTGTGATCTTATTCTATATTTGACATAAATCCCCAGCCTTTTTTTTGTCCCTGAGTGAAGAAAGCTCATGAGTGCAAAAGTTCAGTCTTCCTCTCTCACAGTTAGGTGCCAAAGTTTATTCTATCAATCACATTTCATTAAAGAAAATCTCTAAGCTAAGTTTAGAGGTTCAATACTCTCATAAAACATTTGAATCCTAAGGAAGTTGTTATCTCAGCACCGCCTGCAAATTATTTTGTGCCAAGGAAACTTATTATCCCTCATAATTTCATCTTCTGAAAACTCCATGATATTTGTATGCTATCCTTGAGAGCACACAAGCCAACCTGGTCCAATCTTTACTCATCCTTACCCAAATAAAGGTGGTCTGATTTTGTTCCCAGCACCAGTGAATCTACTATCTTGTCCACTATGAATAGCTTGGGATGCAGCTGGTTCTCATGAATCAGTGAAGCATTCCTCTAAGATGTAGAGGGGTGGTTGTGGTCCAACATATGTATGTAGGCTCCCTTTTCTTGGTGTAACCAATCATAATTCCTCACCCCTACGATACTGCTAATCCTATAACCAATTGTATTATTCATTTACCTACCCTGTTCTGTTCTTTGTTCTATGCTTATAAAAATGAGTTATATCTTCAGTTCTTTGTCATTGGCTTTAAACTGAGGCATCCATTGACCTGCTTTATTAATAGTTTTATTCCCTGTTAATAAACTATTATATTGCTCAAAGAAAATGTGTTTCAGTCTATCTTTGTTGAATTTAATTTGTGACACCTTGTTCCGGGGATCAAAACAAAGATTGACATTGATATGATCTTGTCATCAGGTCAAGACTAAGGAAAAGGTGGAAATTATAAAATGATGCTTCAGAATAAAGGAATTGATGGGGTGGTTTTGATTCTTTCTTCCCTGGTCTCATTTTCTTTTGTGAAAAGCAACTAATTCAGCATAACTCAGCAGCATCCAAGAATTTCGTGCCTCAAAGGGACTTCAGAGGCCCTCGTCCAGCCCACATATGAAAATAAATTCCCTCTATGCGTGCCCAACAAGCGGTCACCCAGCCACTATCCCCTCTTGTGAGGGGAGCCTATTACCTCCCAGGACAGGCTGATTCCACCTGTGAATCATGTTTACATGCAGTGTAGAACTCAAAAGGTTAATCAAAAAAATGGATGAAAGAGCCAGGATTCAAAAACGCCTTGATAGGTTCCACCAATTTGATGAATGATATGGGTATTGTTACCTGGTCCATTTAGGTAACATGAGGACAGCATATCAATCCTCTGTGCTGATGGCATTCAGGACCTGTATAACAACAGGAATGCATTAGCTTGGGCAAAGAAGCTGTTGTATTATAGTCACAGGAAGGAGGGATGGGGACAAGGATTGGGTTTGTGATTTAATTGGGAAGGGGGAGTCCTGGGTGAGTCAACTATGTCTACCAAGAGAAATCAGCAACTTTTTTCTGGAACAGATAGCTAAACCATTGGATAACACGATAAGCATCTAAAAAAATCCTGGTTGTCAGGGCACTGTGCCAAATCTATCAGTAGTTATTTCATAGGAATAAACATAAAATCCTCTGTCCAGGTTTCTAAAAATCACAATGAAGATAGTTGCTTAGGTAACAATGACTATAAAAAAGACTTGGGCTTTGAAGAACAGGATGAAACACTTTCCTCTTCTTGGTAGGGAGGTAGAGTCATATGTAGGTTATAACGCAAATTCCTTTTGTGTGGAGTCTGGACTAAATGGTGTTCCCCTCAAATAAAATTTTGTGATTCTCTGGCTAGAGGTGTGGAATATTGCATACAATGTCAGTTGTATTCCTTTTGATGAGAGTTTTTATTTCTTTCTTTACTGTGTTTGTTAAAAGGGAATAAATTATGGGAGGTTACAGTTTATTGGCAAGTAACAGGGTTAAAACAAAAAAATTTAGTAAAAAAATTAAAAAAAAAACTCAAGGCATTGCAAAAACAACAATGTGGGCTAAAAACCCCAACAAACCCAAATATGAATGAATAGAAGGATTCACAGTGTCCCTTGATCCCAACTCATACCAGTGGTTCTCCAACTTTTGGTCTCAGGATCCTTTTACAATCTTAAAATTATTGCCTTGGAGGCAGAGCCAATATGGTAGAGAAAAGGCAGGAACTTGTCTGAGCTCTCCCAAATTCCCCCCCAAACAACTTTAAATCATGTCTCAAAATGAATTTCTGGAGCAGCAGAACCCACGAAAGGATGGGGGTAAAACAATTTTCTAGCCCAAAATAACTTAGAAAGTTATTGCAGGAAATGCTTATCTTACTTGGGTAATAGGAGTAGCACAGCCTAGCACAGGCTGTGTCCAGGCAAGCCAGTAGGAGGCTTCTAGCTCCAGCACAGATCAACAACTCAGGCCCCATGGCCCCTGTACAGCACACCAGTGGCACGGCAGGCCAGCTGGGAGGCCTCCAAGCCCCTATACGGCAAACAAGTGGCCTAGCTTGGCAGCCTGGACCAGTAGACAAGCCACCCACCTCAGAGGCCCCATCACAGCAGGTGAGCATTCAGATCCAGAGACCTGTTGGAGCAGGCCAGCAGCCAGGCCACTGACCCCTGTGCAAGAAGCTTGGTGGAGTGCTCTTTTGCCCCAGGAGCAGAGCTCAACTTTAAAAGTAATGAAATAGGCTGGTAAATGAGCCAACAAACAAACAAGGATAACAAAAACAAACCGTGACCATAGAAAGCTACTATGTCAACAGGGAAAATAAAACCACAAATGCAGAAGAGGACAATAATGTCAAAAACACTTACATGTGAAGCCTCAAAGAGAAATATAAATTGGTCTCAGGCCTAAAAAGAGCTAGAAGGTCTCAAAAAAGGATTTTAAAAATAAAATAAGAGAGGTAGAAGAAAAATTGGGAAAAGAAATGACAGTTACGCAAGATAATCAGGAAAAAAGCCAACAGCTTGGTAAAGGAAGCACAAAAAATGGGAAAAAAAGATGTACAAAAATTCACTGAAGAAAACAGCTCCTTAAAAAGTAGATTGGCCAAATGGAAAAGGACGTACAAAAGTTCAATGAAGAAAATCACTCCTTAAAAATAAGAATTGAGCAAGTGGAAGCTGACTCCCATGAGACATCAAGAATCAATCAAACAAAATCAAAAGAATGAAAAAAAAGAAGAAAAGGTGAAATATCCCATTGGAAAAACAACTGATCTGGAAAACAGATCCAGGAGAGATAATTGAAAAATTATTGGACTACCTGAAAGCCATGATAAAAAGAAAGAGCCTAGACATCATCTTTCAAGAAATTATCAAGGAAAACTGCCCTGATATTCTAGAACTAGAGGGTAAAATAGAAATTGAAAGAATCAACCAATCTCCTCCTGAAAGAGATCCCCAAAGGAAAACTCCTAGAATATTGTAGCCAAATTCACAGAGTTCCCAGGTCAAGGAGAAAATATTGCAAGCAGCCAGAAAGAAACAATTCAAGTATTGTGGAAACCCATTCAGGATACTTCTAACTCTTAAGAACTGTCTCACTATTAAGGTAGTTAGAAAGAGTATACATAGAGAGTATGGATATAAATTGACTTTGATAGGATGATATAAAAATTAAGGGGTAAGAAAGAGGATTGCACCGGGAGAAGAGGGAAGGGAGAGGTAGAATGGGGTAAATAATCCCACATAAAGAGATGTAAAAGACTTACTACAATGGAGAGAAAGAAGAGAGGAGGTTGAGCATTGCTTGAGCCTTATTCCCATTAGATTTGACTCAAAGAGGGAAGGGTATGCATACTCAGTTGGGCATAGAAATCGATCTTATCTTATAGGTAAGTAGGAGGGGTGGGGGCAAGAAAAAGGGTGGGGCTGAGAGAAGGGAAAGCAGATTGAGGAAGGTGGTGGTCAGAAACAAAACACTGGTGAGGTGAGAGTGAAAGGACAGAGACAGAGAGAGAGAGACAGAGACAGAGACAGTAACAGAGACAGAGATAGAGAGAAGTATAAACAGGAGAAATAGCATGCAAAATACACAGTTAGTAATCATAACTGCGAATGTGAATGGGATGAACTCACCCATAAATGGAAGCAGATAATAGAGTGGATTAAAAAACAGAATTATACAATATGTTGTTTGCAAGAAACACAGTTGAAGCAGAGAGATATACACAGAGTAAAGGTAAGGGGCTGGAGCAGAATATATTGTGCTAAGTTAAAAAAAATGAGGATAACAATCATGATCTCAGACAAAGCAAAAGCAAAAATAGACCTAATTAAAAGAGATAAGGAAGGAAACTACATCTTCCCATAGACAAAGTACCATAGACAATGAAATAATATCAATATTAAATATATATACAACAAATGATATAGCATCCAAATTTTTTATTTGGATGAATTACAGGAGGAAATAGAAAGTAAAACTATTCTAGTAGGGAACCTCAGCTTTCTCCTCTCAGAAACTAGATAAATCTAATCACAAAACAAACAACAAAGAAATTAAGGAGGTGAATAGAATTTTAGAAAAGTTAGAGACAATAGACCTCTGGAGAAAATTGAATGGGGATAGGAAGGAATACACCTTTTTTCAATGGCACATGACACCTACACAATAATTGACCATGTCTTAGGACATACTACCCTCACATTTAAATGTAGAAAGGCAGAAATGTTAAATATATCCTTTTCAGATCATGATGCAATAAAAATTGTATTTAATAAAGAGCCATGGAAAGATAGACTAAAAATTAATTGGAAACTAAATAATATAATCCTAAAGAATGAGTGGGTCAAAGAACAAATCATAGGACCAATCAATAATTTCATCAAGAGAATGACAATAATGAGACAACATACCAAAATTCATGGGATGCAATCAAAGCAGCACTTAGGGAAAATTTATGCCTCTAAATGTTTACACCAATAAAATAGAGAAAGAACACATCAATGAATTGGGCATGTAACTAAAAAACCTAGTAAAGAACAAATTAAAATCCCTAACTAAACACTAAATTTGAAATCCTGAAAGCCAAAGGAGAGATTAATATAATTGAAAGAAAACCAGTGAACTGATAAGTAAAACTAAGAGCTGCTTTTATAAAAAAAAAACATTAAAAAGACAATTAAATTGACAAACCATTGGTCAATTTTAAAAAAGAAAGAAGGAAACTAAATTACTAGTATGAAAAATGAAAAGGGTGAATTCATTACTGATGAAAAGGAAATTAAAACAATAATTAGGAGCTATTTTGCCCAAAAGTATGCCAATAAATCTGACAATCTAAGTGAAATGGATAAATATTTTTTAAAAAGTATAAATTGCCCAGATTAACAGAAAAGGAAAGAGAATACTTAAAAAAAAATCTCCAGGGCTAGATGGATTCACAAGAGAATTCTACAAAATATTTCTACAAAATATTTTACAAAACAATTATTTCCAATACTATATAAATTATTTTGGAAAAAGAGGAAAAGAGGTCCTACCAAATTCCTTTTATGACACAAATATGGTGCTGATACCTAAACCAGGAAGAGCTAAAACAGATAAAGAAAATCATGGACCAAAAAACTTAAATAAAATGCTAGCAAGAAGATTAAAGCAACATAACACAAGGATCTTACACTATGACCAGGTGGGTTTTATACCAGGAACATAGGGCTGGCTCAATATTAGGAAAACTATCAGCATGGTTGGCTACATAAATAACAAACTTAACAGGAATCACATGATTATCTTAATAGATGCAGAAAAAGCTTTGGACAAAATATAGCACCCATTTCTATTAAATACACTAGAGAGCAGAGGAATAAATGGAGCTTTCTTTAAAATGATAAGTAATATTTATCTAAATCATTAGGAAACATTATCTATAACGTGGATGAGCTAAAAAAAAAACCTTCCTAATAAGGATCAAGGGTGAAGTAGGGATGCCCATTATCACCACTATTATTAAATACTGTACTAGAAATGTTAGCTATAGGAATAAGAGAAGAAAAAGAAATCGAAGGAATTAAAATAGGCAATGAGGAAACAAAAGTATCACTCTTTACAGATGATATAATGGTAAACTTAGAGAATCAACTAAAAAGTTACTTGAAATAATGAACAACTTTATCAAAGTTTCAGGATACAAAATAAACCCACATAAAGTATCAGCATTTCTGTATATTACCAACAAAGTTCAGCAGCAAGAAATAGAAAGAAAAATTCCTTTAAAAAATAACTGTAGACAACATGAAATATTTGAGAGTCTACCTTCCAAGACAAATCCAGGAACTACATAAACACAATGACAAAACAATTTTTACACAAATAAAAACTCATCTAAACAATTGGAAAAATATACATTGCTCATGGGTAGACCAAGTCAATATAATAAAGATGACAATTCTATCCAAATTAATTTATTTATTCAGTGCCATACCAATCAAACTATCAAAATAATATTTTATAGAGCTAGAAAAAAATTATAACAAAATTCTTCTGGAAGAACAAAAGGGAATTAATGAAAACAAATGTGAAGGAAGGTGGCCTAGCCATATCAGATCTGAAATTGTATTATACAGTGGTAATCATCAAAACTATCTGGTACTAGCTAGAAATAGAGTCATAGATCAGTGGAATAAATTAGGCACACAAGGCTCAGTAGTAAATGACCATGGTAATCTAGTGTTTGATAAACCCCAAGACCCCAGCTTTTGGGACAAGAACTCACTATTTGACAAAAGCTGCTGGGAAAACTGGAAAAAGTGTGTGGCAGAAACTAGGCATAGACCAACACATCGTATACCATATACCAAGATAATATCAAAATGGGTACATGCTATAAACATAAATGGTGATGCCATAAGCAAATTAGAAGAGCAAAGAATAGTGTATTTGTCATACCTATGGAGAAGGGAAGAATTTATGACTGAAGAGATAGAGAACATTATTCGACATAAAAGGGACAATTTTGGTTACATTAAATTAAAAAGGTTTTGCACAAACAAAACCAAATGCAACCAAGATTAGAAGAAAAGCAGAAAGTTGGGGAATAATTTTTATAGCAAGTATCTCTGATAAAGGCCTCATTTCTCAAATGTACAGAGAACTGAGTCAATTTTGTAAGACTATAAGTCATTCCCCAATTGATAAATGATGAAAGGATATGAACAGGCAGTTTTCAGATGAAGAAATCAGGGCTATCTACAGTCATATGAAAAAAAATGTTCTAAATCACTATTGATTAGAGAAATGCAGATTAAAACAACTCTGCGGTATTACCTCACACCTATCAGATTGGCTAATATGACAGAAAAAAATAATAAAGGTTGGAGGGGATGTGGAAAAATTAGGACAATAATACACTGCTGGTAGAGTTGTGAACTTGTCCAACTGTTCTGGAGAGCTATTTGAAGGTATGCCCAAAGAGCTATAAAACTTTGCATACTCTTTATCCAGCAATACCACTACTAGGTCTGTATCCCAAAGAGATTAAAAAAAAAGGAGTGTGTGTGTGTGTGTGTGTGTGGAGGGGGGAAGGACCTATTTGTACAAAAACATTTCTAGCAGCTCTTTTTGTCATGGCAAAGAATTGGAAACTGGAGGGATTCCCATCAATTAGGAAATAGCTGAACAAGTTTTGGTATATGATTGTAATGGAATATTACTGTGCTATAAGGAATGATGAGCAAGCATATTTCAGAAAAACCTGGAAAGACTTATGTGAACTGATGCAAAGTAAAGTGAGCAGAACCAGGAGAACATTGTACATAGTAACAGCAATATTGTAAGGGTGATTCACTATGAATGACTTAGCTCCGCTCAGCAATATAGTGATCCAAGACAATTCCATAAGATTCATCAGGAAAAATGCTATCCACACCCAGAGAAAGAATTGATGAAGGCTGAATGCAGATCAAAGAATACTATTTTTCACTTTCTATATTTTTTCTTTTTTTGTTTTGGGTCTGTGTCTTCTTTCATGTTTTATGCCATGTTAGTCATGGCAATATGTTTTGCATAACTGAACATGTATACCTATATCAAATTATTTACTGTCTCAGGAAGGGGGGCGGTGAGGGAGGGAGAGAGAAAATTTGGAACCAAATTGTCTTTATGTGTAACTGGGGGGAAAAATAAATATTAAAAACAATTATTGCCTCATACAAAATAACTGTGTGACCCTGGGTGAATAACTTAATCTCTTAGTGTCTTAAGCAGCTCTCTAAAATGACAGAAAATGAGTTTTCTTACTGATGAGTTTCCTTATTGATGAAATCACAGATCTGGACTGTTGCCCGCAACCAGATAGTACACCGAATGGAAAGGTGCGAAATAAAACGTGAAGACGTGGACCAGGCGGAGCAGCAAAACTGACTCAGTTTATTCTTCTGAGGGTACAGGATATATAGAGAAAATCCATCCTAACTTCAAATAGTCCTCCCCTTGAGACACTCCCCGAAACATCTACTAAGGATGTGATAACATACATTTCCTCCTTATCAGAGTTCCTAGATAGGGTTGTAAATTCCAAGGCTTTTTCCTGGTGCCTGTATAGAGGAGTGAATATGTAAACCTAAGGTTCAAAGAGTGAGAAGGAATGTCTCAGGAGCCTCCTAGCAGGGAGAGATTTGGAGAGTCCTGCTTCTTAATTATTGAGCCCTTTGGGTTAAAGCCTGGGCAAAGGTCAAACTCTGTCCTGGATCTTAAACCCATATCAGACTCTTAAGAGCGGCCCTCAACACTGGACCAAAATAAATTATACACCAAAGTCTCTCCATTGAAGAGTATCTAATTTAGGAAGACTAATGATTTAACACTGACCTTGAGTATTTGGTTCATCATCCTATAAATCATAATCCCCATGTTTTCATTTAGTAATCAAATAATAACAATAAATTCCATGTCTGCAAAATTCTTTGTACGTGTTATCTCACTTGGAAGAGAGAAAGTCCTTTATAGAGCAGAAACAAAAATAGACAGATGCCTTCAATTCACTACGATTTCTTCTCTGGGCCTTCCTTCATCATGGCTTTGTTCTAGGACACCAGTCTTCTCCATCAAGCTTAGCAAGCTGAGTCACTCACTCGCTGTCTGTTTTCTAGGAGCCCCAGACTCAAGGCTATAACATCACTTTTCAGAAGAGGGAGCTAGTTTTCTTTCACATGCAGCTATTTAGAAGAAATGCAGCTACTGCTGTTTTGAACATTTTTCATTTGTATTGCTTAGGTCACAGAAAAAAAAAAACAAGAAAACTACCAGCACCAATTTGTGCCTTTAGGAATAAGGTGTAGCCTGGCGGAATTTTCACTGCATTTCCTAACACCCAGAGAAAAGCAGTGAGATATAATGAATAGAGAGTGAGTCTCAGACTCAACAAGACTGAAGCTCAAATCCTATCTTAACACATTCTGGCTGTGTGAGCCTCAGTCTCAATAAACATTTATTAAGTGCCTACTATGTGCCAGGCAAGGTGCTAATTAGGTACTAGGGATATAAAAAAGATTCAAAAGACAGGCCCAGCCCTCAAGGAGTTCACAGTCTAATGGTGAAGACAATGAGCAAACACATAGTACAAATACATATTAGATAAATAGGAAATAATTCAACAGGGAAGTCACTAGAATTAAGAGGGATTAGGGAAGGATTCCTGTAGAAGATGACATTCTAGTTGGGACTTAAAGGAAGCTAGTGAAGTCTGGATTTCCCAGTAGGCAAGGATGAAGAGGCAGAATATTACAGAGATAGGGGACAGCCAGTGAAAATTACTGGAGCCAAGAGATGGCATGTCTTATTTATAGAATGGTCAGGAGGCCACCATCACTGGATTGAAGAATACCTCTGTGGGGTATGGTGTAAGAAGACTGGGAAGGCAGAAGGGGGCTAGATTATGAAGGACTTTGAATGCCAAAAAAAGAGCATTTTTTTATTTGATCTTGGAGATGATAAGGAGCCATTGAAGATTATAGAGTAGGAAGATGACATGGGTGGACCTGGGCTTTAGAAAAATCCCTTTGGTGGCTGAATGGAGGATGCATTGGAGTGGAGAGAGACATGAGGCAGACAGACCCACCTGCAGACTTTTGCAATAATCCAGGCACAGGGTGATAAGGGACTGCACCAGGGTGGTGGAAGCATCAGAGGAGAGAAGGGGGATTATTTGAGAGATGGTGCAAGGGTGAAATTGACAGACCTTGGTATTAGATTGCATATGGGAACTGAGGCATAGTGAAGAGTACAGGATGACTCCTAGGTTGTGAGCTTGAGAGACTGGGAGGATGGTGTTGCCATTTATAGTAATAGGGAAGGTAGCAAGTGAGGAGGAGTTAGAAAGAAAGATAATGAGTTCAATTTTGAATGTGTTGAGTTTAACATGTCTACTGGAATGCAGTTCAAGATGTCTGAAAGACAGCTGGAGATTTGAGATTGGAGGGCAATGGAGAGGTTAGGGCAGGATGAATAGACTTGAGAATCATCGACATAGAGATGGTAATTAAATCTACTGGTATTGATGACATCACCAAGTGAAGTAGTAGAGCATGAGAAGAGAAGAAGCCACAGGACAGAAGCCTGTGGGCCACATACAGTTAGAGGGCATGATTTAGATGAGGATCCAGCAAAGGAGACTGAGGAACAGCAGTCAGAGAGGCAGGAGGAGATCCAGGAGAGAGGGGTGTCCCAAAAACTTAGAGAGGAGAGTATCAAGGTGAAGAGAGTGATTGACGGTGTCAGAGGCCACAGAGAAGTCTAAGAGAATGAGGGCTGAGAAAAGCCCATTGGATTTGGCAACTAAGAGATCATCGGTAAGAGATCATTTGGAGAAAGCAGTTCTGGTGGAATGCTAAAGTCAGAAGCCAGATTGTAGGGGTTAAGCAGAGAGTGAGAGAAGAGAAAGTGGAGGCTCCTACTGTAGATAGCCTTTTCAAGGAGTTTAGCCACAAAGGACAGAAGAGATATAGGATAATGGTTATAAGGATCGGAAGGATCAAGTGAGGGTTTTTTGAGGATGGGGGAGACATGATTATGTTTATAGGCAGTAAAGAAAGAGCCAGTAGAGGGGGAGAGATTGAAAATAAGTGGTAAATTGGGGATGACTAAGGGGGGTTATCTGTTGAAGGTGACAGGACAGAATGTGATCACTTGTACAGATAGAGGAATTAGTCTTGGTAAGGAGTACGGCCATCTCTTCATGTGAGACAGGGATAAAGGATGAGAAGGTGTCAGAAGGCGTATGAGTGACATGACATAAGAAACAGGGGACAAGAGGGAACTTATTGGGAATGCCCTTAATTTTTTCAGTACAATATGAGCCAAGGTTCTCAGCTGAGAAGGGAGGGGGTAGGGAGAGCCAGGGGAAGTTTGAGAAGGGATGAAAAGGTTTGGGAGAGCTTCTGTGGAAATTGAGATAGTGAGCTGATAAGGGAGGTGGAGTGAGATTGTCTAGCAGCAGTGAGGACTTAGTTAAGGTAATATAATACTGTAGTGGACCTATTCAGAATGATTGCATGATTTTCTCCACCTATGTTCAGAAGCACACATTTAAGACTGAAGGTGATGAATGGCGATCCAAGGCTGAGGCTTGGCTGGGTGCAACTGGCAATATGATAAGGGAGTCTGCGACTCAATAGTGGCAGTGTAGAGTTGAACTGGTTCACCAAGGGGACAAGATGGGGAAAACAGGTAAGAGTGCTAAGTGCAGCTCAATTTTGGAATGACAAGTTTAAAATGTCTACTGGACATCCAAGTTTAAAATGTCTGAGCAACAATTGGAGATTTGAGATTGTGGATCAGTAGATGGCCTGAGAGAGAACTGGAGGTCACAATGTGGGATGAAGAGTAGAGATCTGTTAGGAAAGGCAAAGGAAGAAGGGAAAAACAAAATAGTTACGTGGTCAGATTAGGGGACCTGGGAATTTGTGAACAAGGAGGTAGTACATTTAGGGGCAATGCTAAGATTGAGGGTATGATCATCTTTGTGTGCGGCTAAGGTAGCATAGAGGAGTAGCTCATGGGGAGTGAATAGGTTGAGGAACTGAGTGGTTAGGATGTTTGAGGGAGAGCCAATATGTATTTTGAAATCTCTTAATGTGAGGGCCGGAATTGGGAAGGAGAGAAAAATTGTGAACCATGAACTTGTCGAGGAAGGAAAGGGAGTGGCCTGGATGTCTGTAGACAACAGATAGCAGGGTTTTGCTTGGGTGGTAGATATGAATTAAATGGACCTGGAAGCAGGAGAGGTTGCTGAGTGATGGAAGCAGGGGGAGAATTTGGAAGTGGCACCGGAAAGCAAGGAGTATTCTAACTCCTTCAGCTACACCAGCGAACTGAGGGGCACGAGTGGAGTTGTAGCCAGAACTGAAAGAAGTTCCCAGGGAGGCTGTGTTATCAAGGGGAAGACAGGTTTTCAATGAGAGCTAATAGAAGGAATGGGAAGGGAAGTATTTGGGAGAAAGGGAAGTTTGTTGCCTATGGAATGGGCATTCCAGAAGGCATGGCTGGCATTTGGTTGGAACTTTGGGATTGGAGAATTGAGAGGAATGGGGCTGAGAAATTGGGGGACAGGGAATGGGGTTGATGGGATGGGATTGGATGATAACCCACAGGGGCTCAGAATCACTGCGGTGTATGGGGTATTCAAACATTCATCACTGAGTAGAAGGTGCAACTCCTCTTGCCAGAGGAAACTAGACAAAGGGATAGACACAAGTGTCCTATGAGATGGAAGGCACACAGTTAACAATCAGATGAGAAGCCTGGTTTCAGTACATCAGTCTTTCAAGAATCAAAGTGGAGGAGGATACAAAGGACAATGGAGAGGTGTGTGGAGGCTGCCAGAATCTGCAACATGTGACAAATGAAAACTTACACCAGAGAGGCAGTGCAAAGGAAAGAATCAGAGAGATGTATGTGAGGACAAAAAGGAAGGCTGGCCAGGCAGCAAGAAGAAAGGACAGCAGATGGGCAGCCCGCATGCTGGGTTGGCATCCACATGATATTTGGTGACTCTCACGTGATTACTAGCACTTTGGGTGCACCCTGCTTTGGTGAGTCGATGAGAGAGTATTCATGGGAGGCCAGCCATTGTGCTCTTCAGAGTTAGAGGGGATGCCTACACTGATGAGCTTCCTCAGAGCACTGGCATATGGTGGATATTTCTCAACCAGGGTAACTCTCAAGGAATTTCAGCTGAGGCATAGTGGCTGCAATCTGTGTCAATGGAGGGGACAGCCACACCAGAATGTGAAGAAAAATAGAAAGAGTTGAATAAAACCATTCCTGTTACATTGTCTAACTTCTGTGGATGTGTGATAGGGAACAAGTCAGTCAGTCAATCAATAAACATTTATAAAGTGCCTTCTATATGCTAGGGTAACTAGGTAAAGCAGTGGATAGAGTGCGAGGTCTGGAGTCAGGAAGACTAATCTTTCTGAGTTCAAATCTGGCTTCAGACACTTACTAGCTGTGTGACCCTGGGCAAGTCACGGAACTGTTTGCCTCCGTTTTCTCATCTGTAAAATGAGCTAAAAAAGGAACTGGCAGACCACTCCAGTATCTCTGCCAAGAAAACCCTAAATTGGTTCATGAAGAGTCAAACACAACTGAAATGACTGAACAATAACAACTATATGCCAGGCACCGTGCTAAGTGCTGGGTATACAAAGAAAGGTAAAAGACAGTCGCTGTTCTTATGTAGCTCAGAGTGGAATGGGGGACATAATGGAGGCACTGAACCTCATGAGTCTTCTGTATTGCAACTTACTGTCACTTGATAACTTCTTTGTGGGCATCCTCTTTCGGTGGAATTGCAGCATCCCATGACAGGTAACCCAGGTGCCACAAGTATTCTCTTATAAAAATCCTTTGGCTGGAAAATGGTGAAAAAGCACAGTCTTAGCAGCAGTTCGGGATTTCCACCCTGATGTATCATACTATTCCATTTTTCTTTTGTTATATGATTGATTTTCTTGAGCTCTCGTTATTGGAAAAACCTCAGACATCCAATAGATACCTGGGTGTCACTTTCTTTGAAAGCAATTTACAATGGCGGCATCTCATCCCTTTATGTTTACACCCAGCCCCACAGGGATCTTGGGGGGAGGGAGGAAAAGCCTCCTACCAACATAAGCAATATGTGCAGCCTCTATAAACACAGCTGGGAAGAGTAAACCAATGACCCCTGCACGGCTCCTAAGCAGCCTGGTACAAGACTGTGGCATAACATCAGGGATACGTGGTTGGATTCAACATGGTTGATCTTGGCTCTACATTGAAGTCCAATGCAATGGCTCGGTGGCCTGGGTCACCAGCTCAGTCTCATGTGCAATGAGTCACAATGGGAGAGAGTTGATTCCTTACTGGTTATCCTGACTCATTCACTGGGGCAGCTATTGGGATCCTCAGCAGAGTTCTCGTCTCGTATTACCCGTAAGACCTCAATGAGCTAAGTAGCTTCCCCAAAGTGCAACCAAATATCCCACGCTGGTAAGGACAGGATGGAGACTGGGCTAGCTTGGCTTGGCCATGTGAGTGGCTGTCCTTAGCTCTGGGCTTTCAATGACCCAAGGTCGACTTCCGCCCTTACCTCCTTGATGCAAAGACCTGGGCAATATTGGCCCAGCCACTCAATATCTCAAACGTGACTTTCTCATCTTTAAAATGGGAATAATCAATATGCCCTCTCTACCTTACCAAGTTATTGTGAAAAGGAAATACAATAGTGTGATATTTGTGAGTCAATCAACAAGCATTTATGTAGTATAAAATATACATGATTACAAGTCAACTAACACTTATTAAGCACCTACTATGTGCCAGGCACTGTGCTAAGCGTGGGTATACAAAGAAAGGCAAAAAACATCCTTGGTGTTTACTTAGTACAGTGCTCAGGAAGTTCTTAATCAATTACTCCAGGGTTACTTTGTATATACTTTTTTATACCCATGTTGTATCCCCCACAGAATGGAACATTACAGGGAAGGATTTTCCTCTAATGGTCGGCTATGGGGTTACACAGATAATGAAGGAGCGTCATGAAGTAGATAGACCCTGGAAACGTCCTAAGTGTCAGGACTCTGCTGGGAAAGACAAGTGTGAAACGGGCTTGGCCTCCAGGATCTTTCTAAGGAGAGGACAACACGGACATCTCAAAGGAAATATAGCATATAGGCAAAATGCTAATGCTGTTATGCTTTAGGTTTGCAAAGTGATTTACTCATGTGATCCTCACAGCAGCCCTCCGAGGTGGGTGCTATGCTTATCTCCATCTGTCGTTGCTGCCAGTCATTTTTCAATAGTGTCCAACTCATCGGGACCCCATTTGGGATTTACTGTTACTTCCAGATTCTCTGTTTACCCTCACTGGGCAGTCTTTCCTCCTTTGAAGTTTACTCAATCAAAATTTTCTACCCAGCTCATTTACAGAGGCTGTATCGTGCTAACGCCCAGTCATCTTCCTCCTTTCTTAAGGAGTCCAGCATCTGGCTCGCTACCTCCGTCTCTCTGACTCTTGTCCCTACATTGACAAAGATGCCTCCTCAAACTCCCAGTTCCTCCAGCTCATTCGTTCCACCTCAGTCACACGCTAGTTCTCACGCCGATCCACAGGGCTTCCTCTTGCCTAACTTTGCTATCTCCTTTTTGACCACAACCTCCTCTCATTCCGCCTCTCCCTGTGCCCACGCAGTTTTCTCCACCCTCAGAGGGGGGTCTCCAGTCTGCACTGTAACCTCATGCCGGGAGTTATCATCCCAAAGCTCCGCTGTCCTCTGCTCCGGGATCCCTGGACCCTCGTGCCCAGTCTCAGCACCGGCTCAGTCCCAGCACGTGCCTCCCCCCCCCCTCCTTTGCCCAGTGAGTACATCACGAGGTGCTCTTAGATGACCTCGCCACGGCAGAACAGTCCTTCTCTTCCTCCCTAAACGATCCCCGTCCCTTCCTCCATAAAAGCCAGCCCAGTCTGCTCCCCTGTCGGGGCCTCGCACAGTTATCCCAATTATCTTTGCCTGACTTTGCTCAGAAAACGGACCCAATCTTCCACCATCCCGCGCATCTTCGAGCCCCTGCATCTCATCTCCCTAGCTGTTTCCTCCAGGCTTTAACACATAAAGAAACTGTTTGAGAGCCGTGTAGGTGACTTGCCCACAGTCACTGCAGGATTTGAACTCGACACGTTATGAAGGGTGAACGTTGGGGCTGACAGCTGGTCCCCGCCATGCTCACTTTACAAATGGGGACACTGAGGCTCAGAGGTCGAGCAGCTTGCGCCAAGATGCGCTGCTCAGTCAAGGCGAATCCCGGGGCCCAGGGAATTCCACCCACGCCCTACGCATCTGCCCAGCCAGCTCCGTATTGCCCCCTGTCGGCTCCCGGGTGGGTTTGGGCAGCTCCGCTCATCCCTCCCACACCACTTGCTTTCGCTTCTTTCATTGGTCACTTGAGATTGACCGATTGTCGAAGCAGCCACTCGCTTGGCTACGGTCCAGGTTCGCTCCGCCCCACGGCGGCATCACCCCTCTCCCCAGGGAGCCCGGCGTCGCGCTGACGTCACCGCGGACGGGTGACGTAATGGCGCACTGACGTCTCCCCCGGCTCGCGGAGAAGCCGGCTCCGGGCGCTGCTTGAGGCTGAGCTCGGGTCCCGGGGCCGCCCGCGCCGGAGGCAGAGGCCGCGTCCTGTCCGCCTGCCCGCCCCGGGCCCCGGCAGAGCGTCCGCAGGCCCTCCGGGAGACGGCCCGATGAGGTAGGGCGGGGGGGCGGGGGCGGGGCGGCGGCTCCATGCCCATTGCGCAGACCGGCACACTGAGTCTGGGGCTGGGGGCGGGGCGGGGCGCGGGGACTGCCACTCGCCGGGCCTCGGTGGCCTCCCCTGTAAAATGGGTTCAGGGTCCCGGCCCGATCCCCGCGGTGCCGCGGTCCGAGTGGAAGCGCCCTTGCCTCAGTTTCCCCACTCTGCTGCAGGTGGACCTTCCGAGCCCCCTGTGCCTCAGTTTCCCTAAGCTGTCCATCGCTTTCGGGGTGTGTGTGTGTGTGGGGGGGAAGAATTCTTTAATCCACCGCCGGGTGTTTGCCTCTTGCAGGCTTGATGCTTCTCTTGCCATCCCCAAGCTTCGGAGTCAGAGGACCTGCTTCACGTCCTGTCTCTTCCTGCCCCTGTGACCTCGGGCCGGTCCTTGCACCGCTCTGGGCCTCAGTTTTCCTCCCAGCTCTCTCTTAGCCTGGTGCGCCTTTGGTGGATGGACAGGGCAAAGACCCTTCCCTGGGTGATTCCAGCCGGTGAGGGCGTGACCCAGGACCTGGAGGCGCCCCTGCCCAGGCCCACCTGCTGCTCGCCTGGCCCTGGGGGGAGGGCGTGGGGGCGGCCCCAATCCATAGGTCAGTCCAAGTGTGGCTACTGTCCTTGTGTCTGTGTCCACCGTGGTGTCGGTCCAGGTGTGGTACGTCCAGTCACCACCAAGTGGGGTCTCCTGGAGACGCAGCCCCGGGTGGCTCTGCTGGAAGACGCCGACCTGCCTGTTGCTTACTGGACAGCTACTTATGTTTTGGAATCTTGGGTCTAAACCTAGACTCTTCTCTTGGTATCTCAGGTGAATTCCATGAGTTCTCCCAGAGGGCAGTGGTCCAGTTTTCCGCAGATCCTTCCTTCCTTTCTCTTTGTCTCTCGGTCTCTCCCTGTTTCTCCCCTTCCTTCCCCTCTTTTCTCTGTCTCTGTCTCTCTCTGTCTCTGTCTCTGTCTCTGTCTCTGTCTCTCTCTCTCTCTCTCTCTGTCTCTCTCTCTCTCTGTCTCTCTCTCTCTCTCTCTGTCTCTCTCTCTCTCTGTCTCTCTCCTCTCTCTCTCTCTCTCTCTCTCTCTCTCTCTCTCTCTCTCTCTCTCTCTCTGTCTCTCTCCCTCTCTCCCATAGACACAATCTCTCACACACTTTCTGAAATGTAACAAAGTCAGGTGGTGAAAATTGTTCATTTGGGCTCTTTATATAAATAAATGCTGGAAGGACAAGGTGTATTGATTGATACAAAGAGCTGAAATAAAAGTTTTTCTCTGACTTTCATCCTTCTATCTACCTATTTTACCTTATGGATAAAAAAAATGCCTTCTGTCAGTCGCCACAGCTTGGTCCTTTGAGATCTTCTTAAATGCTGGTCTTTCTTGTGCTAAAATATAAGGACCCCAGTGTCTGATTTATTCCAGTTACTAGATTTAGAATAAATAGTTTAGACTTTTTCTAGCAAAGATCTTTGTAAAATGCCCGAGCTAATCCCTTCTAAAATTGTCTTCTCCCCTCAACCTCGGGTCCCCACACCCTTGTTTCTTTACTTGGCTAACGCCTCCATGCTGTTCACCTCTTTCCCCCCACCCCTTGGACTCCCCTAACTGTCTGGCGCTTAGCTCCTAGGCAATGCTCACTGACATGGCTTCCCTCAGGCTCCTCTCCTTCTGGATTTCCTTTGGCCATTCTGCACTTTGCTTACAGTCCATCGGTGTCACCAAATCCAGCAGGCGCCATCTTTGAAGGTGAGAAGGTGAGGTAGAGCAGAGATTCCCACATCTCATCCCAGCAGCGAGCATCAGTCACACCCTCTTCATTTCATCTTGGGCTTCTCCTTCCATAAGTTGTTTGTCGGGTGTTCACCCAGCGTGTTGGGAAGCTCACGTTCTCAGTGGAGCCCGTGAGTTGCTTGTCCTTGGTGGGGTGGACGTGGTAAGACGTGGCACCTGCTTATCTCTTTTGGGTAAGGAGGGTGCAGAGGTGAGGCGGTGCTCCTGGGAGGCTCAGCGATGGTGGGGTGACTCGCTGTGTCCTGGACACGGAGGTTTTGAGATGTCTCGTGAACTGTCCAGGCAGCCAGTGGGAGAGCTGGGGTTCGTCTGCACAGCAGTGATGGGGATGACAGAACCCCTAGTTTTGGGGGAGAAAGGGGAGAGAAGGAACACCATCTCTTTTTCCAGCCCGCCTTTATTGCTTCCTCCTGGCACTTGCCTCCTTTGAACCCCTAGCATTGTCCTTCCGCCTCTCTTAGAGCCCTTCTTGTGTTTGCTTTGGCTCCCTCACTGGACCCTAAACCCTTGAGGTGAAGGAGGTGACTATGTCTCTGGCACAGCCCTCAGTCACCCCGCTGGTTCTGTGAGCATTCTACCTCAGGTGCTGATTCTGCCCCCTCCATGCATTTTTCATCCTGTGTGATGCCTGTCCTCCCCGGGGTGGGGTTCATTCACATTCTGGGGCTTTCCTCAGTGGGCCCCAGAATTCCATCCACCTCGAGTTCCTCATTCTGGCCTACTTCCCCTCCTTTGTGCTGTTCTTTAGTACGCTTTGGGGTACGCTTCCTTGTTGGTCATGTGCCCACTTACCAAGTGTCTCTTCCATTGCCCATCGAGTGGCCTTTGGGAGAACTTTGGATCTTTGGAGAACATGGTAGTTTATGACTTGTATCACTGGAAGAATATTGTGGTTAAAAGGCTGGACCTTGGTATTGGATAAGCACTCTGATTCAGTGACTTGCCCAGGGTCACACAGCTTGTCAGTTCTGGAGCTGGCATGCAAACTCAGGCCCTCTGACTTGAGTAGTTCTCAAAGTCACTTCAGGCCAGGTCCTGAATCACCTGAAGGGGTCACTTTATTCACATTTGCCCTCCATGATTTCTTTGGGCTGGAACCAATGACCGTGTTTGACATAATCCTAACGTTGGATTTGAATACATGTGACCACTTCACAGGATTCAGTTTGCACTGGTTGGGACCAGCTGTGGATAGCTCCAGTGATGATGGTCAGGACAGTGAAATTGCCGAGGGAATGGGGGATTTGTTCATTCAGTGATGAATGACAGAAATGTGGTCTTTTCACTAACAATCATCTTCCCAAAGTGACAAGATCTCATCCTGAAGGCCAGGAAGAAATTTACGATTTGAGACAAAGCGATTCTTGTTCTTTCCTCTCAGTGCTCGAGATGCTGACCTAGATTTGGTAACTGTTGTTTCTCAAGATTAGCAACATTCGGGAAGGCGGCAATGGATTCAGAGTGCTGGAGCTTGGAGGGACTTTTGACTTTATCTGGGCAAACCCTCAGTTCAGATGGATGAGGAAAGTGACTTCCCTAAAGCCCAGGAGCAGAGAACACCCTTTGCTTTCTCTTTCAGGCCCTTGCTCTCCTCTTTGAGAGGAGCCCTGTTCAACTTTGACACACATGACTACTTTTCTCTTCTCTTTCCAGTTAACCCTGTGACCAGGGGAGCAGAATGAAGATCTCGGGCCTGAAAGATGATAATTTTGGTGATTTTCCTTTTTTCTCTCCTTTTTGGATTGAATTTTCTGAACATGGGCCAGTTTTTACAGGCATTTTAGAAACAACAACTCAGCTTTATAAATTCTGTTTTTCTACATTTTCTATCTTGTTGATTTCTGGCCTTAACTCCATCTTGTTGTTGTTCAGTTGTTTTCCAGTCGTGTCCAGCTCTTCATGACCCCATTTGGGGTTTTCTTGGCAAAGATACTGGAGTGGTTTACCATTTCCTTCTCTTGCTCATTTTACAGATGAGGAAACTGAGGCAAACAGGGTAAAGTGATTTGCCCAGGGTCACACAGCTATTTGAACTCAGGAAGATGAGTCTTCCTGACTTCAGGCATGGCACTCTGTCTACTGTGCCCCCTAGCTGCCCCTAGCTCTTTTTAACTCTCCCTTATTTTTTCTTTCATTTTGATTCATATCTTTTATTTTTACATCAGTTTCATTTCTAAATGTATGTCTCCTCCCTCCTCTCCTCAATGGGCTATGTCTTGTTAAAAAAAATAAAAATAAAGAGAGGGAGAAAAATGGAGATCAGCTCGTCATGACTTACTGACATCGGCCATGTCTGACAGGATATGAAGTCAGCTCCTCCAGCTCTCCCATGAGAGGAGGGAGATGCATGTTTTCATCTTCGGGGAGGGGGGGAAGAGTAACTGGCTGGGTTATAACTAAATAGCATTGAGTTCTTTCCATTTATGTCTTTGTTATTTTGTGTATCGTTTGTGGATTTTATTTGCATCACCCTGCATCAGGTTCAGAAGAGAAATGGATTCCTTGGGGAGACTGGTTGCTCTTCTGTCTTATTAATAGAACTGCTCACTGTCACAAATTGGATCGCAACAGTTGCCTTGGTATTGTTATTCGCATTTTTAAATTTTTCCCAATATTTTAAACCCAATTATTTACTTGTCTTTGTTTCTTTATAACCTTTTTTTCATGTTATTGTCAAATATTATTACAGTTTAGTCTGAAATAATAAGTTTGATTTGTGCCTTATTAAATTTTTGTGAATTCTCTATTTGAAAAAAATATATTTCTTTCCTTTTTGATTCTGTTTTTCACACATTTCTTACAGCTTGCTAAGTAAGTCCATTTCTTTGTTGTTAATGTGTGTTTTTTCCAATTTCCCATGTTCTGATACTGTGGTATTAAAGTGTCTTATTTCATTTTTGCCGAGTACTTCTTATGTTATTCTTATTATTTTATCAATTAATAATTATTATAATAAATATAGATAATACATGTTATAAAAATTATTAATTTAATTGCTGAATTGTTTGGTGGAGATGTTTCATTTAATGTTTCTTGTAAGCATTATATGATTTCCTTGATAGGATATAATTACTACCACTTTGATTTGCATGGGATATTTTGGACCAGGCTCTTAGTTTTGAGTTATGTTCAGACATAGGCCATGTGTGGGAAAGACAAGGGATCCGTGGGAAAGGGTTAATCTGAAACATCTCTATGCCCTGTAGCAGGTAAAAATAGTGTGACTGGGTAACATCTGTTGTAGGAAGCAAAAGAAGAGGCTAATGAGTCATCAGAAGTCCTGCCTTTGTTCTGGGTTGTAGGAGACTGAAGCTGCTAAGTGACGCAGTGGTCAGTGTGTACCTGGGAGTCAGAAAGACTGGAGCAGAATCCTGCCATGTGACCCTGGGCATGTCTCATTTCCTCTTCACACAGTAGGGATGATGACAGCTTCCTCTCAGGGTTGCTGTAAGGGGCAGATGAGGTAATGTACGGTATATTCTTTTGCAATCCTTGAAGCATTTCGCCACTTCTGGTATCACGGTGCCGGCCCCTCTTGGTAGGGGGGTCAGAGCAGGCTTTCAGTAGAGAACAGTGAGGTTCCTTTCTGCTTGTCCTTAGAAAGTTGGGAGTCTTCATACCAGAGATATGCACTGGCGTAGCAGCGAGCGTGACTTCCTCGGCGAGGGAGCCGGGGCACCGAGCTGCACTTGGCCACGCGTGTAACGGCCTCATTTTGTAATGGGGAAGTGCTGCATGCTAGTTGGCAGCAGGGCCCAGAGAAGAAAACATCACCGGGGTTTCTGTTCCGTGAACTCATTCAGCATTTCCAGCACATGTTGGGGAGACTAGAGTTAGCCACAGGGCAGCTGGGTGGTACAGAGCGCTGGGCCAGAGTCAGGAAAACTCTGGCCTCAGACACATCCTAGCTGTGTGATCCCGGGCAAGTCACTTCACCGTTTGCCTCAGTTTCCTCATCTGTCTAATGAGCTGGAGAAGGAGATGGCAAGCCCATCCAGTGTCTCTGCCAAGAAAATCCCACACGGGGTCACGAAGAATCGGACACAAGTGAAAACCACTGAGCAAGCAATGCCAGCAGAGGGAGCCACGTTTAGCAACGATGACAAAAGGCATCTGGTGGCAGGGGTGGGAGCAGTGCCTGGCCAGGCTGAAATCCAAACCCAGTCCCTTCTCTGATTCCCACTTAGTGCTAGCACCTCCTCCGCTGATTTTCTCCACTTCCTCGTGTGTGTGTCGTGTTTGTCCATAGCTATTTGCATGTCTTAGCACAGTGCGTGGCACGTACTGGACCCTGGTGGACTTGACTCGTAAGCCTGTGTTTAGTCAGCAGGCACTCACTGAGTGCTTCTCGTGTGCCAGACGCTGTGCCAAGGGCTGGGAAACCTGCCCTTGAGTAGCTTCCATTCTGTTGGGGGCAGACAGCCCATAAAAGGAGTTGAGATTGGTGGGGGTGGGGTGGTGACTAGAGTTGAAGATCCTGGGCCTGGAGCTTTGAAGAGAAAGGCCAGGAGAGCTCTGAGGGTAGCCCAGCCAGAGAGGAGTGAAGCTGTGCCTGGCCCGGGCCTCTGGAGTCCTTCAGACGGAGCCAGCCAGCCCGAGCGGGAGGCCGTGGAGGTGGAGGAGCCACCTGGGAGGTCGGTCTCTCTTCTTTCACAGCGACGGCGACATTGCTCGCCCACCTGGAAAGGTTACTTTGTATAGACGCCGGTGTTGCTGCCCATCGTAAAGTGCTTGGGTCTACAAGAACACAGTATTACAAGTACAGATCTCTTGGGGGACGTGGCGGGAGTCAGTGTCATCAAGGCCGAGGGCAGTCTGCGTTCTGGCTCAGGGACAGTCAGGGCCCAAAGGCTCATGGGCCAGGGAGCTTGAGCAGGAGTTTCTTGCTGCCTGTTACCTTTGAGGATGGCCAGTGTGGTGAGCCCAGGAACTTGTAGCAGCTGAGCTTGAGTTCAGGCCTTCAGTCGGCTTATCAACAGGTGTTTATTAAGTGTCTGCTGTGGTGGGCCCTGCGGAGACAAAGAAGTGAAAAGGAGCCTCGCTTTTGAGAGATTGCACTCTCTCTGGGAAGATGTGGAGCCGCTAGGTAAATACAGAATGCACAGCATGAATTCAAGGTAGTTTTTAAGGTGGGCGTGGCAAAGGAGTTTAGTTTCAAAAGAAGCCAGATTCTAGGAAGCAGAAATAGGGATGGAGACCAGCTGGGCACAGGAGTGCGGGGGGGGTGAGTTTGGAGGAATGTCACGTATGAGGAATCCTAAGCAGGCACTCTTGGTTGGAAGGGGAGAAATGTGTGATAATCCTGGGAATGGCAGCAAACCCAAATGGTGAAGTGCTTTGTGTCCTTCTCCCCCCTGCTCCCCCCCCCAAAACAAAGTTGCATTTTATCTTAGAGGCAGAAGGAGCCACTGTGACTTTCCGAGTAGGACCTATGGTTATAGCATGTCCCATGCTCAGTTTTGTGGAGAGAAAGGGGTGACACTTGGGGCAGGGAGATGGATTGAGGAAGGGTTTGCCCCAGTCCAGCTGAGAGGTGCTGAGTGCCTGGACCATAGTGGTGATCTTTGTGAATGGAGATGAGGCGGGGGGGGGGGGGGGGGGAGAAGCATCGTGGTTACGCCTTGGAATGATCAAGGCTTGGCAGCTGATTGGACATGGGAGCAAGTGAGAGGAGGAGCTGAGCTTGTCACCAAGGTCTCAAGTCTTGGGACTGGGCAGGAATCCTTAAAGGAAAGAGGGAAAGGGCTTGGGCTCTGGGGAAGGTGATGGGCCTCCAGAGGAAAAGCAAACTTGAGGTACTTGGCTCCTACTGAGATTGGAAAACTGTCATTACTGTCTAGAGTGGAGAGGGGCTGACATGCCTCAAAGTCAATGTGCTATTGTCACCAATGCTTTTGTTGAAAAAAATCATATTCAGTAAAACATGTCATTATTTTTAACTTGCACAAAGCAGGCCTTTTCTAATCCAGGCCCCTCATTTTATTGCTGAGGAAATTGGAATCCAGGTTGCTTAAGTGCCTTGTCTGAGGTCACACATACATGTAAGTCTTTTGTCACTTCCATTTGGGAGCTCCTCTGGGCCTTAAAGACACCACTCCAGTGCCTCCTCCCACACTCCAATGGCCCCTTCCCCCTGGTCTTTGCCAGTCTCCTCCCCCTCTCCCAGCTGCTAGGGCTCACTCCCACTGTGACTTTGGGTTCTTTTGAATTTGATTCTGCACTTACTTCTATGTGCATGTGTTGTTTTACCCTGACAGAGGGCAGGCCCTCTCTAATTTTTCTGTCTTTGTAGCCCAGCACAGAGTAGGAGTTTAATTCGTGCTTGGTGAGTTGCATTGAATTTTGTGTGCGGTAGTATTCCTGTGCACATAGTACATCCAGATGGGATTTTCCATGCTAGGCTTTTTCCCAGAGACTTAGTGAGAATTTGGCAGAAGAAGAGCTTGTTGCCATGACTGTTATTTCACCAGAGGGTGGAAAGCAGATCAGAGAGGACAGGAAATGTTCTGCGGTGCAGCTGAAGACCTTTGGAGACCTGGCTGGCTCCCTGGATGTTGTTAGTGAAGAAGGCAAAGGGTCTTTTTCTGGCTCAGATGGATATGTTAGAAATGGTTACATAACCGATGGAGTAAGCTTGCACTTAGGACCTTTTGATAGGACAGAGTTTTTGACTTTGGAAATCTTTAACCTGAATTATGTAAGAATGCCTCATAGATTGACTAGCATGTGTGGTGTGGGGGTCTGTGGAAGAAAATGAGTATGTGCTGAAAAATCGCAGAGATGCTCATGGGAGAAATCTGGATGGGAGCTGTGTCTGTTCCCCTGCCTCTTCCTCCTCTCCTGCCCGTTTGTATGGAGCAAAGCATTTTGTTGTTGTGGTTCAGATTTCAGGCGTGTTGGACTCTTCGTGATGCCATGGGGGGGTTTTCTTGGCAGAGATACTAGAGGGGTTTGCCCTTTCCTTCTCCAGATGAGTAAATGGAGGCAAACAGGGTGAAGTGACTTGCCCAGGGACACACTGTAAGTGTCTTAGGCCAGATCTGAACTCAGGTTTTTCTGGCTCCAAGCCTGGTGCTCTATCCCCTGCACTACTTAGCCACCCAGTGAGCCATTTTAGACACAGGGATAAAAGTTGGGCTAGGGAGAAGTTAGCACTGCTCTCTTCATACCTTCACATGCCTTACTTACTTGTCTTTATCCTTGTTCCTGATAAAGCTATTCAAGATGACATGTTTATATCACAGGAGCTGAACTTTAACAGCCATGTGAGAATGATTTCCCTAGCTCTGGTTTACTTTGAGCTGATAGGAATGCCCGATAACCAGGAAGGAGCCAGTAAACAATGGTCAGTTGCAGCTTTTGTCGATGCACTTTGGGAAGACTGTCCACTTTGCTCCGGTAAACTCCACCCTTCAGTGAAGACCAGTGAGCTCTAGTGGCACAATTTATAAGGTGTATACATGCACACACACACACATACATGCAAACACACATGTGTATATATCTGTATATGTGTGTGTATATCTATATCTATATATCTCTATAGGGAGAAAGAGAGAGACAGAGAGAGAGAAAGGACGATGATAATGATAATAAGCTGTTTACCATAATGGATAAGACTCTGACCTTGGAGTCAGGAAGATCTGGGTTCAGATCCTGACTCTAGCACTTAGTGGCTGGATGTCTCTGGGTAAATTCCTTCACCTGCCTTAGTTTCCTCATCTGTACAATTGTAGTGGCCTTCTGTGGTCCCTGCCAGCTCTCTTTTATAATCCTATTGATTTTCTACTGCTGGAATGGAAAAGTAATGTGGCTTGGGCAGAGGGATGGGGGGGGGGACTGTTGTCTCCCAAGGGAAGAAGAAAGTCCATGAAAAATAGAAGGCACCAGTGACGATGCATTCCATTCCCTAGGTCTTGGGACAGTTCCAGTGGAGATTCTTTCTGGGTCTACATCTCCTTCTACTTTGGACAGTCAAGATATCTTAGGAACCTAAAACGTTTTGAGAGAATTTTAGAGATCCTGTCATGTCAAGGACTTTAGAGGTCAGTTGATCACAGAAGCAGAGAATTTCAGAAGAAGGGACTTTCATGGCTGTCAGAGTCCAGCTGATGCCCAAACTGACCCAGCTGTCAACTGTCTCTGAGACCAGCCGTTGCTTGTAGATTGCCAGCAGAGAGGAGCCCAGTACCTTGTAACGTGGCTGTTCCACTTTGGTATAGTCTTAAACTGTTAGGAAATTTTTCCTGAAGAAGCCTCCATCTTTCTCTTGGCAACTTCTCCCCTCTCAGGAGCAAACAGAAGATAGCTACCCCTTCTTCCTTGTAAGAGCCCTTCAGACGCTTAGAGGTAAGGCAGTGAGGATACAAATAAAAGGTTTTTAAGAAGATAGAGCTGAAAAGGGGCAGGCAGGTGGGGAGGTCCCCACCGGAGACACTGTGCTCACGTTGGGCAGTCAGAAGCATAGCCGCTCCAGCGGATCAGATACTCTGGCCGATGCTGCATTTGGCCAGCAAAGTCCTCCATATTCTAGGTCCCTCTTCCCTTTCCAGTCTTCTTATACCTTCTTCCCTACCGCATCTTCTTCAGTCTAGTGACCCTGGTCTTCTGCCTGTTCCATAAACAAACAAGACTTTTCATCTCTTGGCTCTGGGCATTTTCTCTGTCTGTCCCCCATGCCTGGAATGTTCTTTCTCCTCTGTTCTCGCTACTAACCTCCCTGGCTTCCTTTAAGTCCCAACTAAAATCCCACCTTGCGCAGGAAGTCTTTCCCAACCCCTCTTAATTCCAGTGCCTTCCTTACATTCATTATTATTTCTTGTTTATCCTGTATATAGCTTGCTTCGTATGTATTTATTTGCATGTTTTCTCCCCCATTAGATTGTAAACTCCTTGAGGGCAGAGACTTTCTTTTGCCTCTTTTTGTATCCCCAGCACTTTGCACAATGCCTGGCACATAGTAGGTGCTTAATAAATGTCGATTGCCTGATTGATGGCCAGGAAGGGAATGAAGGTTGACTGGCCTTAGTCTTTCCCTTAAGTGGGGGCAATGGAAGAGGGATATTCTGGTGTGAGAAAGCAGGAGGCCAGTTGGGATGCTCCAAAGGGAGGAGGTGTCAGGTGCTGAGGGAGGGCTATTAGGTTCCTACTGAGTCTCCTTTTCTTTAGGTTTTTCTTTGTATGCTCTGTACTTAACACAGTGCCTAGCATGTAGTGTTTCATAAATGGTTGGTGATTGGTTGATTGGCATCTCCAGTTCTCACTTAGTCCTCATATAACAGGGATTCTGGGCACATCATTATGTGGTCTCCCTCCTCTGCATACTGTTCAGCTTATTCTCGTCCTTTCTAAACTAGCGTTCCCAGAACTGAACACGGGGCTCCAGCTGAGATTTGACTGGGGCCAAGTATGGACGGCCTGTCGCTTCCTTATTTACAGGACTGTCCCATTCTCCTTCCTACAAGCTTTGCCTCTTAATGTGGCCCAAGGTCATACTACTTGTTTTGGCTACCATGTCCTGTTGACTCATTGAACCTGCAATCTGCTACAACCCTCAGATTTTTTTTTCAGAGATTCTCTATCTTGTCCTTGGGAAATACATTTTTTTTAATGCAAGAATAAGACTTTGCATTTACCCCTATTCATTTTCATCTGGTGACATTCAGCCCAGTACTGTGGCTTGTGAAGACGTGTCAAAATGGAGGTCTGGAGAAGTGATGTAATTGTTAACTAGTCAGAATGAGGAACAGAACTCAAGTCAAAATTTGTTTAATGCAATCTGGCATTATGAGCTGGAGGCAAAACTGTTTCTGCGGGAGAAAGGGTGACCCACTCTGAAAGTTAAGGCAAAGACCTAGCCTTGGCTACTACCAATCTGAGGAGCCAATCCAAGACTGGTTTACAGTGTGTTGCCACAATTTAGACGGATGCTTCCACGTGTAGGATCTGAGATTTCAGCTTGGATCTCTCATTCCCTTATTTGTCTAGGGATGTAGGTTTTCAGAGTTGCCGTTTGCCTCCATGTGGGGTGATCCTGAGCCATCATTTCCAGTGATGCTGTTTGATGATTTTGAAAAAGATTCTTGAACTGTTTCATATTTCTTGCGCGTGTTCCTTTGTTTAGTTTGAAAAACTGGACTTATTTGGGAGAACCTGGTGGATTAGGCTTTGTGATTGATGTATGATCAAATAGTAATCATTGCTGCCTTGAGGTTAGAGAGAGAATACCAGCTTTGTAATGCTTGGTTTTCTTGGTTTTAATTTGAATAATCTTTCATAGTTAACAAAAGTTTCCCAGCAATTTAATACTTCATATCTGTTCCATTAGACAAGGTAGAATTTTGACAAAGTGGCAAATTAGACTTAATTTCAGGTCCCCGCCCTCCAACTTTTATTAATTTTCCAAAACTCTATGTAACTTTTTTTTTAAGGGCCTATCATTCAATATATTTCACTGAATGAACGTATCAGGCGCTGACTGTGATGGACAAAGCCCAGTGGGGCTTTCACCAGCCCAGAAGGGGAGATGAGACCTGCCCACTGGCACACGGGAGAAATGCTTCAGGGGCAGAGTATCAGTTGTTGTCCTTCATTCTCGAAAGACCACCAAAATGACATCACTATGTTGGGGTCAAAGGGACAGTGCGTGTAACTGTGGCTGATCAGACCAGTGCGAGCCCAGAAGGCTCTAGCACAGATCAGGCACAAAGAGTCCGTATGAACATGTGAAGTGGAGATGTCTCTAAATTTGTGCATTTCACATTTCATTTGAACTGCTGCAATTCTGCTTTGCTTAGACAGTCTAGCACCTTCTTTGATGTGGGCACGCCATGTTGGACAGTCCTGTGTCCCTTGTCTCACAATCAATACCAGAGTTCTTAAGAGAAGGCTTGAGAGTGCCCGTGTATGGCACTCTCCTGACTTCCATGTGAGCGCCTGCTTTGTGTGAATTCTCTGTAAAATAGTGCTTTAGGCAAGCATACATCTGGCGTTTAAACAACGTGGCCAGCCCATCAGAGTTGCTTGGCAGGTCAGTTTGAGCAAGGACCTCAGTGTCTGGTACCTTATCCTGACAGGCGATCCTCAGAATCTTCCTAATACAACTCAAATGGAAGCGATTCAGTTTCCCGGCATGGTACTGGTAGACTGTCCAGTTTTGATAGTTATACAACAGTGAAGTTAGCATGACAGCTCTGCAGACGTTCAGTTTGGTAGTCAGTCTAAAACCTCTTTTCTCCTACACTTTCCTTTCGAGCCTCCCAAACACTGAGGTAGCTCTGGCAGTGTGTGTGTCAACCTCATCAACTATGTGGACATGCTTGGAAGGTATACTGCCAAGGTAAATGAACTTATCCACAGCGTTCAAAATGTCTCCATTTGCTGTCATTGATGGTGTGATGCTGGCTGGTGGAGAACCTGAACCTGTGTTTTCTTGGTGTTAATTGGGGATGACATTAATATGATATTAGGCCAAAATTAGCACAGGTAGCAGAGAATCATTCCATGCTTTGTTGCATTTCAGCCTTAGGAGTTCAGCCTCATCTGTGAACAAAAAGTCACATCCCAACTCTCCTTCCACTTTCATCTTGGCTTGTAGCCTTTTCAAGTTAAAAATTTGACTGTCAGTGAGGTAGCTGATCTTGATGACCGTTTCCTCCTCGTTGAGTTTCCAGTTAGTTTCATCTGACAACATCCCAGAAAACATGATGCTAAAAAGCATGGGAGCAAGGACACAGCCCTACTTCACTCATTGGTGCCTGGGAAAGCGTGAGACCGTTGTCCGCTATGCAGAACTTGTGCAAGTACGCCGTCACAAAACCGAGGTACAATATTGATGAACAAGTCTTGACAGGATCTTCCACAAGCCCTGATGACCAGGAGATCTACAGACGTGGTGTACAGACCTCCGTTTTGCTCCGGGCATTTCTCCTGGACTCGTCAAGCAGCAAACACCACATCAACTGTTCCTCAGCCCTTTCTGAGGCCACGCTGGCTCTAGGGCAGATGGCCATCTTCCTGGTGAAGGATCAGCCTCTTAAGGAGGATTCTGGCAAGAATCTTGCTAGCAGTGACTAAGAGAGAGACCCCCCACCCACCACCGTGATTGTCAGGGTGTTACCAGCATTCCAAGGGTGGAGAGATGATATCCAGCTGGTGGGGGTGGAATGAGGAATCAGTGGAGACTTCATGAAGGAAGGAGCTTTAAAGGATGAGTAGAGTTTCAGTAGTTGGTGCTGGAGGTCTTTCTGGGGAAAGGGAATGACATTAATATAGGCAGGAAAGCTGAAAAGCCTAGGTCTGGCAGACAGTGGAGTATAGAGAGGAAGGGAATGGTGGGAAGAGGGGTCTGTGGTGGGCATTGGGAAGCCGAAGCCATGGTGCAATTTAGAGAAGGGGAATGATGCAGTCAAAAGCTGTGTTTTGATCCCAGGATCCCAGAGCTAGAACTGGCAGTGACTTCAGAGGCCCTCCCAGGCCAAACCCCTGTAATTTAGAGGGGAAATACCTGCCCAAGGCCACACAGGCAGTCAAGGGAAAAATGCCAGGGTTCAGATTCCTGTGGTCTGGCCGCAGATGGGGCTCTTTCTCTTACCCTCTGCTGCTGGCTTCCGCTTCAGTGCCTTCTGGGTGGGAGATCAGAAGTTCAGGAGTTGTGTCTCTCTTCCTTTGGAACCTGTAGATACAGAGAAGCTCAGGCATTCTGGTATTTGGGCAGTTCTGTCTCTACCCTGTCCCACCCCTTCTCCACCCCCATTTATTTTTGTTTATATCTGTATATTGGAGGTCATGTGTAAGAATGGGAGCTTCTAAGCACTGTGCAGAAGGCTATGGAAATTTGTTTATTAACATTCTAGCTTTACTGTCAGATGAATGAAGGGCTCTGTAGTCCTCTGAACTTGATTCTTCTGAGCTCTAAGGCTCCACCAAGGGAAGGCGTCCTGAAAGTGTGTTGAAATGGCCATTCAGGCCAACTCCCAAGCTTGAGGGGATCCACATGTGTTTGTGAGAGAGTGTGATATAGTAGAAGAACACTTAGCTTGGGAGTCTGAGAACTTGGGTCTAGATCTCTTTACTTGGTGTGTGATCTGGGGCAGATGCTACGCTCCTCAAGTAAAATGAGGCATTTGGACAAGAGGACTTTACGCAGCGAGTCTCTAATCCCGTGCGATGCCAGTTAGATTGCCGGATGGTCATACCTTTTGGTGAATATCTGGATGCTCTTGAGGGTTCCCCGTGGTCCTGAAAGACCGAGAGAGTTCTGCGCAACACCAGGGAAGGCTGTGAGGAGCCTCTTGTAGGGTGTCCTGATGTTTCTCTTACAAGACTTTTCATTTGTCCTGCCGTGGACATTTAGCCTTTAAATGAGCCTTCTGCTTTACCTGCGGTCCAACTTCCATTTGAATTTATACCAAAGACGTGGGCAGCTGCTTTTAGGTAAGAGCTCTTGAACAAGTTATTTAGTTTAGTTATTACCTGGTAGTTTAACTTAGTAATTGTCTTGAGTGCAGATTTCTCTGTTTTTTCCCCATCGCGCATACTCAGAGTTGTGTTGGTTTTTAAAGGGACACAGCCAGAAGAAAATCCAGCCAAGTGGTTTTTAGAAGTGGCTTGAACTTAGGGTTGCTCATGCTTCTTAAACTTTGCGAACAGCAGGATTATTTTGTCAAATAAGGGCATGTATGCAATCTTGACTTTGTTTGATTTCCTGTAGTACTTATGTTGTCGATATTTCTCGGAGTTCAAGAATCTGGTGTATTGCTTCGTCCCACTTCTCTCTCCACTGCAGCCCTTCTTCTCAGTAATCATTGTTAAGCTTTGAAAAAGTCAGCAAAAACACCTAGCTTTCCCCACCCTTTGGGAGGTTGTTGGTGAAGTGTCTGCTCACGTGTTTGCAGCCAAAAAATGCTCCGCTCTATGTGATGGTGCTATGTTTTCATTTTCTTTTGTTTGAATTCTTGTCCACAAGTTTAACTTTAGATATTTTAAAAAATTTTGTGTGTCTCACACTCTGAGTTACAGATGAGCCGCTCATCCGAATTGGTGGACGTTCCCTATGCTAATAAAATCACGTATTTGTTCTCTATGAAAACAAATGTGTGCCTCATTTTAAATAAACAAAATGTTAATTTCCCACAATTTATAAATTGGGAAATGGATTGCAAATTTAATATCAGCAGAACTCAAAGTAATATTCCCTCCGTCACAGTGCCGTTGTCTTCCTTTTTCTTGTCCTCGGCTAATGCTAAATGCATATTGCCTCTAGAGTAAGGACCAAGCATGATGCTTCTCTTACAAATGTCCTTGTTTCCTACTTCATAATTTTGTTATTTGAATTTCTTCTTCTTCGTCCTTCATTCTGGAAGAGGACCAGTGATATCATAAAGGTGCCATCTTGTGCAGGAATTGATTGAAGTGATTCAGAGTTGCTGAAAGTCGTCAGCCTGCCTCCCTCTTCCAAAGTCATTTGGAAGTCTAGTTGCAAGGCAGAAATTAAGATGACTGGCAGTGGCCGGCATGCAGTGGACAGCCCTGACTTCTCCAATGTCTGACGAAGCTGTCAGTGCTCAGCAGCGCCTGCTTTAGGGGCCTTCATGGCTGTTGGAACAAATTGTTCTCATCCACCTGTTCTGCTGGGTGAAGTCTTCACATGTTTGGGGTAGACATTCCCCTGATTCACCAACAGGTTTGATGCCTGTCAGTTACTCTCAGCCTGGTGTAGCCTGTCTGCTAAGAGGATTTTAATGGGGTCTGGCTCCTAGGCATGGGACAGCTTCTTGGAGCTACAGGTGAGAGCTGAGTGGCAGGTGGACCCTAAAGGTGGATGAGCAGCCCTCATATCAGAGGGGTTAGACCCCTACTGAACATCCCACACACCCCAGGAAAATCGCTTTAATGACTGAATGGAGAATGGATTGGCATTGGGGGAGACCTTGAGGCAGGCAGACCCACCAGCAACTCCTGTGGTGGTCCAGGTGTGAGGTGATGAGGAAGTGTCCTAGAGTGGTGGCAGTGCCAGAGAAAAGAAGGGTGCGTATGGGAGAGATGCTTCAGAGGAAGCCTTGGCCACAGCTTGGCTATGGGGGGGTGTGAGAGAGGGAGAAGTCCGGGATGACTCCTGGGGTGGGAGCCTGAGGGCCTTGGAGGATGGTAACATCGTAATAGAGAAGGGAATTAGAGAGGAGGGCATAGGAGGAATGATAAGGAGTTGGGTTTTGGACGTGTCCGGTTTAAGGTGTCGACTGCACATCTAATTTGAGACTATCTGAAAGGCAGCTAGAAATGTAAGATTGGAGGTGGGCAGAAAAGTTAGGGCAGGAAAGGTAGATTTAAAATCATAAGAAATACACATAGAGGTGATAATGAAATGCTTGAGAGCTGATGACATGACCAAGTGAAGTAATACAGAGGGAGAAGAGTGGAAGCCTCAGGACTGTACTCAGAAGGATACTGTGGCTAGAGGGCATGATCCAGATGAGGACCCAGCAAAGGAAACTGAGAAGGAGCCTTCAGAGAGGAGAACCAGGAGAGGGGGGTGTCCTGAAAACCTAGAGAAGAGAGCATCAAGGAGGAGGCAGCGATTGACAGTGGCAGGGCATGGCTGCAGAGAGGCTGAGGAGAATGAGGATTGAGAAGAACATTGGATTTGGCATCTGAGAGATCCCTGGTACCTTTGGAGAGAGCACTTTCAGTGGAATGATGAGGTCAGGAGTCAGATTGTGAGAAGAGAGTGCAGGCAGCTCTTGTAGATGACTTTCTCAAGTTTAGCGACAAAGGGTGGAAGAGACGGGACTATAGTTATTGGGGATGAAGGGATTAAGGGAGGGTTTTTGGAGGACGTTCTCCATCCCGGGCACAGTTATAGGCAATAGAGAATGAGCCAGTGGACAGGGAGAGATTGAACGTAAGTGACTGAGGAGGGATAACAGGGGCTGGTCTGTTGGAGGATACTAGATGGAATGGGGTGATGGAACGGGATCACTTGAGTAGGTAGAAAGGCTATGAGCCTTCCAGCATTTTTGGAGAAACCATCTTGTTCAACATGGCAAGGAATTAAGCAGCCTGAGGGTGGCCTGGGCCTGGGGTTGGGGAGTCTGTCCAGCCCTAGTCTGTGACCCAGTGTGCCTGCAAGCAGAAGAGGGTTTATGTTTTCTTGCCAATCCTCTATAGAAGGGGAATAGTCATCTGGGATCCAAGGTGGGCCAAGGCAAGGAGGGGAAAGGCTGTATTCTCTGGTCCCGGTGCTGAGACCGACAGAGATAACACTGTGGGTCTGCTGTGAACCCTGCTGAGCTGACTGCAGATGTTCATGCACAAAGACCCCGATGCCAGTGTTCGCCCTTCCGATTATATATTGGAAGATACAGAGAGATCATCTAGGGAGCCAGCGTGCTGTATTCCAGACAAATAAGAATTAAAAGAAGAAGAGGGGCTGGTGTGGGCAAGACAACAACTTTTTCAATAGCTTTCCTGATAAATGGTCATTAAGCTCTGCCATCAGAGATGGGGAACTCACTACCTGGTCAAGACAGTCTATTCCACTTTAAAGTAATCTAACTGGTAGGAAACTTTTCTTTGTAGTAAACTGAAGTCCGACTCTCAGGACAGTCATGGCACAGAGAGGTTCTCCCGTAAGCTGGATACATCTTAGCATACCTGGTCTTAGGCACAAGGCAGGGCTTATCCAGTGGCTGCCATCTGCCTTTGGGGCTGAGGCTGGAGGTGCTTCTTGGGGACGAGGGAGACACTCAATACTCTGCTTGCCGAAAGGCTCTTTTGTTGGTCTCATGTGAGGAGAGTCTGTGTAGAGAGGTCGTCGAGGATCTCGTTCAGTGCCTTTGCTCTAGGACCTGGAGAAATTCAGTGTCATGCTAGAACATCTTATGTTTGAGCAGCACCTTGAGTTTTGCCTGGTGCTTTCCATGAGTGCTGTCTCCTCTTACCTTGACAACAGGTGTGTGAGGTAGGCAGTGAGAATGTAATCCTGAGATACCTTTTTCAGGAAGGTATCGCCCATTCATCCGTTAGAATCATCCACAGCTCTGAAGATTATAGCAATGTCAAGTCTTCTTGTACAAAATGACTAACATGGAAATGTTTTACCTAATTGCCCATGTATAACCTATATCAGATCGCTTATCATCTGAGGGAGGAGGGGCTGGACAGAATTTGGGGCTCAAAACTTTAAATAAAGATGTTTAAAAATTAAAAAAAATTCTAGTGATGTAAACAGCCTGCTTAGTCTCCATCAGATGTTGACTGGCAGGTGGGGCATAAACAAAGAGGTAGATGTGTTCTGGTCTGGGGTATTTGCCACGTTGCTGGAGAGGAGCCAGGGCCAAGCCCAGGGCCAAGTAGGCTTCCACAGACAGTCTGAGATCCTCCCAGTGCTTCCATTTGAGGGGGGCATGGTGCTGATTGAGCCCCCTCCAAACACTGCAGAGTCTGCTGGAAGAGATCGGTAATCATTTAAAGGTTTGGCCTGGCCATCCACACTGCTAGGCCAAGTGGATGAAGAATGGTGATTGTTCACATTACAGCAGGCGTTGGATAGAGCACTTACAGAATGTGTCTATTACTGTGCAAATTGGTATAGAAAATGCAGATCGGCTGTGAGTTGGGCCCATGTTTAACAAGAGGAGAGTGGCCTGGCTTGCTTTGGGGAGATTACTGTCACAAGAGTCTTAGGACCATTAAAGGAGCTTTTCCAAGACCCATCTTTTTAACACCAAGATTTGGCCAGCATTGTTGTTTGTCCGTGAAATGCAGAATACAACAATTAAAAGTGACTGTCCCATGGAGGGCAACGGAAAGGTCCATGGTAAGAGTGAGCTGGCTGGAGCTTCTTCAAAGACCAGAAATGGTCTGTGGTCATGTGATGAATCCAGAGAATCCAGTAGTCCTCTGCGGGTCCCCTCATGGTGTCAGGAGAAAGTGAGGAAGTTCCTGAACGTGCTGACCTTTGGGGAGGAAACGGGCAGGCATGGCTGGGTTTCCTTCTGAATTTTGGGAGAGAGCTTCCAGACTGATGAAATCACAGTTCCTTGTGAGCATTTTAAAGCACCAACATCTTTGTTAATTTAAAAAATTTCCCAATAGTTGACACTTTCTCACTGTTGATGGCATTTCTAGCACCTGTGCCTGGGAAAGCGTAATGTGTTCTAAGCCCCGAGTTTCAATGTGAAGAGCTGCTTGGAATAGCATTGTAATCCGGCCCTTTGGCCGGAGGGGCAGCCTCATCAGTGAGGGCTGCTCCTAGCTCTGCTTGCTTTTCTAATACGGAATGATAGTTTTATGTCACAAATTTGTGTTTGTGTTGTTTTAATTCAGCAAGTCCATCTGTGTGTCATAGTGGAGCATGACTCGCTAAATGCAAACATTTGTTCCCATCAAACATGCTCTTTGCACAGTGATTTCCTTTTGTTCCTAGTTAAGTCTCAGAGCTATGACATTTCTTTATTGTCTTGTGAACAACATTTGAGTGTTTCCACTGATTAACAAACAGTTTTGGGAAAAGAGCCCTGTCTGTGGAGGCAGAGAAACTGGGTTCAAACCCCACCCTTTCACTTATGACCTGTGGGGCCTTGGGCAAATTACTTTTCCTCTCAAGGCCTGAGTTTCCTCCTCTGTAAATTCTGCCTCAGATGGCCTCTCAGGCCTCCTTGTTCTAAAGGATGATAGATTCCGAGGTGGGAGGAACCTTTGACATTTTCTAGTTCATCCTCTCACCCTCCTTACGCAGATGAGGAAACTGAGGTTTAGGGCTGAGCAACTTCCTTCGAGACTCTGAGCTCAGGTGAATATCGGTAGAGGGGACCCTGCCAGCCCTGTGCTCGTTCTAAGACCGAGTGAAGCTTTCTGCTTGTATGCTGGCCTTAATGTGGCCACAGGTTAGAGACAGCTTTTTGAGGCCCAGAATGCTGTAGGCTGTAACTGGCTGTGATTTTTGTTTTAGCTCTGGGTCTTGGGCAAAGAACTGAAGTCAGCCCTTTCATTGAGTTGTACCTTTTGTGCTTTCTTCTGATTTCTCGTGTGCTTCAAAAGGATGCGCTTAATTTGCTGATACTGATGGTGAAAAACCGATGACATTGTTGCTATCATTTATTACCTGTCTGGCAAAGAGGGAGGGCAGAAGCCACGAATAGCATTTCTGGAATCAGTTGTAGTCAAGGCCTTGTTCCTCCTGAAGCTGAGTGGGAGAGGCAGGTCAGCAGTCCTGTGGATATGCACACACATTTATATGGAAATCATTCGTAAACGTTTTATACCTGGGAGGATGCAGAGATATATGTGAGTAAGTACTCCTACGCTGACCCCTTCCAGGCTAGCTGGGCTTTGTTTGTTTTAACTATGGCTCCTAGGGAGGACTGGAATGAGATTGTTATGTCTACTTGGAATGGTGAAACATGACTCTAGGAAACAGAGATACAAAGCTGAAAGGGATATTCGGGGTCATCTTCTTGAGCTTCCTCATGTCCCAGAGAAGGGAGCAGAAGGTCCAGAGAACTGAGGTGATTTACCTGAGGCCCCCCACATAGGGACAGGGTAGACCAAGTTATCCAGTCTACACGGGTATTTTTGCCTCCTACTTCCCAAACTTGCCCATGGAAGGCCCTTGGCATTTCCAAGCTGACAAGACATTTCAAAGAGAGAACATGAGTAGCAATCATCCATGGAAACTTTTGCAAAAACACTATCCTAATAGCCCCGAAACAAAGATTGTTTTGTCTCAGCAAATGAAACAAAACTGCTTCCTCTTGAAAAAAATTCCCCCAGGAAAGAGATTAGCAATTGTAATAATATTTTGGCTGGAAGATGCAATCCCTTGTCCAGTTCTTGACAGTCCCAGCCTCCACAAGAACTATGGTGCCTTATCATCTTCATTCTCTGGCTAGAGGGATTGACTGACTTTTGTTAATACTTCTGTTTACCAAATATGCCTTAAATTATTGGTGAGTACAAACAGAAGTTTGACTGGCAGAAATAAAGTAAAAGAGAATGGGGGGCAGGGTTGTTTCCGTTCATTGGAGAAGTTTCTTGAAGGGGAGTTCTAGCAAACATTTCACAGAACTGACCTGGAGCCCAGAGGCTGCTGAGTCACAGAAACGTTTGAGGTAAATAAACTGGATAAAATGTGATCATGGGAGAAATAAAAAAACCAACACAAACCATCTTTTTCATTAGTGACATATTCATTTCAAGGTGCTAAGTTCGTTTCCCCTTGTGTAGCTTAGAGGCGAGGTAGGTAGAGCATAGGGCCTGGAGTCAGAAAATTCAAATCCAGCCTCAGACCCTTAGCTTACTAACTGTGTGATCCTGGGTAAGTCACGTCACCTCTCTGTTTGCCTCTGTTTCCTCATCCATAGAATGGGGATAAGCATGGTACCAATCATGCAGGATTATTGTGAGGATCAAATAAGGTAGCAGTTGTAAAGCGCTTAGTGTATCACCTACGTAAATGTTAGCTATTATTATTAGCGCTGTCGTGCTTCCTTGAGATAATTAAATTAAAGATAGAGCATTTCCAGTTAGGGATTCTTTTGAGAAAACATACCAGACATGAACCTTGGTCAGGATACCAGTCAGTCAGAAAGGAGCTTTCTTTTTCAGAGCAGGTAGGTTTCCCATGGCCACACCCTCTGAGCCCAGCTGTCTTTCATCCCATTCTTGCCACGGCACGTTCTTGCTGGCTGTCCGTGGAGGGAGGAGATAACAGATAGAGACTCTTGGTATAGTTCTTGGTAGCCAGCATGGGGAGCTCTGTGTGCTCCATCTCCATCCGAATCCAGGTTCTAGAGGAACTCCAAGCTGCTGCTTATCTGAGGAGGGGAGGCCAACCCTAGCCTGAGCCCTGTCAGGAAGTCCTCTGGTATAGCATAGGAGAGTTGAGGTAGCAAGCCTAAACTATCTTTCTAGGCAGTTAGTTGATTGCATTACATCTCAAGCACACTTAAAACTAGGATGGGGGAGTGATGACTCCCCCTGCATGCTTGTTTTCTGGTGTTTCCTGGTGTGGTGGAAAACGCTTGCTGATGTTTTGGATTGATAAACAACCGACATTTCTTTTTCATTCCGAGTAAATGGCTTTCTCCAGATGATTGCCCACCTGGTGACTTTCCTTTGTCTACATAGTGGAGCCAGTCACTAAGCATGTACAGCTCACTGGTCCGATCAGAAATTCTGGGCTTTTGGCTTGATCATTGTCTAGTTGTCTTTGCCTGGAGTTATCTGAGAGCTCGCTGAACGTTGTGGTATACCTGGGCAGGTGTCTTTTTTGCTCCCAGGTATGGTCAGTCTTTGCTGATGCAGACATTGGTGGGGGGGATCAGAGAAAGAGCTAAAGTCAAGACTTGTTTGTAAATCAGAACAAATCCAATTGGTTCTGTTGATGGGACAGTTCTACTTGTCTGGGAAACTAGGCTTTTGTAGAGGAAGGGAAAATACTGTTTTGCTAGGGTATCTCTGTCTTGGACCCCCTAGACTTTGTGTGTACAACAGGTTTTTGTATAACCTTCATTTCTGCTCTCTCCCCAGTCAAACCATCCTGCAAACCAGCCTCATTACAAAGAACAAAAAAGAAAGAGGGGAAAAAAGTAGTTCTGCAAAAGCCACCACTAAAGCAACCATGTCTAATAACATGTGCCTTCAATATTTCAGACTCATGGTCCCCACATCTCCATAAATAAGGTTCATTTCCTTAGGATTTTTTTTTTGTAGGCAATGGGGTTAAGTGACTTAGTGCCCAGGGCCACACGGCTAGTAAGTGTCAAGTGTCTGAGGCCAGATTTGAACTCAGGTCCTCCTGACTCCAGAGCCAGTGCTCTATCCAGTGTGCCACCTAGCTGCCCTTCCTTAAGTTGCCAGTACAATTATAGAGCATTCAGCTTACTTTTGTTCTTTTAGTTTGCATTGTTATAATGTGGTTTTTTTTTGGGGGGGAAGGGGGTCTGCTTACTTTATTCTGAATCAGTTCATGTAAATCTTCCTGAGTTCTCCGAATTCTTCCTAAATGTCATTTCTTAGAGTGCAGTAATAACCCATTCTATTCATTTACTACAATTTCTCCCCTAGTAAAGTATTGACCTACTTTATTTCCCATTCTTTGTTGCCATAAAAAGTCAGCATTATATCATGGAATTTAACTTCTAGAATGTTATGAGTTCAGAGGCCCAGGGAGATTAAAGGATTTGTTCAGTATCCCATACTAGAATTAGCTTTGGGGTGTTATATTGCACAGAACACTGGGCCTAGAGTCAGGAAGACCTGAGTTCAAATCCAGCCTCAGACACTTAGTTACTGTGCAGCCTTGGGCAAATTGGCCTCAGTTTCTTTAACTATAAAATGGGGATGATAATAGCACCTACTTCCCAGACTTGTTATGAGGATCACATGAGATAGTTTTTGTCAGCTGCCTAGCACAGTGTCTGGCACAGAGCAAGTGCTCAGTAAATGTATGTGTCCTTCATTTCTTCTTTCTTGACTTTGCTTAATGTTTCTTCCACCACAGCACTGCGTCTGCCTGCATCAATAGGGCAAGAGTGGAGGAGTCTGGGGCCGCTTCTCTGTAGGTTGTGCTCAATGCTTAGAGTCTGCCTTTCCCTAGGGCGAGGGTGATGGTGGGGGAGCTTCTGAGTGGGGAACTGGAGTGTAAAGTTAGGCCGTAAGGTAAAATCCGTAGTACCAAAGACCCTCACAAATCCCCTACAGTCACCCAGAAGTATCTTTAAGTAGCTGCAGTTGGAAAGGGCTTGGGATCTTTTTAAAAGTTGAAGCTCCTTAAGTTGTTATTTTTTTTTCCCTTCCCCTTCCCCATGGATAGAGTTGAATTGGTTCGTAAGTTAAATATGAGTATGACATGCCCCGGATGTATTTAGAAGTTCTGTGGGCCAGGGTGTCTCACTGCCCCAGACTATGTCATTGGTAGATGTAATTCTCATACCAGGAAGTGTCCTAGTTACCATACAGTTATGGGATGCTGTTCATATCCTATGTTGTCTGTCTGTCTGTCTGTCTCTCTCTCTCTCCATTTTTTTTTTTTTACAGATTCATGGTTCTTTTTTGACAACATATTATAATCATATTTGAGTAATTAAGAAAACTAAAATCAGAAGTTCTTTCTTTTCCATTTTCTGTTGCCTCAAGCCTTTGGCCTGGCCTTGAATTTCCGAGTGAGACCTTCGTGTTGTGTCTTGTTAGTAGACCTCCTTCCCCAAGGTTTCCTGTCACCAGATTTTGGAAACAGCTACACAGTGAAAGGCAGTTTGACAAAGTGCTTCAAGCAAACTAACTGTGTTTCCATTTCTTTTACTCTAAAGATCATTCCTGAATGCTAGTGATGGTGAAGCTGGGAAGAGGTTCCTTTAAACCACCACCAGGATGAATCATCTGCCAGATGATCTGGAAAATGCCCTCAGCGGAAGTCAGGGCTCCCATGCTTCTCTGCTCAACGTCCACTCCATCAACCCCACCCAGCTGTTGGCCAGGATCGAGTCCTACGAAGGGCGGGAGAAGAAAGGCATCTCTGACGTCAGAAGGACTTTCTGTTTGTTTGTCACCTTTGACCTCTTGTTTGTTACTCTGCTGTGGATAATAGAGTTAAATGTGAGTGTTACTCTTCCATTCGTTTTAGCTTTTCAGTTTCCAAAAATCAAAGTGGTTTCACATTTTCTTCAACTACTGTTTCCTCCCCATGTAATTCTATTTAAATAGGGTGTCAGTCTAAACATGATGTTTCTGAGCTGATGAGATATGCAGTGGCTTAAACATTTAAGGTTCCTTATTTTGTTGATATTTTAAAATTTAAACTAATAATCTTTCTACTCTTGTTTGTGCCCTAAGCCTTCTCTTCCTCAGTCTTATCATCCTTTGTTCTCTCTCGATGGAGCTTGGCTCTGCAATGAGGCACCAAGTATTTCAGATCCGATCTGACTGGGGCAGAGTAGAACATGGCTGTCACCTCCCTTTCCCTGGACATAATGTCTTATTGCTCAGAGCTATATTTCTATAAAAGTGCTTTGCAATTATTATCTCATCTAATCCTCATGACAGCCCTGGGAGGGAGATGCCATTATTATCTCCATTTTACAGATGAGGAAACTGAGGTGTAGACAGGTTAAGGGATGTGCCCAGAGTAACTTAGTTTGTAAGTGTCTGAGGCAGGTTTTGAACTTGATTCTTACTGGCCTGAAGTCTGCTATTCTGTGCTCTGCTACCACCTCCTTGCTGTCTGGGATCAAAGCAGCTTTTGGCTGCCAAGTCACACTGATGAGTGGCTTGGCTTGAATTGGAAGTTCATTAAACCTCAGTTCTTTTTCCCAAGGTACTGTTATACAGCACCGCCTACTTCATCCTTTACTTTTGAAGCTGATTTTTTGAACCAAAGTGTGTAGCCATTCATTTATCCCTTTTAAATAATAGGTTAGATCTGGCTTATTGGCACAGCACAGGGGCTCTTAGCCTGGAGTCTGGGAACTCTGAAACAAATATTTTGATAAGTGCATCTGAATATAATTACTTTCCTCTTTCACTTCGTGCATTTAAAAACATTGTGATTCTCGGACAATCTAATACAATCTGAGTTGATCCGCAGGTTTTACCGGACATCCAAAGGGATCCATGACCCAGGAACTCTTCAGAAGCCCTTCTCTAGAGTGTCGCTCTTTGGGGATCTTGATGTTCGGTGTGTTCGCTAACCCTCCCCACTAAGTCAGTCTGTAAGTTAGACAAGCATCCTCATATGCCCTAGCCATTATTGTAAATGAGGTCAGCATAGGACCCAGTGACAGAGTCTGGGGGCCCTCTCCTGATAATCTAAAACATTGACACAGACGCTTTAGTGACTGTTCCTTGAGTCTAGTCCTGTGATAAGTTCCTAGTCCAGTTGACTCTTGTCACTGACCCCATCGCTGCCTGCCTTTTCAGGAAGATAAGGTGAATGGCTCAGATGCTTTACTAAAATCTCTCCATGAAGCGTGGCCACAGTATTGTCGGGGGAGGAGACGAGGCTAGTCTTCAGTGTCAGGGTCTCGAGGAAGCCGTGCTGGCCTGTACTTCCCTTTCTGAGGCTCCCTCTTTGTCTTCTCCCTCACTCAAGTTCTCCCTCCCTTTCCTTTTCCTTTGGGCTCTCTGCTGCCACTTGTTCGCCTCCTTTCCTCTGGCCCAAAGGCCCCTGAGATTTGCTTTAGATCTCCCGAGTTCTCGGGCCTTCCTCTCATTTGGAGCACTCGCTGCCTCCTGCATTGGGAAGGATTTCTTCTTAGCCAGAGACTGGGCTTCCTGTAATCAACGGCAATGCGTTCGTTTTCAGGGAAGGATTATTAGCAAATGGAACAGAGAACTTGCAGGAGTAGGGGGGCCAGTTTTAATTGGAACTAGTTTTTAGTGGGACCCATTTGGTTTCTGAAGAAGAAAGCTGAATGCCCCGAAAAGAACTGCTGATCACAGTTTGAAATGCGTTCTGTCCATAACTTCAGCCTTGCAGAGTAGCTGGAGTTTTATAAGTTCCTTAGAATTTCATTTATTTCCAACCTGGGTCGGCTTCTAGCTTCATTTCCACTTCTTTAAAGCCTCTCTCTATGTAGCGCTGTCCCATTCAAATGATGAATATTGTCAAAGGAAGCTGGTTATTAACTAGGTTGTTTGGTGGAGGAATCTGCCTTTTCAGAACTGTCTTTTAGTGTAGATAGTGAGAGTGCAGAGGTGTTTACAAGCCAAACATCTCGCTTCTTCACAGTGGGCACCAACAGGTTTAAAGTCAAGTAGGAATGGAAGAGGACATAGTGGCCCCAGCTTCCTCAGAGCCTACTTTACACTTCTTGCCCCTGCCAGCTTCCAGCAGTCTCTCCTTCCTCCGACACCTCAGATCTTTAGCTACACCTCTCTCTCTGTCTCTCTCTCTCTCTCTCTCTCTCTATGTCTCTCTCTCTCTCTCTCTGTGTCTCTCTCTCTCTCTCTCTCTCTCTCTGTCTCTCTCTGTCTCTCTCTCTCTCTCTCTCTCTCTCTCTCTCTCTCTCTCTCTCTCTCTCTCTCTCTCTCTCTCTCCCTCTCTACCTCTCTGCCTCTCTCCCTAATAGCCCTTTAGATCCTGGAGATCAGGTTCTGGGCCATATTGGGCTGAGTACAGTGGTCAGAACATTAGGTGATTTAAATGGAAACAACTGTGTGTTCACAGCTATGTATTCTAATTGGTGCTGTTGCAATGGAAATGAATTGTGCATAATATTGAAATGATATTTTATTTAGAATGTTAGGATAATCTCCTGAGGTGTTAAAGGGTGCTGCCTGGAAGCCAAAGTCCAGGGAGGTTGTGACTTCCCCCAGGTGACAGTCAGCATCAGGTGAAGGCTTTGAGCCAAGGCTGTCTGCCTCTTGTCTCCTGAAATAGAAGTGCCTGGTGCCTGGTGGACGCAGTGCTTGGTGTCAGCCCAGCCAAGTTCAGGCTGTTATGCCCAGGCCGGCTGCAGGAGGGGGACTCTTTCAACTACCATGCCTCACAGAGCTGATCTGCTGCACTAAACAGTGTGGTCATTTCATCCTTTCAAACACATTTCTGCTTTGTGTGAGTTCAGAATTTGGACGTGCGTGTCCTTCGTTTACTAGTGATAAATGTTTCCATTGTCATCCTCTGTTGCTATCATTTGATATTCATCCAATTGGCATGTTATTAAAGTTAAAATTTAATAGGCCATTGGGCATTCAGATTTGTACATTGACTGTGCATTGGTTTTATTTTGGCATCTAGAACATTTCAGGTAGAAGATTCAGCTGAAAAAAGGGTGACTGTGTTAGGAGAGCAGAGAACAGCCAAAGTCCAGCCTTTCAGTCGGCGTTCCTATTAGGGGATCAATAGCAGATCGGTGAAAACCTCTGTTGAATGCCTCCGTGTTATGAGGCTTCAGAAGTAGAGTGAGAGTGTGGCCTAGTCTTCTGGAAGACTGACAATATGCCCAGAGCAATGGAATGTGGCATCCATGGCAGTAGAATTTCAGGAAAAGGGGGAGATTGTTAGAAGTGGCAAAGGCAAGACTTCGTGGGAGTGAGGGGGCTTGAGCTGAGGCTTGAAGGTGGAGTGGAGGCAGAAGGGGGTGGGAGCAAAGGGCTCAGTGTGAGCAAAGTCACAGATGTGGGAATGGGCAGCGGAGGAGGGATGGTGAAGAATGGGAGAAGATGCATCTTTTGTGTGTCTTGGAAGTCACAAAGTATTAGGGTGGAAAGTGAGGTGGGATCCAATTGTAGAACCCCTTGAGAAGTGGGCAGAGAAAGTTGAGCTTTAGTGTAGTAGAGAATAGAGAGGTGATGCAGGTGCTTGAGGGAAGCTAGGGGGTGCCATAGTGCACAGACCACTGGGCTTGCTTCCTGAGTTCAAATCTGGCCTCAGACACTTCCTAACTGTGGGACCCTGGGCAATTCACTTAACCCTCTTTGCCTCAGTTTCCTCATCTGTAAAATGAGCTGCAAAAGGAAAAGGCGAGTCACTCTAGTATCTTTGCCAAGAAGACTCCAAATGGGGAGTCACGAGAGTCAGACACGACTGAAATGAGTGAACGACAACATGGGTGCTTGAGCAGGGGAGGACGGTTTTAGGCAAGGTCACCTGTTACCTGGACATTTAGAGCTAGGAGGGACTTTACGGATCATTTGGTCCAGTTCCCTCATTTGACAGATGAGGAAACAGAGGCCCAGAGAGTTTTGTTGCCTCACCCCAAGGCCACCCAGCTGGTCCGTGGCATAGCTAGTGCTCAAGCATGGGAGTCCTGAGATCAGAGTCCCCATGCACAGCCTTTCCATGTAGGGAGAGACCAGGAGGCTCCCCAGGATGCTGTGCTGCTGTGGCCCTGCACACCTGTGGGGAGCAGCAGTGAGTATGGAGAGAGGAGAGCAGTGTTTCTGAGGAAGATCAGTCAGCCAGGGAATGGACTGGAGACAGGGGATGTAGGGGAGGGAGGCGTTAGAGAGGCCACTAAGGAAAAGAGATAAAAGGTAGTCATTTGGGCAGAAATGGGTGATTTGGAATCAGATCTGGTAAGGGGAGGAAGATGATTTCAGTTTATGTTTTGTCGAAGTGACAGTGGAGGAGAGGTGTGATTTAGGCATTGGGGTGGGAAAAGGGGCTGGGTTTGTGATTACATTGGTATAGGGAATTCCTCTGTGAGGAAACTCGCTCTTCTGATGTACATTGGCACGTAGAGTGACTTTCCCAGGGTCCTGCAGCCAGGATGTGCCAGAGACAGAGCTTCAACCGGAGCCTTCCTAATTCTGAGGCCAATTCTCTGTTGTGCTATTTGGAAATATGGGAAAGGAGCGTAGGACGAGGCTGGGTGGGAATGTCGCCTTTGAGCCCCCTGCAAAGAGCGACAGCTAAGTGCACGCCTTCAGTAGAAACAGACTCTAGAGGAGGAGCTTTTTAGGCAGTCTTGTTCATTGTTTGGAATTCTGTATGGGCTAAACAAAGCCAAGAGTGGCCCTGCTTGGTCTGTGGGCTGAGCGGCTGCTGTCGGCATCCTTTTCTCTCAATTGGGGAGGCACGAGGTGCGGCATCACCAAACCTGCTTGGTATTTAGGACTGGCTTGTCTTGGTTGTTTGTGCTTCTTTCCCAGCTCTCTGGCTTCTGGCCTCTTAAAGTAAATGAAAGCCTGGCCAGATGCTCTTCTTCTCTGAGGTCAATAGGTATGTGAGCCGAGAGTTCTTCAGTGACTTATTTTTCCCGTGTCTGAACTTCAGGTTAGTGCCTTAAGCCCTCTTTCCCTTTAGCGGGTACATGTGAGATTTGGAATTTACCAAGAACACGTGTCATGCTTATTTGCTTCAGGTCATGATCCTAACATAGGGCCCCATCCTAATTCTGTCACTGAGGCTGTCAGCTTCTTTTCTTGCTTTCACGTGTCCTGCAGATTTGATAAGCCAGCCATCTGTGCCTTCGTTCAAGTTATTAGTAAAAAGTCTTGAATGGAACAGGGCAGAGGACAAACCACTTTGTGCCACTCCCTTGACATCCTCCTTCATTTGGCCAGGCTCCATGAACATTCTGGGGGTCTCAAGACTCAGTTGATGGACATCCTAAGACAGGGATGAATGTTGGGTTCAGATGCCACACTGGAGGACCTCAAGGGCCACACGTGGCCTCGAGGCCACAGGTTCCCCACGCCTGTGGGACATTTTGGAGCTTGGCACTAAGAGTATTAGGCAGGGAGTGAGACAGGTTTGCAGCTGGTATAAATGTTAGGTGAGAACTTTAGGATCAAGGAGAATGCACAGCACTAATGAAGCTGCTTAGCATTGACAGGGCTGTTCCGGAACCACACAGGTTATTCACCTCTACATAGGTGGTTTGGTTTTTCCATGTAAATTTTGTTGGGAAAAATACAGAGTCACAGAATTCTATGAGTTGAGGAGGAGCACAGTGGAGATCCAGTCCCAGCTTCCACACTGTGGAACCCCCAGCAGACCAGCGATCTGCCAGCCTGCTCTTGAAAAAGAACCAACTTACAAGAGGGGAAGGGCCAGGCCACCTTGGAATGGGGCTAATTGTCAGTAGCCTTCTTTGGCCACCATGTCCCAGTACTGAGGTCCAGACCCTTTTCAGAAAAGCTGCTGTCTCAATGTGCTTCCTTTGTCTTAGCCTTTTGAAATCAGTTTCTCAAAGCCTATGGTTAAACACTAAATTTCCTCATTTGAGATTTAGCCATCATGCTGATCTGTGAGGGTTTTGGGGGATCCTGACTCATCATCTAGTTTGTTAGCTGTCTCTCCTAGCTTTGGGTCATTGCCACCTTTGAAATGTAGGCCCTCTGCACGATTATCTGAGTTAGGGAAAAAACCAAACATGAAACCACATTGGGACCAGAGGTCCCAGGTGTGCTCCTCCGGGACCTCCTTCCATGTGGAGACGGAAACGGCAGCAGCTTGACTGAGTCTGCATCTCCCGAGCGAGGCACGTTATCGATGTTGCCTTCTTGTCCCCGGGAAGAACACGCAGCATCAGACCCTTGGCTCAGTCTAGACACTCCCGCATACTGGCGGATCGCCTTATTGCCTGCACCAGTTACACGATCCCATCCAGAAAGACACGTGGTGGGCCTGCCGACCGATTCTTGGGGCAGCTCCATGCTCTGTGAGCGCATCCTAAACGGTCACTTACTGTTACTTGCACATTTGTTCTAGATTGATTTTGGCGGTCAATGCCCCGGTCACCGTTGACCTGTAATTTTTAGATTGTGTTGTCTTTCCTTCTGTGAAAGCCATCGTCCTCTTGTCAGTCCTGAGGCACTTTGTCTTCCCAGTCTTCCTCACAGTGGTGCGTCAGTCCTATCCACTCGTTCTTTCAGTAGCTAAGGATGCAGGTTAGTTGACTCCATCAAGGGGAGCTGGTTAGGGGCTCTCTTACTTATCTTGGGTATCAACGCCCTAGACGACATCTTTGATCTTTTATTTCTGGTGCGAAGGTCATTCTCTGTGGCCTAAAAATGGAGAAGCAAAAATGAGGATTCAGGATCCCTGTGTCCTCTCGGTTGTTGGCTGGCATCGCCCCTTCCCCCCCGAGCAGCGGTCCTAGCCTTTCATTGGTTCTTTCTCTTCCTCACTGTACCTGCCCTCTCCTAGCCCTCCCCTCCTATTGTCCTTCTTTTGCCTTGCCAACCTTAGCTCATGGTGACCTTTGGTACTCTTGCCATCCTTTTTCAACAGGGCCGTGCTATGCTTTTGTCTTCATCCTCCCTTGCCTGCCCTCGCTTCCACCGTGTGCATGTCTTCTAGATACTCTCATAGGTGAGCTTTCTGTGCATCTATGTGGGGCCTTTCAGGTGCTGAAATGACATTCTTCAGTGTCACATCCTGCTGGGCTGATGTCCTCTGTGGACTTTGAGTCTGTGGGATATGACCTCTCCTCCCTCTGACATCTGGAATCTCTTCTCAAAAGTCTAGGTGAGATGTTGGATGATTCCCAGCCTTTGTCTCCTCTGTTACAGACTCTGAGGGAGAGCTCCCTTCCTTTCCTTCTCCTCTTCCCAGGCTTCCCATCAGTTTTCCCTAGTAAGTCCCTCATTAAATGGGCGCACCAGCGGTTGAGGGTCAGAATGCTGTCTGCAGGAGACTGCTTATCAAGCATTTAAAATAACAGACACACAGAAATATAAAGTAAGCATTTTATAGTGAGGTCCACAAAGCAGTAACCAACAGATGCTGAAAACAGGGAATCCCAGGTCTTTCTGGGGCATCACATTTCTGCTCTGTTGATCAGTTTTTCTGGGTAAAGTAGAGAACCTTCCTTCTTCAGCATGCTCTTTTCTTTCCGTTGCCGACTGCTCTTCTGCCCTTTAGCTCCCCTGTAAGTGTGCGGTCTCTTTGACCATAAGTGGGCATGGAATGCATAAACATTTTTGTGACCAGCAGTCTCCAGGGCGGGGAATGCTTTGATGTTCATCTGACTTTGGGCCAGAGGCTCCTTGACTCAAGAGCTCTCGTGGTGATTTTACAAAGACCTGCCTCATACACACAGGCTCCAGAAAGCCCCGGGATCTTCCAGGGGGCTTCATGGAAATCTTGCTGTATCTTGGGAAATCAAAAATAACTCTGTCTTTGGTTCAGATGATTGAAAAACTAATTGCTGTTTGTTATTCCTATGCTCAAGTTGAAGAAACTCTAAAAATTGATGCACTTGCAAGGTCCACTTGTTGGATTTTTGTGTTTTTTCTCTACCATTTCTTTTTTAAATGAAAGTAAAGATAGAGCTCTGGACTCAGAGTCAGGCAACCCCGGATTCAAACAATGCCTCCAACCTAACCTTGCAGGGCCTCATTTTCCTCTACTGTGAAATGCTGAATGTCTGGCCTGGGGGCCTCTGAAGTTCTTACGGCTCTAGATCTAGACAGTGAAGCAGCACGGAGGGAGCCCTGGCTTGGGAACTGGAGGTAGCTTTCAAATACTCACTCTACTGCTTCGTTCCTCTGGGATCACAGGCGAGTGCTTTGACCCCTAGACTTCAGTCACCCCATCTCTGAAATGAAAGGGTTTTGCCGTATGATCTCTTAAGGGCCAAATCCTACAGTCCATCAGTTCCGCTAATTGAGAGCCTACCTAACTGTATTTATTTACTCTCTATCCCAATCTCTGTGTTACCTTTTTTTTTTTTCTTTAGAGACTGGGTCTCTCTGTCTTATCCAGACTGGAAGTGTGGGGGCCACTCGTGAACTGATCCCACAAAGCATGGGAGAATTGACCTTCTCTGTTTCCGGCTTGGGCTGGTTTGTGCCTCTTAGGCAACCTAGTGGCTGACCCCTCACTCCTGGGGGTGCACCATATTGAAGCTGAATTTAGGGCTGCCATCCAGTGGGCAGAACCCACTGTAGTCTCAGAGTCTTGAGATTAAGCCATCCCCCAGCCTGAGCGTCTTGGTAGCGGGGGCTGTGTGTGCCCCCAAGCCCAGCCCTCTGTGTTATCCTTCACAGTGCAGTAGGAGGCTTGATCAGATGCCTTCCTGAAGTCCAGGCAGACAGACCCACCCACATTCCCCAGCTTGGCCAGGCTGTTCCCCTGTCTGCAGGGGCAGAGGTCGGTCTAGTATGGTTTGGTAGTGTGTGTTGGCATTTGCTGTTTTGAAAATATTCTCTCATTTCTCGCCTGTTTGAGGAAAGCTGTGAGTGGGAGAAGGAGAAGCTGTCACCAGGGAGCAGGAGAGGATACAATCTGTCTCAAGTCTGCAGCACAGCTCCTGGCACAGAGCTTGGTGGGGTCAGCCCAGAGCTAGGAGGACAACAGGGGAGCTGTCCTTTGTCCAGGAAGAGCGAGAGGCAACAAGTCAGGCCTGCAGTGGGGGGAGGATTCTAGTTTGGCTCATGTTTTATGAGTAATTTTTTTTTTGGCTAAGCAGTGGGGTTAAGTGACTTGCCCAGGGTCACACAACTAGTAAGTGTCAAGTATCTGAGGCTGGATTTGAACTCAGGTCCTCCTGAATATAAAGCCGGTGCTCTATCTGCGCCACCTAGTTGCCCCTAGGAGTAATTTTTAAAATGATATTTTTTCCCCTAAGTGAGATTTGTAAATCCTAAAATGCCCTCTCCTTGTGAGTTGTTATTATCACAGCTTTCCTTCTTACAGAAATGCATGGCATTGTCACCCCAGCAGTTTGTGACAGCAAGACCCCTCATTGGTCAGCTGGGCATGTACTCCTAGCCTTAGCATGATGTCTTCTTGCAGGAGGGGGAGAGAAGAGTTACATTTGACTGACTCATCCGCTCCCTGTGGCCCTCTGAGTGACCCCGGGGAAGTCGCTGTGTTGAGCCGGATGGTCTGGGGGATCCCTTCTGGATCAAGGTCCTTGGTGTTCTCGCCGTACTCATCTTCAATGAATGGATTGACTGAATATTTAAATTGAGTTGAACTGGATAATTTTCCACAGTGTCACAGAGTTACAGACAAAAGAGGCCTTAGTCAAGCTTCCCCAATACAGTCATTCCCATCCCTTCCTCCTGCCCCATTAGTAACTGAGTAAACTGAGACCCAGAGAGAAGTGAGATCCTCACGGACACTTTGCCAGGAGGCAGGAGATCCTGGACTCAAACGGAAAGACTTTGCTCTGCCGTGTTCCGGGATTCCCATGGTCTGAGGAGGTGGGCAGGGACGTGCGTATTCCTAACTCCAGCCTTTCTCTCTCCACTTTTCTTCTTTCCCTTCTAGGTGAACGGCGGCATTGAGAACACCCTGGAGAAGGAGGTGTTGCAATATGACTACTATTCGTCTTACTTTGACATATTTGTGAGTATTTCCCACGTCCCCAGGGCTGGTGCTGGCAGGAGGCTCACATCTTTCCATGCTGACACTTCCTTTCTGCCCTTCACCCTGGCGGAGCTAGTTCTTCTCTTTCTTGAAACCCCAGCAGCACCTCCGCACTGCCCTCTGACCTCCGTGCTTTGCGCTGTGCCCCGGGCGGCAATCTTCTTTGACACGTTACTGCTCGTCCATTAAGCCAGCTAGAAAGCCAGCGGAGGGCATATTTACCTACAGGCCAGTCTGTGTCTTTTCAGGGGAATAAGCCTTTATGTGGAACTTATTATTTGCCAGGCACTGTGCAAGTATTATCTTGTTTGATTCTCACCACAGTCCTTTAGGGTAGGTGAGGAAATTGAGGCAAGCAGGAGTAAAGTGACTTGCTAGTTAATATCCAAGGCTGGATTTGAACTCAGGTCTTCCCGACCCCAGGCCTGGCACTCTCTGCACCACCCCACTGAGCTGCCCCATGTTAATATCTCATATCTGGGCATTAATTTTTTCACGAGAGGTTTTAAGGACAATACGTCTTTAAACATAAGTTATCTTCAAGCTGGGGCCCTTAGACCTAAATACAGCAGCTGTGCCTGAGGTGCACAGCAGACAAAACCCAAGTCCAAGTAGCAGAGCAAGAGCTCAAAAGCGATTTGAGGAAGCTGAGTCCTTTACTGTGTAGGTCTCTACTGTGTAAAACAGACTTACAGGAAACAAGCTTCACATATGAGCTTCAGAAATACAAACACTGCTCTCAGAGCCCAGAGAAAATCAGCTGGTTCCCTTTGTCTGCTGTGGAAGATGAGCATGTGAATGGGGCCAGGTTCATCGCCTTCTCTGGGCCTCAGTCTTCTCATCTGTACTGTCCAAGTCCTTCTCAGCTCTGTCTGGGAGTCTACCGGGAGCTCCATTTCTTCTCCTCAGTGGAGAAGAGCACATTGTCTAGCCAGGGCATTTCCATTAAGGTGAAGGGAGGGAGATCATGATTCATAAATATCTGTTGTTTGGCCATTTCAGTTGTGTCTGACTCTTTGTAACTCTATTTGGGGCTTTCTTGGCAAAGACACTGCGGTGGTCGGCCATTTCCTTCTCCAGCTCATTTTGCAGGTGAGGAAACTGAGGCAAACAGGGATAAGTGACTTGCCCAGGGTCACACAGCTAGTAAGTGTCTGAGGCCAGATTTGAACTCAGGAAGATGAGTCTTCCTGACTCGAGGCCCGGCCATTCTATCCGCTGCATTGTCTAGCTGCCCCATAATTATTCATAAATGTTGAATACAACTAAAATCATTCCAAATCCAAATTAGACACAATAGATCAGAGACGCAGAGCCGCTGGTGCTGCTCACACAAGTATGCTGTTCTCTTTTTGTCAAGAAGAAGAGGGGGAGGGAGTGGAGAGTTGGAATTCATTTATCAGGTTCAGCATGTAGTCAGGGACCCAGCTTGAAGGCCCGTGACTCCCTGCCCGGGCACCTGCGGAGGCTCAGCTTGGGCTTATCTCTGAGCTGCTGGGGCTGCCTACACCTGAGCCGGGGCTGGGGGGTCCCCGGATGATCTTGTTGATGGCTGTCCTTGCCTTTGCTTTCCCTCCTCCCCGTCCATTCTCCCATTTCTTGAGAGATGCGGACATCTCAGCAAGGTGAGGACATAGACACCTGGCCTAACCCCATTCCTGCCTGTATGCGTTCCAAAGTTTGTGTTTGCACATGAAGTGAGGAAGGAACATTCCAGAAGCTCTTTGCCTCCTGTCTTCTAAAAGGAGATGGATGACAGCATCCTACAATGAATGGATTGACTGAATATTTAAATTGAGTTGAACAGGATAGTTTTCCACAGTGTCACAGAGTTACAGACAAAAGAGGCCTTAGTCAAGCTTCCCCAATACAGTCATTCCCATCCCTTCCTCCTGCCCCATTAGTAACTGAGTAAACTGAGACCCAGAGAGAAGTGAGATCCTCACGGACACTTTGCCAGGAGGCAGGAGATCCTGGACTCAAACGGAAAGACTTTGCTCTGCCGTGTTCCGGGATTCCCATGGTCTGAGGAGGTGGGCAGGGACGTGCGTATTCCTAACTCCAGCCTTTCTCTCTCCTGGCACTCTCTGTACCGCCCTACTGGGCTGCCCCATGTTAATATCTCATATCTGGGCATTAATTTTTTCACGAGAGGTTTTAAGGACAATACGTCTTTAAACATAAGTTATCTTCAAGCTGGGGCCCTTAGGCCTAAATACAGCAGCTGTGCCTGAGGTGCACAGCAGACAAAACCCAAGTCCAAGTAGCAGAGCAAGAGCTCAAAAGCGATTTGAGGAAGCTGAGTCCTTTACTGTGTAGGTAGCTGTCAGCTACCTACACAGCTGTGTACTAGCTGTCAGCAGACTGAGAGGACTTTAATCCTGTGTTCCCTTTAAGGCTGAGCAGGTCTGTGAGAGGTGGCCTTGGTTTTTTTCCTACATCACCTCTGCTCCCTCCTGCTTCCTTTCTCCCAGGCTGTTTGACTGTCAGTCCTATTGTATGGGGCTGTCTTTTCTTTCTTTTTGGCCCAGTCCTTTGTTCTCCTCTGTCCCTTCACACGTCAGGCTTTGTCCGGCTCTGTGTGACAGGCGGGCTAGCCAGGTGCTGACCAGGGAGCCAGGAAGACCTGGCTTTGAGTCTCTCCTCTGACACTCCCTGTCTGTGTGGCCAGGGACAAGTCACATCACCCCTCACTGCCTCAGTTTCCTCATTAGTAAAAGGAGGGGATTGGCCTAGCTGGTCTTTAAGATTCCTCGTCGCTCTAGAGTTAGGAGCCATAGTCCTGATTACTGGCCTTTGAATAAGTCATAGGCACTGGGTTTTGACCTTTAAAATGAGGACATGCTTTTTCTTCCCTCTCTTTTGAAACAGCTCCTGGCCGTTTTTCGGTTCAAAGTGTTAATCCTCGCATATGCCGTGTGCAGGCTTCGCCACTGGTGGGCGGTAGCGGTGAGTATGCCCCTCCTCCCCTCTGAAAGTGACGGGTGAGCCTGGCTGGGTGCCGAGACCCCTGGAATTTCCTCTTCGCCCCTCAGATCTCTTGTTTGAGGTGACGAGGCCCAGGTAGGCTTTCAATAGAACGCTGGCATCCATGTGCCAACCCCTGTGTGCAGGCACTCGAGCACACCCAGGCTTGCTTTAGGCCTCGAGGGGCTTCCTTCACCTGTTAATGAGAAAATACTTGGGTTTGTCCTGTGGATGGCAAGGCCAAATAGGTCACTGACAAGGGGACACCCCCTCCCCAACCTCATGCTGAACCGGATGGGACCCAGGGACGGCATCTCTGTGCCGTGAGATTGTTCTGCTAGTGAAGTGCTTGAGGACCCCGGGGTTAGAACTGCTTCGACTTGCAGCTGGTTACCTAAATCGAGAGGTGAGGGAAATGAGAAAAAATGAGAGGAGGAACTGAAGGCTTGGATTTGGTCGACCCACCTCCTCTTGGGGCAGCAGCTTTACGTGTAATAAATACAGGGAAGAGAAAGGGGAATCTTGAATTTATGAAAGGGAAAACAAATTGGCTCCAGGCCTGTGGGCAGGTAAACTATTCTGGACCTCAATTTCTCCTCTATAAAAGGAGATGCCCTGGTCCTTTCTAAGCCTTCAGTGAGATCATCTTTGTAAGGCAGAGTTCTGGGCACACGGTTAGTGACATATAAATATTTGCTGTTATCATCATTAACATTCTTCTGTGACATCTTCCCATCTCTTTATTTTCCATTTATTTCTTGGTGTATTTCTGAGGCTCTCTTGGGGCTAGGCTTATCCCAATTGGTGTCTCATCTGAGGAAGAAACTGCTATGAGGCCCTGGGCCTTTAGCGCTCCTGGACCCAGCCGTGGACAGCTCTGTACCTCCTGCTGTTTGTGTTGGCCTAGCCGGGAGGAAGCGTAATGCCTGTGGGCAGGGACTTTCCTTGCTGTGAATGAGAGTGATGCTGTCACTTTCCTAGGAAAACCCTGGGTGTCTGTGGTCACATCTACCCCCGCAGTGCTGCTTTGGGGGGTAGGATTGGGCTGATCCAGGGACTGGATCGCTGAGAGTGTCATTGACAGGCACGGAGCAGGGGATCTCCCTCCCTAAACACCGGTCCTCTTTGGGCCCTCGCTGCATCTGTCTCTTGGCTTTTGGGTTACTGCCTTCTGTCTTGTGAGATGCTCTCATTCCGGGGTTACGCGCACACGCCTGCGCCTGGGATGTTCTCCTCCCCATCTCTCCCTCCTGCCTTCCCCGGCTTCCTTCAGCTCCCAGCCAACGTTCCCCCTTCTTTCCCCTGAGCCCAGCCCCGGTCCATCGTGTCTGCGGCCTCTCTGCCCTCAGCACAGTGCCGGGCACGTAAATGCCGTGTGCTTGACGTCAGCAGCCGTCCCTAGCAGGCGGCACACGGTGGCAGCTCAGCTCTGCGTGGGCTCCTGACCTTTAAGACCAGCAGAGTGCTCTGCAGATGCTGTCTCATTCAGCCCTCACAGCCACCCTGTAAGGCGGTCACATGCTCTTACCATGCCATTCTTACAGATGATAAAATAGACGCTCAGAATCCTTCCCTAGACCCTCTGTGGTGGTGGCCATGGGCAAGCCGCATCACCGCTAACCCAGATTCCTGAGTCCGGGCTTAGCTCTCCGGTATTCATTCAACAAATACTTACCCAGTGGCTGCTAGGAGCAAAGAATTGCATGTACAAAAGTAGGTATGATCAAAGCCTTGCCCTCAGAGAGCTTTTAGTCTCTTATGGGGCTTTGAGGACGAGGATGAAGGACGGGGGGGGCAGGGGCCCAGGCAGGCCGCTGTGGCCGTAGCAGGGGGAGGAAGGCGCAATTGCCTTCCCGGGGCGGAGGACGCTGTGTCAGAAACGTGCCCTTGGAGCTGACAGCCCCTTTCCCACATGCCCACCGAGCAGCTGCAGTGCCGTCTGGAGTCCTGGCACAGCTCCAGCCTCTGGGCCGAGTGTGGGGAGCTGACCCACAGGGAGGGCCTTTGGAGGACCTCACTCACAGCAACTTTGGAAAGCGGGGCCCGTCGCTGCCCCCACTTTACAGATGAGAGAATTGAGGCTCAGGTGAATGACTTGCTCATGGTCACAGGACTAGCCAGCATCTGAGGCAGGATTTGAACGTGGGTCTTCTGGAATCCAAGTTGGGCGCTTGGTCCCCTCTGCCGTCGGTGACCGCCAGCCGCCCTTCTAGCTCTGATCTAGGATCCTGTGGTCCTGACCCTCAGTAAGTGACTTTACCTCCCTGGTCATCAGTTTCCCCAGCTGTAAAACAAAACGATTGGTTTAGGGGATCTCTATAATGTCATCCATCTGAATTCTTTGGTTTGGTAGAGAAATAGAGAGATCGAGCAGTTATTAAGCCCTTACTGTACGCTAGGGGTTCAAATACAAGAAAACAAGATGGTCTGTCTTCTCCTTCTTGTGGGGAGACTCAAGAAAGCCAGAGAGGAAGGGGGGGCAGCGTCTGCAGGTGGACAGGGCCTGGGAGGGGCGTCCAGAGAGTGGACAACACTCAGGGTAGTGGCTGTCCTTGTGGGTGGAGCTGCACACTCACTGTTCAGGGTAAGTCACGTGAATAAGGGGCACTCTGATGGGCCTTCACCCACCTTTGCCCATATTCAAATAGTTGACGAGAATGAGAGTGGAGAGGGGTCGGGCCCTTCCCTGGGCTGGCTCTGTGGCCTGCTCTCCTCCCCCCATGCAGCAACAGTTCTCTGACTCCCCAGGTGGTGGGAGGGTTGGATTTTGTGTCTGGGGACCCAGACACGATCAGGGCGTCACTTCCCAGCACGCACGTGGATGCCTAGCGAGTGAGAGGAACAGGCCCGGGGGGCTCCAGTCTGGCCCGGGGGCCCCGTGGGGGCCTCTCTTCCCTCTCTGTGGAGCTGGAGTGGCCGTGGTGGGCATCTCCCCTCTCGCAGAACTTGGGCCTGTGACAAGACTATTGTCAGAATTCATGGTTTCAGGCATCTGCCCTGAACTCGACTCTTTGTTTTGCAGTTGACAACAGCTGTGACGAGTGCCTTCTTATTAGTCAAAGTCATCCTGTCCAAGGTAAGAGCCCCCTTCCCTCCCCAGGCGCATCTCCCCGAAGGCTCCAGCAGCTGACCACCAAAGGTCAACCCTGCCCTCCTCCTTCGTTTTCCAGCTCTTCTCTCAGGGGGCTTTTGGATATGTGCTGCCCATCATTTCATTCATCCTGGCGTGGATCGAAACCTGGTTCCTGGATTTCAAAGTGTTGCCTCAAGAAGCAGAGGAAGACAACAGTAAGCTTACCTTTCACAGCTCTAGGGGTTGGTTTGTGTGTGGGGAGGGCCCTGTGCTGCCCGAGCCCCAGGAAGGTGCCAGGGAGGCTGCGGGGGGGGCACATCTGCTTTGCAGGAACGTGGCTCACGTTCATCAGTTCATTTGGCCATCCTGTGCCTTCAAAGGGAAGAGCCCTGTGCCAGGTGCTCCAGGATGTGCCAAGATCGATAAAGCGTGGCCCCCGCATTCTCAGAGCTCGTCACACAGTAGGAATGACAGGACGTGCATCCATATATATATATATATATATGTATATATAAAATGTGATAGACATTAGAGAAATAAATTTATGATGTTTTTTATATGATAGATCATTCGTTAATAACTAAGGCACCAATTTAATCAATTAGATATTATATAACATAAAAATAAATAGCAAATGATAAGTAACATAAGAAAATAAATTAATTTTAATTTAACTTAATAGATTTATAATAAAAATGATATTAAAATATAATTTTAATGAAATCTAGGATTGTGGGGTTTTGATGTTACACACACACACACACACACACACACACACACACACACACACACGAATATGAGAACTGCATAGGGGAAGTATAAGATAGGACTTGCTCTGGGGTCAGATAGGAGCCTGCTTCAGTTCACAGATGCTCACGGAGTATTTGCCCTGCGCCAGGCTAACGTAGTGTGAAGGGCAGGGGACCGGAAGGAACAATAGCAGGCTAATGCGGGGTTACGATACACCCCTCCCCCCTAAATACATAAGCTACAGAGTGTAATGAAGACGGAGCAGAGGTCTTCTGGGAGGGAGGAGAAGGTTGATGGAGGAGGAGGCACTTTCACAGGGCCCTGATGAAAGAGAAGGATTTCCCAGGGCTGAGAGGAGGCCAGAGTGTTTTTGGCATGGGTGGAGTAGATTGTATGTAAGGGGTTGGAATGGTGTACTGGATTCTGATTTACCAGATGACCTTAGGCAAGTCACTTAACCTCTGCCTGCCTCATTTTTGTCTTCTGCAAAATGGGGCTAATGTGAGTACCTCACTTCCAGGGTTTAGGTAAGGACCTTAACGCACTATGTCCTAAGTGCTTATCTGTTAGGTAGAATAGGGTGAGCACACAGAAGATCCGGCTGTGCACTGGGGCTGGAACTTAGGTTGGGAGAGACGTCTTATGAGATAGGCTGGAAAGATAAGTTGGAACCCCACTGTGGAAAGCCCTGAATGCTGGGCCAGAGAGGGTGTGTTTTACCCAGTAGGCAGTGAGGAGTTGAGCAGGGGGCGTCACAGGGGTAGGGCAGCTCTTTGGAAGCTGGGAGTGGGGAGGACAGGAAGGCCTGGCATGGAGGAGTGGCCCCATGAGGGGAGGGGATGGATTCAAGGATGCTGTGGAGAGAGAATCAGCAAGACTGGCGATTGACCGGATGTTGGGAGAAGGGAAGAGGCAGAGGTGACTGGGTCATTCAAGCCTGGTGAGCAGCATGATGGTGGTGCCATTGATGGAGTTTGGGCTGAGAGGAGAGGGTGCGGTGGGGAAGGTGAGGCGCTGCGTCCCCTCCGAGCTGCCCACAGGACGTCCGGGGAGGTGGGTAGACAGACAGACACAGAGGCTGGGGAGAGACCATTTGCGCAGAGGCATTGTCTCATCTGCTCCCATCTCCACTTTTAAGCGTCAGGCTTGTGTTTCCTTCCATTTGTGACTTATCTCATTTTTGTTTTTCTGAATCAGGACTTTCTGTCTCCTGGTTCCTCCTTCTCTCTAAAGGCAGGACTTCATTTCTTCAGTTCCTTTTGCTTCATCTCTTCTAAGGGGCTTCTCCCCACCAGCCCCTGCCCCTCTCCACTTCCTAGTTCTGTTTAGCTGTTCATTGCCTTTTGTCCAGCTCTCTACTTCCTCCCCTGCTTTTTCTCTCAGCTCCGCAGCCAATTAAAAGCCCCCTTCCTCTTCTGCCTTTCTGCTTGTCTTGTTTGTTGTTGTATTTTAAAGTTCTCTGCCCCCTTTTCTAAACAGGATTTCTTTTTCTTGGTTTTTCTTTTTTTAAAGTTTTCTTCCCTTTCTGTCTATCCTTGACTTTTATTTACAGCCCTGAGCTTTATCTTAAACCTTCTTCAGGCTCTGTGTTCCCTAAGGAATTAAAGCTCTAAGGTTCTTATCTAGAGTTCCCTCTCTGTTCTTTCTTTGCAGATCTTGCCCTTTCCTCCTTTTTTCTCTGTTGTGCCTCTTAGAGACGTCAGTTCCTAGAGGAGATAAAGAGGATAGAAGTGTTTTCTGCCCTATGGTAGAAATGTTCACGGTTCCTCAGTTCTGCCATTCATCTCTACCGCCTGCCCTCAGTGGTCATGTTTTCTCATTTGCCATGAAATCTGCTCTCTGGGTCCACGCACTCCCACCCTTTGGGACGTCACTTGCCCCGAGGAGCTCTGGTGCCTCTTCTGAGGTGGAGGCTGTCCATGGAGGCACCAGTCTCTCAAAGATGGCAGTGTCTCTAGGCCCCGAAACTCTGCAGGTGGGGCCCATGAGGTCCCTTTTTTCCCCTTCTAGGACCCTGTCTCCCATCCTAGAACATCTCTCTGCCCAGATGGGTAGCAGTCTTCAGTGGGCTCCCTTTCCACCAGTGGAGAGATTTCCCTCTTTCTTTCCTCTCATCCATTCTTTTGTAGGGAGATTATGGAAGTTATTTGGGAGTTATTTCCCCTTCATTGTTTATCATTGCCTTGATGAGGGCACATCATGCCTTCCCCTCCACCTTCTTCCTCTCCTTTCCCCAATTCCACAGTTTGGTCACACTCCTGGAGCCATGTGGCAGCAAATTAATCTCAGGAGTTTCAGTCTCATTGTTCCATTTTTGTCCCTCTGTTACCTTTATCTCCTTGGCTACTTAAAAAAAAAAGCCCCTTTTCTTTAGGCTGTGGCCGAGGACTCCCTGCCAGCCTATACCTCCTCCTCCTCCTCCTCAGAGGGGGGACTGGGGCAGAGAGCAGGGGAAGGCCACATCTATGGTCACTTTCCTCGTTGCCTCTAATGCTTATTTTGGAGAGGTTTGAGAGGTGGTAGGGACTGGGTCAGATATGTCGTCCTCCATCCTGTTGGTGGCATGACCTGGAAGACCCAGGTGAGGTGGTCAGAGAGAAAGGAGCTGACAAAAGTGCCCTGTGGGACACCCGACCTTGACAATAGACAAAGGGCCAGTGACAGGTTCAGAAGAGGACTCCTCAGTCAGGCCAGAAGAGGAGGACAATGGCCAGGAGTTGCTGAGTATTGTTTTGTTATCTGATTTGATCCTCACAACAGCCTGGGGATGTAAGTGCCATTCTTGTCTGCCTTTTACAACTGAGGAAACTGAGGCCGAGAGAGAGGCTAAAATGACTTGCCCAGGGTCACATGGTCTCATTCAAGTCAGGTCTTCCCGGCACGAGGTCCAGCAGTCCCTCCACTGCTGCTCCTCATGGCCTTCACCAGGAGAATTAGAAGCCATAGGCACCAAGGGAGGAGGGCGCCTGGGGCAGTCAGTGGTGTCCAGTGCGAGGACGGACGGAGAAAACGCCATTGGAATTGCCTGTTAAGGGGACTTTGGCTTTGGAGAGCAGAGGGGAGACAGAAGCCACATGGTGAGGCCATGGGGTGAAGGCAGTGAGGACACTGAGGTGACTTCTCTGATCCCTAAGTTCTTACAAACTGATGGTTTGAGGAGGTGGCTTCTTGTTGTTTTAAGGATGTTGGAGACCTGTGTGTATCTGTAGACAGAGAGAAAGGAGCCTGTGGAGAGGGAAATATTGAAGATACACAAAGGGGGCCAGGGAGGGGGTGGCTGATGGATGGAGCCACACCCTGGGGTAGATGGGAGCAGGTGGGGCTGAGGTCAGAAGTGGATAGGTTAGCCTCTAAGGAAGGAGAAGAGGGACGGGGACAGAGAAGGTGCTATCCCTCTACTTTACTGAGGAGAGTGAGGCCCCCCATTGTGAATTTCCTCAGAGATAGACTGAGGGCCAGGGGGGTTGGCTTGGGAGCAGCCCTTTGGGGCCCAGGATTGTGAGTCCATCAGACATGGAGCAGAGGGTGGCTGGGCACTGCGAAGGATCCAAGAGTCAGGAGAGGTCCGGGCAGCGGCACTTCACAGTTTCCTCCAGCAGGGTCAGCAGCTGCAGAACAGTTAGAGGGAAGGCCGGCATGGTGGAGGCAAAGGCCAAGATTAGCTGGCCAGGGGCAGCAGAGCGGCGAGGACCAAGCCGTTGGAGGGGCTGAGTTGGGTTCATTTGTGAAGGGAAGGGCACAAAGGCTGGGAGAGGAGAGCGGTTGGGAGGGGGGGAAGTCACAGAGAGGAAGGGCAGGCCGGGGCGGGAGGTGGCGTGGACAAAAGCCTGAGTGCTGGGAGCCGAAAGTGCGTCATGAGGAGGAGAGCGATAGGACAGTGACCTGGGAAGGAGGCAGACCCGAGGGGCTTTTCACCCAGCAGACACTTGGAGGAGTTAGGTTTGACCTAAAATCCTCTTATGAAGGGGATTTGTTCTGTGAAGTTTGGATTCAGTCAAAGGGCTGCACTTGAGGACCTAGAGGGCCACACGTAGCTTCGAGGCCGCAGGTTCCCCCCTTGGGTGGAAAACAGGAGGTTGCAGTTTGCTATCCTGGGGTCAGGGGAGCATACCAGGTGGGCCGAAGTCTTTGTTGAAGATCTCAGCGTGGTGGAGCCAGTGCGGAGCCTGTCTGGACTGCAGCAGGGAAGGCCAGAGGTTAGCGAGGCCCAGAGGGCCTGGGAGCTTCCCTGATCCTGTTGTCTGCGGATCCTGCAGAGGGGGGCCCAAGGTGGGGTTGTGTTTATCCTTCTATTTTCAAAGAGTTATTGTGCTTTAGGCCCAAGACCTCCAAGTGCAGTTGGGAAAGCAGGATTCTTTTTCAAAATGAGGTACAATTTCAGGTGACTATGTCAGTATATTGAATTTCATTGTCTTTACTTTTCTATCTAAGGACTTCTTAGAGTAAGGCCAAATTGGTTTGAAAAATGCATTAACTAATAAAGTTTTTGTGTTTATATACAAAACTGTCACGTTGGGGAATTTTTCTATAAATGCCTTTTTGGCATTTAAAGCCCTTCATGATCTGGCCTTGGCCTACCCTTCCAGCCTTATCCCCATGATCCCCCTGCGTATACCCAGTGTCCTGCAGACTGCCCTTCTTCCTCATCCATGAGGCCCCATCTCCCATCCCAGGCCACTCCTGTGACAAATGTACTTCCTTCTCACCTCCCCCCTCTTAACATCCCTGTTTTCCTTCAGGGCTTCCTTCAGGTACTGCCTCCTCCATCAAGATTCTCTGCTGCTGGAGCCTCCTCACAAAATGATCTTGTCTCTTTTGTGTGTTTTCTCTCTACCTGCCTAGGTACATTCTGCCCCTGCCCGGGTAGTAAGCTCCCTGAGGGCAGGGCCCCGTCCACATTTCTCTTTGTATCCCCAGCCCCCAGGATAGTGCCAGCATATTGTAGGTGCTTAATAAATACTACTTGGTGATTGATGATAAATCAGAGAAAATAAAGTAAAATCCGTTTTGGGGTAAGATGCAGTAGAAAGAGCAGCTCTGGAGGAAAGTGAATGTTACTCCTGATCCTTCTGACAAAGAGACCTCTCTTTCTGTAACCTGTGACCCCCGATGCCAGCAGGACCAAACTGATAATAACTGCTCACAAGGGTGCACTAGTCATACCCAACATTCCCTTTCATAGGCCTCTTGGGCCCAGAACTGGAACCTGGCCCGTTGGGCTCCCAGTCTGTCTTCTGTCCCTTCTCTGGCATCTCAGGGCTGTTTTAGAACTGGTGGCTTTGGAATGGCCTGCAGGCAGCCCTGCTCCTGTGTCTGGGCTCCTTTTCTGTGTGACCCGGATCTTGCTGGTTGTGCCCTGAGAGCAGAGTCTAGAGGGAAGGGGACTGAGCCTGACTGACACAAGAACAGTACCTTTCAGAACTTAGAGGGGGACCACAAGGTCATGAGGTCCCTCGTGCCTGAGGCCTGGTGTGTATCAGAGTCACGAGTCACATCACAGCCACCGTTCTTTGACCCATTGGCCTTGTGGCTGTCTTTGCAGGTCATGGCTTTGAGTGGAAGCCCAAATGATTCATGGAACCAAAGATTAGATATTGAACTGTTCTTCCTGACGTCATTCATGTAAACTTTAGACGTCCTTTTCCCTGCTCACTCTTGCCCCATAGTCCAAAACTAGCATGTCCCAGGCAGTAGGAAGGCGTGCCATTTCTACCTGTCTGGTATCCTTTGGTCTCCTCTTGGGTCAGCTCTCATTAAGTGCTTATGAAGTGCCTGGGACCTGCAAATCACCCTGCCCAGGGCCTAGGCACATAAAAGTACAGGCACTAATTATTAGAAGCACTTCTTGGGTTTACATATTCTCTGATCCAGCCCAGAGCTAAATGTTTCTATAACATACGGAAAAAATGGGAGGGCGGATTCCTAGGGAAGTCTTTGCACGCAGCTTTGTTTCTCTGTACCCATTTTCAGGGAATTTTAAACTAAGAGAATGGAATTAAAATATAAGGAAAGCCTTAGCATATGAGTGAATCCATTGGAAAAGAAGCCACGCATTGGGCACACCTCATTCCTGTGGCTGTTCTGTCGGTCCGGTCCATGAGTCAGTCTGGACACACCTCAGCAGTTTGTTTTCAGCCAGTCAGATGAGGGAGAGGCCAGGAGGAACAAGACTGTGGCCGAGAGTCAGAGAAACAGAGAATCAGAGTGCTCGGCACGCCCTGGACATCAGAGCACATAGCTGACCAGATGAGGACAGGCCGTCGGCGGAGAGCGGTTAGCCTGGCACTTAGCGATACCCTTCCTGGTGCCGGGGGTGTTTCCAAGGCTCCCAAAGAGCCGGAGCATCACCGTGAGCTCCAGGCAGATGCTGTCATCATTTTGATGGCACCATCGAGGTACCAGGTGTAGCTGCTTCAAATGCCTTCTCTTTCAGGCACGCTATGTGTCTTTCATCTGCTGCTATGAGCCATTTGTTTGTTGAAGGGGACAGGACATTGTCAAGGGACTGAGGGGTGGAAAAGTCCAGTGGGACCCTGGTACCTGCCTTGCGTCCCCAATTGGGGTTGAGGGTGGGAAGAGGGGCATTGCTAGTCGTGGCCTTCCGGAGCTTTCCACAGTCTCCCCTTCACCGCCACACGTGTGGTCGACAAGCATTTTTAAGTGGCGGGCCCTCTGTCCCACTGTGGCAGACTGATGCCTGGGCTCTCCATCCCTTCTCTTCCAGGACTTCTGCTGGTTCAGGACGCTTCAGAGAGGGCGGCCCTCATCCAGCCGCCTGGGGGTCTCTCGGATGGGCAGTTTTATTCTCCGCCTGAGTCGGAAGCAGGTAAAGGGCTTTGGGCGTGCCTTGGGCTCCCCTGTGTAGTGGAAAGCTCCCTGGCTTGGGCCTTCTGCCCTCCTGCTGCTGTTCTGTGGCCCCCAGAGGAAGCAAGGAGCCTGGTCTGCACCCACACAGACTCTTGGTGCCTCTGCTGGGCCCGATCCCAGAGTTCCAGGGCACTGCCCCAGAAGGGAGAAACGGTAGGATTCAGCCTGGCCTTGGGGAGCCCTTGGGCTGGCTCCGCTGTGCTCATGGTGCCACCTGGTGGATCTGGGGAGCATCGGTGGCACTGTAGCCTGGCAGCCTGGCGGGGTGTGGGGAGGGGAGGTGGGGCCAGGCCAGTATGTCCCACATTTCTTTGGCCTCACCACATCTTGAGTTTCCAGTCCAGGAAACACATTGGAATGTAAATGTTCCCCAGAATCAAAAGGAATTGGATGGTCTCCTTTGCACATCCAGAAAGGCTGTAGCTTGTGTGTGTGTGTGTGTGCGCGCGTGCGTGCACATGCACACAGAGACACACACATACATATAACACACATATACACATATGTACACACATGTACACACATACACACACATACACACACACACATAAACTTCAGGTGCCCTCCCCTGCCCCCCAAGGGACTGATTCAAGACAGTCCTGGGGAGGTGAAGCAGACCCAAGCCCAGGAGGTGGCACTGTTAGAAAGGGAACTTGATTTTTCACAAAGCTGCAGATGCCTTTTCTGATGCCTCCACGTGATGTGGAGAGATTGGCAGGTGGTGGAGGGAACGACCTTAGCTGACATGATCCCAGACCTTGAACACTGAAGTAGAGGTAGAGCCGCGGGGCGGGGGGTGGATAACGTGCCAGAGTCACCCAGCTAATGAGTGTCTAAGGCAGGATCAGAGCCCAGGTCTTGCTGATTACAAGTCCAGCACCCTGTTATCCACAGTGGCGTGTTGCTTATGGTTGTGTGTGTGGCCATCTTCATTTGGAGGTGTGATGTGGGGGTGTTTGATCATTCTGTTCGGTGGGAAAAGGTGAACAGACCTTTGGCACTGGGTTGCAGAAATTGTGTGAAGATTTCTCTCTTGAGAGACCCATGGTATGGGTGAAGAAACGTTGCCTTAGTCATTACCCAAGACTGCATGGATACAGATCAGAGTTGGGGGTGTAATGTGAAGTGGTCTGAGAGCTGTGAGACACCAGCTAATGGCCCGGTGCATGGCTTTAGTCCCTCCGTTGCCATGGCTCCTCCTTCCCTCTGCCATGGAAACGTGAATTCGCCATTTCCCCACCGGCCTCTCTGTGTTGAGCCTCCCTGTGCTGAGCTGGGCTGGTCCTGGGAAAGCCAAAGCTGGCACAGAAGTCTTTGTGCCTCTTGGTGCAGACCCGCCTGAGTGAGCTCGAGCACTGGGGGGGCGGCCTTGGAGTTGGGCCACGGTAGGGGGAGGGGACCGTTCTCCTTCAGCTGAGACCCACCTGGCCACATTGTGGAGAGAGCAGAAAGGCTTCAGAATGGCGCCAGCTTAAGGGCGCTTGTCAAAAGCCAGATGAGGCTCTGGGTGCCGAATGAGCCTGAGGGACTGGTGGTGTCACCTTAAAAGCCAGCGTCCAGAGAAGAAAGCAGCTAAACCACACCAGAGATCGTGTATGATTTGTGATCAGACTGCCGAGAAGCAAAACTTCCTGCTCGTTGAGTGCTGGGGGGGATTTTTTTAAACCACTAATTTTACATCAAAGACACAGTTTCTGAGCTGAGGCACAAACCATGGCTGGGGTGAAAGTGTGGGGCGGAACTGTGCTCCAGGTTCTCAGCCAGCCTTTCTCCTTCTTGGCCAAAGCCCCCCACCCCCAGCAACTGTAACTGGGAAGCAGGCTTCCCGGAGGGCTCCCTCTCACAGTGGAGAAGGCAGCTCCCTGGGGGGAGTTGGGGGGTGCGGCCTAGTATGCAGCCCCATCTAACCTGCCTGCTGGGGGCAGTCTGTGGGGCCAGTGCAAGTCATCAGTTAACATAGAGGAATGTAGACGCATGTGCCTGTGTCTGCACAGATGTGTACGTCTGTGTGTGTCGGTTCGAGTGTGTATACTGCAAGTGAGAATGAGAGAGAGGAGTCAGGAATAAATGTGCATTATAAAGGCTTGGCCCACGCAGATCCTTCTGGTTTTCCCTGGTGTATCCCACTCTGTATAAGGCTGGGATTTCTATTTTGATTTGATTTTTCCATGACATTTTAATAAATGTTTAATTTTTATTGCTACCTTTTGCTTTTACCTCATTTCTCTCTCCCCCTCCACCGCCCCATGGGCCATCCCTTGTCACAAAGAATAAAAAGAAAGAGGAAGAAGAAGGCAGTTTAGCAAACCCAGGCTGTGTCCCGCCTGAATGTGTGCAGTGTGCCGTCCCCATTGCCCCTAGCCTCCCAGCCTCCCAGCCTCCATCATCTCCACTCGTGGAGAGTTGTTGTGATCACGGCTTCTCCTTCTGCTGGCCTGATTGCAAATGTTGTCCTCCTCACCCTTCTTCACTCTCCGTTCATCTCAGTCTGCCCAGGCTTCGGAAGCCTCCACGGGCACCCGATAGCCCCTCGCATGGCTTGTTTGGCCACCCAGCCTCCAGGCAGCAGGCGTCTACCTGGGCTTGATGAGTGAGAGCCCCTGGCAGGTCCGGCTGTGTGCGAAACCTCCTTTTTGTGTTCGCCCTTCTTGAGTTCTGTGCCTGGCAGTGAGAGGGATAAACATGAGAGTTACTTTTCAGGCCTAATTCCAGATTGCTTTGTGGTGGTCATGGCTTCCCTCTGATATCACTTGAAGGCAACAGGCATGCTGGTGAGATGGGCAGCTTATAATCCAGCCACAGAGATGTTGGTGAGCTCAAATCCGACCTCGACACTTTCTAGCTGTGTGACCCTGAGCAAGTCACTTCTCTGTCTGCCTCGGTTTCCTCATCTGTAAAACAGAGATCATCATAAGTAGTGCCTCCTTCCCAGGGCTGTGGTGAGGATCAGTATTTGTAAAGTGCTTAGCTCGGTGTCTGGTACATAGATGTGGCTTGGGGGGAGAAAGGCACATAATAGATAGTTCCCTTCCATCCTCAAGTCCTGTCTGCCACATACTGACCACGTGACCGTGGGCAAGTCACACCCGGTTGATGCTGCAGATAGCTCTCCGTTGGCAATGGAATTTCCACACTAGGAAGGCTCTACCTTGATGAATGGGATTCTAGTTCAGAGGTGGGGCTGCCCAAAGGAAAGAGCTCTGGACCTCAGAGACAGGAGATTGAGATTTGATTCCCTGTCTGGACGCTAACTGTCTTGGTGAGTGTGGCCGAGTCAGGGGTCCCCGGAGCCTTTTCTTTGTGGATTCCGGGATTACTTGGTTACTGATGAGAATTGAATTCTCCGAAGATGGTGTTGGTGGCAGTGCGGTGAAGTGCATAGAACCCCAGCCCGGCCATCCCTTGCTCGCGGGCACACATCTCACTTCTGGCTCTTCCTACCTGGCATTCTCCTCAAGTCACAGAGTCATGGAACCCAAAGGCTCCAGAGGGCCTGCCCCAGGACCAGGACAGCTCAGAGGAGAGAAGGAGGTGCAGTGAAAGACTCTGCAGAGGTGTCAGAATGCTTAAAAAAAAAAAAACGAAAAAGTGAGCTCTGCCTGCCTCCTTGGGAAGCCCAGGCCTGGAGCTGGCCAGCAATGCTCGGGTCCTGACCATCCACTGATGTCTGCATTCTCCCGTCTGTAAACTCTCTAACCAGACCATCTCTTCCTCCTTGGCCCAAGTTCAAGAAGATGCTAAGCAGCCTGAGGCCCAGGCCAGATCCCTGGGCCACACCACTGAAGACTGGCTGAGCTACTATGAAACAATTAAGGACTGTTCCTAGTTCCAGCCACATCCACTGAATCGTATTATCATCTGACCCACTTTTCTCCATCCCTTTTCTTCCTTGTAAGCATAGTATGAGACGCTCCCTTAAAAGTTTTGCCGAGCTCTAGTCAAACTATATCCACAGCGTTCACTGGGTCCCTTATGTTAGTAACCTGCCGCAGATGGAGAACAAGGTGACGTCGCGCAGAGTCCTAACCACCACATCTTGTCTAGGCACTTCAACTTCTAAACCTCTGTTTTTGCATCTGTAAAGTGGGCATAATCTTCTCACCTGCCTCGCAGGGGTGTTGGGAGGACCCAGAGAGATCATGTCTGTAGAGGACAGAGCACAATGCCCGGTACATAGTAGGCACTTTACAAACGCTTGTTTCCTTCCTGTTCTTTTCTCCCACATAGGTTCTGATGAAGACCCTGAAGGAAAGCAGGATAGTGAAAAGCCAGTCCTGTAGCTGCGAAAGTTGTTTTGATGGAAGTGAGTGTTTGAAGATGAAATGGAGAGCCCCGAAGTACACGTATTATCTGTCTGGGAGGGTGGATGGCCTAGGGGTGACCAGTGCAGCCCTACCTAGATGCGTCCTTTAGTCAGTCAGCAAATCGCCTTGATATTCAGGGAGTGAAACATCTTCATGTTTGTGTGTGTGTGTGTGTGCTTGGAGAGCATGGTGGGTGGAAATCCATGGGAGCCTGTGAGGTCCTGATCACACGAGGGGAGCTGAATTTGTAACCATCATCATCAGGTGTCCTGATACGTGGCTATCATCTGCTGGCATAGGAATCTCCATTTTTGCCCAGTCTTTGGGTGGCGAGGCAGGTGGGGCAGTGGGGAAGTGAGCCATGCTGATTGGAAGCATGGCATCCTGGGGTCTGTGCCAGGCTTGCCTGCCAAGCATATGCCTTGGGCAATTCACTTTCTTTTGCCCCAAGCTCTCCACCTGTAAAGTGGGGCTGGTCTCTCTGCCTCGTATGTTCCCTAGTGCCACGATCATTAGATCATGGACGTGGGAATTTCCAGGATGGAAGACCAGGCATTGTTTCAAAGCCCTGGCTCTGCTCTGGGTATCCCTGATAGGTAGGCGAGGCCAGGCCCTTTCAGAGCCCCCTGGAAGTCCACACAGAAGGAGGAGGCAGAGTCGGTGTTACTGACTCCAACGTTGCTCACTTTACAAAGTCAGAATGACCACAGGCTTCATTCTTAGCCAGCCCCTCCAATGTCCTCACTCTTCCATTGTGTTTTGTTTGATAAGTTCTGATATGGCGATGTATGCAACGACTGCCCGTGCATAACCTGTATTGGATGCTTACTGACTCAGGGAGGGGGGAGGTGAGGAAGGGAGGGATAGAAGTTGGAACCCCAAAATTAAGAGAAATGTTAAAAATTGTTGTAACATGAAATTGAGGGAAGGGTAAAATCTTACCAAAAAAGTGTGGGAAATGACAGGAATGATGAGTGTTGAACCCCTCAACTTCTTGTGACCTCCTCAGACCGTCCCATCTGTGAATCCTCTGTGTCCATCCGCATTTGGAGTGTGAAAGCCCCCAGCATAGCCGGGCTCTCCCTGGGAAGCCGTGTCCACCTGCTAATCAAGGATTTATTTATTGTGATACCTCACAGAAGATTGTCCCCCCCCTCCCACACACACACGTGTATGTTTGCCCGCCTGGGGCTGGTGAGACAATGGCGCAGAACGGCCCGTGCTGTCGTCTGCTATTGAAACCATCTCCTCATGCGTAGGGAGTTCTGGGAAAGTCTTGTGCTGTATTCCTAATCAATAGATGCCATAGTATAGCAACCTAACACATCTTCTGTAACACAAAAGTCCATGGATTTTTTTTCTGACTCACAAAATGGAATTGTTTTATTTATCTCATAGATTTATTTTATATTTCTTTTTTAAAAAATAACATGTCCTTGTATGTTTTTTAATTCATGCACATGAGCTCTTTGTACAGTTTAAAAATGTTAATAAAAGGCAACATCCCAACTTTGGCTCTGACCTTTTCCTCCTGTGGGCCCATGAGCTGGGCAGTGTGTGCTCAACAGCACCATCACTGCCTTTTCATCCAGGCCATCTCTTGTCCAAGGAGGGCAGGGACACTGACTGGAGCGCTGATTTCACCGGAGTAGAGAGCTCCCGGGTGAGTACAGTTGGTCTGCCAATACTCGTCGTCATCTTCTCTGCCACTTGTAGTCTTAGGTCTGAGAGGTTCAGTGACTTGTTCAGGGTCCCATGGCCAGCATGTGTCAGAGGCAGGACCTGAACCCAGGTCTTTCTGATTCCCAAACCAGCTCCCACTCTGCCTCTCTTCTTGGCCATATCCCTGCCCAGACCCTCCCTTGAGAATTTCCCTGCATAGCTCTCTGCAGGCCTTCCTCTGCCCTTTACGTAGCAGGGGGAGTGGGAGTCCCCCAGAACCATTTCTGTCTCTTTTCTCTTTCTTCTTTGTCCACCCCATTGCCTGCCCTTTCCAGGGGCAAGGCCTTCCTGGTCCTGTTTATTTAAATTTCTAAGTCTGAAGTCTCAGACTCATTTACATTTGTTAAAAAAGTCACCAGTCTTGTTCCTTTTCTAGGCCAACACAAAAAGACAGTTCCTTTGGAACTCGAAGGGAATTCAGGTTCATCAACACTGCTGGTCATTGCTGCTAAGTCAGTGCTGGTCAGAGAATGTTTTCAGTGTCCTGATTCTGTTAATGCCCCAGTAACTAGCCACATCCTGTCTGAGTGCAGATGTCAGCTGGGAATACTCTGCAGAGAGGGTATCAGCCTTAGGTAGACTCAGCCTGCATGTGTTAGCGTAGCCTGGAGTGTGTGTGTGTGCGTGCGCACACACGTGTGTCTGCATGTATGTGTAATGTGTGTATGAGTCTATATATTTGTATATGTGAGTGTGTGTGATGAATGTGAGTGTGTGTATATATGTGTATGTGTGTGATGAGTGTGAGTGTGTATATGTGAGTATGTGTGTGTCTATGTGTAAATATTGGTATATGTGTGATGAGTGAGTCTGTGTGTGTATATGTGAATGTGTGTATGTACGTGTGATGAGTGAGTGTATGTATGTATATATGAGTGTGTGTGATGAGTGCCTGTGTTTATATTTTTAAGTGTGTGTAGGAAGGGTATGTGTATTTGTGAGTGTGTGTGTGAGTGCACATATGTGTGTATTGGGGTGGAGGTAGAAGGGGAGAGACAGGGCCCACGAACTGCAGCATCTTAAAAACTTAGTCCAGTTTTGAAGTGGACGGCCCCCGTGACAGATGTGAACAGCGCCACCGAGGTGGCTGTCAGAGAAGTGTGTGTGTGTGTGGGGGGGGGGGGGGTCCTAAATGGCCGTGGGGCCTGAGAGGAGGGAGGGAGAGCAGAGCGGGGAGGAGGAGGAGGAGGAGGAGGAGGAGGAGGAGAGGAGGAGGAGGAGGAGGGAGCGGCCGCGGTGTGCCGGCCCCGGGGTGGCAGGTGTCATTCTGGAGGGCGCCGCAGTTGGGCAGGCACAGATCCCCGGCGTATTAAGGCCAGGCGGGGCCGCCTGCTCAGCGGTCCAGCTTCCTCCTCAGTGCCTTTGCACGTCGTCCCCCTTGCCTGCTCCCGACTCCCCACTCTTTTCCTCCAAGGATGCCCGCGGGCCCCTCCTCACGGAACGGAGCCCTTCCTTCGCCGGCTGCCAGTTCCGAATGCCCTGTTTCCTGGCGCTTCCTGACTGGCACATGTTTTCTCCTGCCTGTAGAACTTGAGCTCTTTGGCTGGAGAGGTTTTATCTTTGCGTCCTCCTCAGTGTCCTAGGATGGCCTTGCACATTCTGGGGGAAGGGTTCGGTTCTGTGATTATACAAGCGCCTCAGGGGCGGGAGACGGGGCATTTTTAGGGAGGAAACTCCCAATACCACTAGCGACCAGCGCCTCCACGGTAGCTCCTCATTTCGGAGGAGCCCAGAACACGGGAAGGGGCAAGAGCTTTGCTCGAAGTCACCCAGCCCATATGTATCAGAGGCTGCACTTGAACCCAGGCCGTCCTGACAGAGGCCGCCTCTCTGCCCTCTAACTCTGTGCAAATAGAATGTGTTGAATGTTGAAATGAATTAAGATAAACATTTGCTGTAGGTGAAGAAAACCAGAATCCAAGAGAACTCACTGGGCTGGTGCCCAACGATGGATCAGACTGGAATGCATAGTGTAAGCCAAAAGACTGGACATTGTCGTGGATTTAATATTCGTTCAACGAACCCTGGATACACAGAGCCTTGTAAGCTCTATCGTGTCACAGTGTTACATTGAAGGGTGGAAAGGCTTCCTGCAGGGCCCACTGATCTATGTGCATCGTTTCTGTTCTTAGCATGCCTCGGAGGTACGATGGAGAGCTAGCTCATTGTGCAAGGCCGGAGGAGGCCAGCCGCACCCCCCCCCCCCCCCCCCCCGTGCGCGGCCCCTTGACACAGGCTGCTTTTTATCTGTGCTAGCTGTGGCCCTCGAGAAGGTGCAGGCTTGGCTGTGGTTTAACTGCTCTTATTTTTGTCACACAGCCCCCCCACCCCTCCTTCAGTCACACGTCCCCCACTGGAAGAGGCTCGTTTGATTCAGCCATTTTCCACCCAGCCACCACACTGCAAAGACAAAGCAAAGTGTTAGGAGCCCGCGATCCACACATCCGCTGCTGCAGCCCTCACCCCTTCGCAAGCCTGAACCAAACCCCAGTAAGAGTTTAGGGCAGGAAGGGGTGTGGGAAAGGGGACTCACTGGTTGACTCTCCTTTCGCCTACCCCAGCTTTTATAATCAACCCCAAGAAAATGCTGTTAATTTGTGTGCTTAGCACAGTGCTTGACGCATAGCAAGTACTTAATAACTATTTATTGCATTGAAAATGTTCATCCATCTCATTGCTCATTTGTCACCAATAAGCAAATGAGAAATGGATGGGAATATCTGGGCACCCTTGGGAACATAAGCTAGCAGCTCTAAAAATCTGAAATAAAAAATGATTTTTTTTCCTTTTCTACTCTGCTTATTCTCCCCCTGCCCCTTTAAGAACAAGTGGGAACTTTTAGAGGGTTCCATGGGAGGCTCTTCTATACCTCTGGAATGCCATGCTAGTTTGGTGTCGTTTGCTCCAAAGTGCTTTCTTCTGATTCCTCCTTCCCTCTTTCCCTTTTCCCTTCTTCCTCTTATCCTGATAATAAATATATAATGTATAGATTCTATATGATTCCTCACTTAAATACCCACAATGTGTTAGCTACTGCCTTGCAAAATTTACAAATGTGGGGCCAGGTATATTTGTTCCTAAAAGCCTGTTGGTGGCAAGGAGACCAGCAAAGAAGTTATTGTGCCAGCATGTGAATTATGTGATGGTGGGAATCTCGTGATGGCTGACTAGCTTAGAGACAGGGAAGGAGAATGTGAACATGTGACCCACACTCACTCATGAGCTTTAATTAAGCATTATTGCTCAATATGGTGTGGATGAGAATTTTCAAAAGTATTTTCCAAGGACATTCCAATTCATCTCTACTAGATGGTCTTTGAACCCAGAGAGAGAATTAATAGGAAAGTAAGCCAGTAACAGATGGAAGAGTGTGGGCTTTTTCTCTTTGTCCTCAAGAGCCTGAGAGAGAGTGTTCTCACTTTGCTTGCACCCTAGACCCCAAGATTTCTGATGGTTTCTGCATGTACATGTAGCACAAGCATTCTCTACCACCTTTAAGGCTATTTGCTTCTTTTACCCTTCATTAGGATAGTAATCATGTAATGTTAGGGCAGGGAAGGACCTTAGCTATCAAGTCCACTTTCATACAGAGAAGGAAGCTAAGGTCAAAGGACTGGAAAACTTGAATCCCTGGCCTTATCACTGGCCTTGTGACCAAGGGAAGTAATTTCATTTGTGTAATAAGGATGGACTAGATGAGAGTAATGAGCTCCACCAGCTCTAGATACATGACTGACTGAGTCATAGAGCTAGTTGCTGACCAAACCAGGACTTCTGTCTCTTAGCAGTTGTGTGACCTGGGGCAAATCACTCCCACCTCTGGGTCTTGGTTCCCTCATCTGTAAAGCAAGGGGGTTCAGCTGAGAAGTCTGAGGCTCCTTCCAGCTCTGAATCTGTGATCCCATGATTTGCTATGCCCAGCCACTGAACAGTGCTCATACCCAACACTTCATGGTCCCTACCTCAATGTGAGTGTGACTCAACTTCCCCCAAAGTATGTGGAGATGCTGGCAGGAAGTCATTGGCTTAAATGGACCATGGAAAATTCTCTCCAAGCTTCTATGCCCTTATGAGAGTGAAAGGAAAAGCAATTTCAGGACTCAGAAATTTGTACAGAAATTTAACTTTCTGTACAATGCTGCAGGAACTTCAGCTCCACCTGTGATTTTCTTATGTCTTGGGAGCAAAATGTCTATTGGCAAGGTTGCATTTCCCCCTAAAAATAGAGGGATCCTGGGAATGGGGAATGACTGACTCTAGTCTGTTTGGCTTTGTGTGTTATTTCCAAGCCACCAGAATCTTGAAAGCACCAGCCTCCTAATTAACTGCTCTGGATTTTATCTAAGGATCTCTGTCTCAATGCTGCGCACATTAACAATGAATAGATCTTCATTTAATATTGAATGATCCACCCATCTTAAAACTTCATATCACTAAATAATACGAGTATGGTGGGCTTGTCACTTCAGAGCCAGAAGAGCTATTGGTGACGTATTGGTCCAAGCACCTCCCCTATTTGGCGATTGAGAAACCTGAGGCCCAGCCAGTTAAAATAACTTATAGGATCATGATATGATCAATTTGCAGCCAGAAGGAACCTTAGAAGTTGCCTTGTCTAACTCTCTCACTTTGTAGACCTGCTTTAGAGCTGGAAGGGGTCTAGGAAGCTGTCTGGTCCCGTGCTCATTTTAGAGATAATAAATCAGAGAAAGCAGAGTGACCTTCCCCAGGTCAGACAGATAGTAGGCAGCAGAGCCCATTTGACTCAGTTCCAAAGAAGGCGCCATTTTGGAAGGAAGACAATACTCGTTGTAATTTCCTGTCATGCATTTAAAAAAATTCAACTAGCAGCCTCCATTCATGAGGGAGGGAACCTGTATCCTAAATCATCAATGAAATAAGCCACCAGTGGGGCTCAGCAGCTAGGTGGCATAGTGAATAGAGTGCTAGACCTGGAAGAAGGAAGACCACAGTTCAAATCCCACCTGAGAAACTTAGTGTGACTCTGGGCAAGTCACCCACTTTCTGCCTCAGTTTCCTATTCGTAAAATAGAGATGATAAGAATAGCACCTGCTTTCCAGGGTTGCTAGGATAAAATGAGATTATGCATATTCACTATTCTTACTCTTATTAGCTGCTTCAGGACTTGGGTCGCTTGTGATGCTGCAATCAGGCTGGCTGAAGACCAGCTTGCCCAGACTTGGAGTGCCCCTTCTCCCCCATATATTCTGCAATCCAGTGACAGTGGCCCCCTGACTGCTCCTTATACACGACATTCCATCTCTAGACTGGGCATTTTCCCTAGCCACGCCCCCTCTCTAGAATACTGTCCTTCCATTGCTGCCTTTTGCCTTTGATTCAAGTTCCAGCTGAAGTCCCACCTTCTATGAGAAGCCTCCTGATCTGTCTTAACTCTGATTTATCCTGTTTATTTCCTGTTTGGCAGTCTTCCCCAGTGGAATGTGAGCTCCTCAAGGAGAGGACCTGGTTTGGGTTTTTCCCCACCTTTCTTTATAGCCCCAGCACTTAGCACAATGCCTGGCACATAGTAGGCACTTAATAAATGTTTGATGACTGTATGACTCACTCATTCAATACTGGTTTTCTAGCGGGTGACCTTCAGAAACCCACAGGGAAAGCCCCTCCTTCATTCCCCTGGCAGTGCCCAGAGGAGACTAAGTCATCAGGAACCAAATGAATGGGCACCCTGATTGATACAGATGAGCAAGAGGAAGAAGCCTCATTGTGACAGGCCATTCCAGCCAGTTCTCAGCTCCAGTTTCATATGAAGCATAGTACAGGAAAGAATGGTAGATTGGGAGATAGGAAGACAAGATCAAACTCTGCCCCCATCACTTGCTAGCTGTGTGACTGTGAGTGAGTCATTGATGCTCTGGGAGCCTTAGTTTCTTCATCTGTAAATTGGGGTGAACTAGACCCATAAGGCCTTGATCATGGGGCTATTGTGAAACTCCAAGGCAATAATGTATGTCAAGTGCTTTACACACCTGAAAGTGTTCCATAGAGGTGGGACTTCATCATCTCATCACTGGGAAGCATCTGACTAGGTCACACTTACAGAGCTGGCACAGAAAGGAGAGAGCTTTAGTGGTTTTTATTGGGGGAAGGTCTATCATAAGGAGGTACATAGCTATCTAGAGCAAAGCACCCAAAATAACATATTTCTTACAACCTAAAGTTTCCTGTTTGTCCAACAGATTAAAAGAAACCAACTTGCGTTTTCCAAGTTACAACAAAGATGCGTTGCTAAGCACAAGGGAAATAATGGGAATCAACAATATGGGCACTGGCCACCTCCTGCAGAAGACGAAATGGAGCATGCAGACAAACCCTCCCCTCTCTGAGAGCTGAAGGGAGTCTCAGCATGCCTACTTTGTCTCTTGGCTCCCAGCCGCTCTCTTTTGGTACAGGAAGAAGAGGGTGATGGTGAAGTAGATGGCACTCTTTGTAAGTAAGATGGTATAGGTATAAAAAGCCGACGTGTTGGCAAAATGCAACTCCTGGAGCCCTAAAATGAGAAGGCCTGGTTAGTGCTGCGTAGTCCTTTAAGAGATATAGGAGCAAACACATTGGGGACAGAAGCCAGAGAAACTGGGCTCTGGCAGGGACAGCACCGAAAATGAAGACTGGAGAAAGCAGGATACTCTAGACCACTGTGTGCTTGTATATGCACTCAGAACATTTCTGTAGGATAGTGTTTCTTGGATTCTCTCTTCCTCACTGGGTCTAATTCAGAAGCATACAACAGCATAATAATAAAAAATAAACATTTATATCACATTTTATAAACCTTAAAGTACTATATAAATGGTAGCTATTATTATTATTATTATTATTAATAAAAATAATTACTAAATGGAGTCATACTTCCAGATCTCCTAGACATTTCTAGTGTCAGATATGGAAGGGGTCTCAGGGGCCACCTAGGGTAATACTTGAAAGGGGATCCATAAGATATTGGACTTCTTAATTTAGAGGCCATGAACTTAGGTTTGTTTTTTTTTTAATTGATAACATCATTCCAATAAAATTGGTTTCCCTTGTAACCCAGCCTCATATACTTACTAGCTGTGTGATCATGGGCAAGTCACTTAACCTCTGTCTATCTCAATTTCTCATCTATAAAATGGGGATAACAGTAGTACCTGCCTCCTAGAGTGGTTGTGAGGATTGGCTGAGATAATAATTGTCAAATGCTTAGCACAATGCCTGGCACATAGTTAGCTATTATTTATTAATTACCTTATGCTTTTAAAAACATGCTGCTGAGCTGGGGTCCAAAGGTTTTACCAGCCTGCCCAAGGAGACCGGGACACAAAAGTGGTTAAGAACCTTGATCTGCATCATTCCCACCAGAAGGTAATCCAGCCTTTGCCTGAAGATCCCCAGCAAAGGTGAACCCACTGGCCTCAAGGGTAAACACTCCAGACAATCTACGCTTTCACCAGCCAGAGCCCATGAATCAGGAGCTGAGGCACAGGAAAGGGCCCTGATCCAGAGTGTGAAGGCCCCAAACTTGGAAAGGCTTGGCCCTTCCTCGCTTTATGACGCTGGCCAGCTCCACCTCTTCTGAACCTTGGCTTCTGCATCTCTAAAAAAGGAATAATGATACCTGTGCTTCTCACCTCATTGGATTATTGCAAGGAAAGCACATTGTGTATCTGAAATATACCAAGCACATGGAAATGTGAGTTATTCTCTTCAGACACAATAGGAAGTTGCATATATCCACATAAGACAGATCTGTCCGGAGTTGGCAAAGGGTTATGTCATTCCAAGGGACTGCCGCTGAAATCCTATGGAATTTCTTATAGCATGACCACACGGTGTGGGAGTGGGCTTCTTTTCTGAATGAAAGAAATGCACAATGCTATGGTCTAGGGTGGAGAGGTCAAACCTGTGGCCTGTAGCCCACAGCACTCCTTGGTGCCTCCTAAACAAATCAGTTTAAAATGTAATTGGGAAATATTTAACAAAGCAAATAAAAATTCGGTAAAACTGAGATAATGTTACATCTTAAAACTGAGTCAAGATGAAATCCTTAGGTGTGGGTGAGTAGCCCCCTGTTTCTATTTGAGTTAGAAACCACAAGTCTGGGGTGAAGAAGACAGTGCTACAAGTGAGAAGCTTTTGTTTCCAGTGATGGTCCCATCAGGTGAGGAGCTGGGGACCACCCCCAGCTGCTGAACCTGACAGGGCTTTGGCAGACGTCCCCCTCATCTCTCCTCTGGGGCTGTCTTGTTGCCCAGATGGGACTATTGTGAGGACCAATCCAGACGAAAGCTCTGAAAACCCATTGGGAAGTTAGAAGTACAGTACCAATGGTAGGCATTGTTACCGTTACCAGCATCCATCGGGCCTAGATCGGACACTTGCAGTCTGACCCTCCAAGAGCTAAGCAAGGCCCTCCCACCCCCAGAGACAGCCCACACTGGCCAAACGCTTTTGTTGAGCCTCAGCCTGAGTTTCTGTGGAAACTTTCATTCTGCGATGTTGCTGTGTGACTAAGTCACTTCTTGTCTCTGGGCCTGTGTCTTTAACCGTGAAGTGAGGGTTTGGGCCTGGATGACCCCTGAATCCCTTCCCACTCCGATGGTCTGTGACTCCATGTGACTCACCTGATGTGACAGAGTTGGTTAGTGGTGGAGGGGAGGGGACGCCTTCCAACACCACCCTGTAAATGAGTGCTTGAAAGCAAATAGAGCCTGATGTTGTTCATTAGATTTAGATCTGGAAGAGATCTGAGATATCACACAGTTCACCTTCTCCCCCATTTTACTACGAGGAAATGGAGGCCCAGGCAAAGGAGGTGACCTAATCAATGTCACACAGAGAGCAAATAAGGTTTATAAAATGCTTTCCCAAAAACAGCCCTGTGAGACCAGGTATCCTTGTCCCCATTGTACAGATGGGGAAACTGAGACTCAGAGAATCTAAGCAACCTGACAAGCACCAAGCATCAAGCAGATAGTGGGCATCCAGGACATGAACGCACATGTTCCTGACCATGATCCTGACATTTTCTCCATTAAGAAGCTGAGACCCAGAGAGCTTCAGTGACTCAGCCATATTCACATGCTCCTAGTCAGCGCTGCACCTGGGAAACAAGGTCTTTAATTCAGTCTTGTTGCCCCGGGCTTGACCAGGACCTTGGGTGATTCTCAGGCAGAGGTCTAGGACTTTTTCCTTCCTGGGCCAGCTGCTTCCCAGGCTCCCACCAGTCAAAAACTTCCAAGCTTTCTGGCCCCCTAGATATCAGGTCTTGTACAGTCAGATTATGCCAAGGAGGATGTGCCCTTACACAGACAAGCCAGCCATCCTCATTTCCCTGCCATAGTGGGTGTCTTGTTCTGGACCCAGGAAGCTTCCATTCCTCCCCCAATCACCAGGAGTAAAAAGTTGAGTTGACGGTGATAAAAACTCCTGTTGGCCTAGAAAACAAGCTAATGTGAAGCTTACCTTTATCCTTGACTTCAGTTTTCTCACAGGAATCTGAAGGGTGACTTCTATTGAAAACTAGAAAAAGGGGGAAAACCAGAAAAAATTCCATTTAGTTAGCTACACACATATATTTATGCCAACAGAAAGACATCCATCCAGAGAAAACCACAGGATTCTGGCAAGATTCTTATCAGATAATGTGTTCTTTCTGTTCTCATTCATTCATTCATTGTACTCAGTTCCATTGTTGGGTTTTGACACATGGTGGTACTGATGTGCCAAGCAGGAAATATTTTATCACAGACAAATTGGTATCTTATTCAGGGACCTTGTGTTATTAGTTGTACGCATGGATGGTCTGATTGCTTGGACCAAAGAAACTTCATTTATTCAGGGAATGGCAGAGTCAGCCAATCAATAAACATTTATTAAGTGCCTACTATGTGCTAGGCACTGTGCTATGCATAGGGTTGGAAAAGGGTTTGGAGATCACTTAGCCCAGCCAGAACAACAGATCGCTTGTATCCTGGGTAAACAGAATTTCTGCTAGATGCTAGGACACCATGCCTGGGTGCCTTCCTTCAAGGACTGGACTCGGCAATTAAGACAATTGATTTCTTGAATGGAAAGTCACTGCCTCTGGTTCAGTTAATGTGGGCTCCATGATACTGACACAATGAATCTTCTCTTTGAAGCGATTTTGCATAGTGTTCTATGTCCCTTGCATCGACTCCTCTGTGTACATAGCTCCCGTGGAATGCAGGGATTGTTCAGTCTTTGTGCCCACAATCCCTGATCAAATCACTCTTGGAAGTCTTGCAGGGAGCAAACCTATGGGTACCTTCTCTCAGTCTTAATGATCACTAAATGACTTTTTTTTCTTAAAAATTAACCTACCAACCTAATTTAACAATAAAATCAAATTAACAAATATTCATTGCCTTGTTACATTGTCACTGCTTGGGTGCTGAGTGGCACTGAAGCTGACATTTCATTGGGAAAATGTTGGAGCATGCTTCCTTCACTGGAGTGATCCTTCGTTATTTGGCCAGTATACTCCACCAAACTGTCTGAGTCACTTGCAGTCAAGGGCTTTGGAGGTGAGAGAAGCTTAACATTCATCTAGAACAGGAGTCCACCGTGAACTTGTTTTGTAACATAAGTCTATTTCAACACTGTTGCTTTCCTCTGTAATCCTATACATTTCAGGCATTTAACAACATAATTTTGAGAAGGGGTCCAAAGGCTTCACTAGGTTGCCAAAGGGCTCCATGAATCAAAAAAAATTAGAATCCTAGTAACCCAACCCATTTATTTTATAGACAAGGAAACCAAGGCCCAGACAAGTGAAGCAATTTGTCACAGAAGTGACAAGAGTCAGGATTTGAACCTGGGTCCTCTGATAGCAAACCTGGCATCCTTCCCATTATGCCTTCCTGTGTGCTGGGTGCTCATGTGGAATTTTGTGTCTCTATTCTTGGGAAGCAGAGAAGAACAGAGTGACAAGAATGAAAGTCAAATGACAAATGGAAGAAATTGTCCTGGTACAAATCGGATTAAAAATATTAAAATCAAATCTGATTCTGAAGCCATTCATTTACCGAGAATGGTCTGGCAGAATCGTTGCCCTTGACCAACTTCAACCAAACACGATTTTCTACTAAATTTCTGTTTGTTAGGAAGTTTCTCATGACCTTTTCATCAGCCAGTTCATTGAAGTGACAAATGATATGCATTAAAAACAACCTGTCTGGGAATTCTTATGTATGTTTTCATTACAAGCAGCTACCTGGCATAAGGGGCGCTCAGGGTTGGTTTCCTTGTTGGTTTTGAAAGTCACATCTAAGCGAAAAAATGGACACCTATGAACACCAAAGCAGTCAATAAATACATTTGAAAGACTGAGTCACTGGAACCCAAAGGAGAGTCGCAATTCTGGGCCAGCATTCAGGGAAACAGCCAGCACTGCCCCTCTCCTTTCCTCAGCTCTTCTATAACTCCTTCTACCTCTGGGGCTCGTAGGCTGTGTCTCCCTCTTTCTCTACCCCCTGTCTCCAGTCTGTCTCTCTCTGTCTCTCCTTCTGTCTCTCAGTCTCTGTGTCTCTGTCTTTATCTGTCTAATCTTCTTTATTAGAATATAAACTCTTTGAAGGCAAGGGGTCTTTTTATTTTTAATTTGTAACTGAAGTGCTTAGTAGCTCTTGGCATGCTATATTTAATACATAATTGTTGATTGACTTTGGGAGGCTGGGCAGGACTTTTACTGACAGTGAGGCCAATTCTTGAGAAAGCCAATGGATTCATTTTATTGACTAGTCAGTAACCAGACAAAATTGGACCATGTAGTAGTGTAGACATTGCCTAAAACTCAGTTTAAAGTAATACAATGAAGACCAGACATGAAACTATCATTCAGGCAAAAAGTCAAAACCCAACAAGATGGTAAAAAAATCCCAACCAAGGATGCAATCAACTGAGGTCAAAGGCCTCGAGCAGCTGGAGTGATCGATGTGGGCCTGAAATACCTAAATTTCCTCCCTTAATTTTGCATCCAGGCAAACATAACATGAGACGGCATCATAGGGAGAATATAGGAAATTCTTCTTTTAAAAATAAGGTTTTGGATACAGAGCATGGATTTTGAACTAGAAGGGACCTCACACTCCCATTTTACAGATGAGAAAACTGAGGTTCAGAGACAAGAAGCCACTTGGATTAAATAACCCAAGTAGTGACAGAGTTAGGATTCAAGCTCAGGTCCTCTGACCTCAGACCCAATGGACTTCCCACCACATTATTACCCTTTGGAAGAATGCACAGACTCAGCAAACAGTTTCTAGTCCTTCTTCCCCTCCACACCTGGAGACTTTTCCCCTAAGACATTTGTCCACATTTGACAAAAGCCAGTAAGACTCCATCTATCTGCTATGATTAAGCTATTGTTGCATCCATTTAGGGGAGGAGACTGTGATACAATGGGAATTTGGGAAACCATCTGCACTCTCTGGATGTCTCCAACATAGGACGGACTTCCAGTGTGGGTTAGTTTAATACTTTCCTCTCTGGTGGGAAGAGGAGCCACCAAGCATTTATAAAGCATCTATTCTCTGCCAGTCACTGTGCTAGGCACCAGAGATATAGAGACAGAAGGGAAATCAGGCCCTGCCCTCAGTGAGCTCATCATTTAGCTGAAAAGAAACATTTAAAGCTTTTCTTTTGTATATGCTCCCGAATACCCAGTTTGACAGATCTCACACCAGGGAACTAACCAGTTAAAATTTGCTGGTGATAATGTATGTGCCACAACACCACTAGTTTTGGGGGTTTGTTACTGAGAATTGTAGGAGTTTTGTGACCAGAAGAGATTGAAACCAGTATAAGGATGGGGATTGGACCTGTGGTATTATCGATAGGAAACTGCCCAGGGTAGGAAATTCCCCCTACCAAAGCAGGTTGGCTCCCCTCTAAACTGAGAATCTTAGGAAGTTCACGACATCCTTCGAAGTTAAATGTTGCTGGATCCACAGCTGTTTGGCCTCCTATAGTCTGCCTCTTCTTGTATTTCCAGCTCTTAGAACAGTATCTGGCACATAAGAAGTGCTTAATAAATGTTGATTTTTTTTAACCAACAAATTGATATTAATAATAAAATGACTCACATGTTGGGGTCCTGAAGAATTTGACATTACAAAGAGCCCTTTGTTCCTTGAAAAGGTAGGGATGATAGCACCTCTCCCCATGATTTGCAGATGAGGATATTAAGGTCTAGACAGGAGCATGCAATGAGTTAAGTGCTAGAGCTGGGTGCTGAGCCCAGGTCCCCTGATTCTCTGCCTTTTGGTCTTTCTATGGAGCCATTTTGTGGATGAAGTTCTCTCCCCCAGAATTTACTGAAACCCAATGGGAGAACGGAATCCTGGCCCCACTGGTTTGATGTAGGAACATTTGATGTGAGTTCTTTGTGTTGAGCTCACATACCACATGATAGGATTTAATCCAAAGTTGTGCAAACCTTAGATGTCTCTGCCTTTCTCTTAGTGGTTTGGCTGGATGGAAGATGAAGAGTAATGTTAGCAAAAAAAGCATTAGATATGTTCACAGACTAAAAGCAAAGAAGACTTATCAAAAGTCACTATTTTTTAAGAGAAACAAAATAACTTACTTTGATATAGCCCTCCATGGTCCATTTGTGTCTTTTGATGTAACTGTCCCAATTCTGTCTGGTCCATTCAGTCTCATTATTGACCAGACAATTCAGTCCTAATGATCAGGTGGCTTATCTGTATATTTGTTTTATTCTCTCTCTCTCTCTCTCTCTCTCTCTCTCTCTCTCTCTCTCTCTCTCTCTCTCTCTCTCTGTCTTTCTCTGTCTCTCTCTCCCCCCCCATCTCCTGTCTCTGTCTCTCTCCCTCTCTCTTTCTTTCTCTCAGTCTCTGTGTCTCTGTCTCTATCTGTCTAATATCCCCCATCAGAATATAAACTCTTTGAAAGCAAGGACTCTTTTTATTTTTAATTTGTAACCAAAGTGCTTAGTAGCTCTTGGCATACTGTATTTAATACATAATTGTTGATTGACTTTGGGAGGCTGGGCAGGACTTTTACTGACAGCGAGGTCAATTCTTGATCCTGCTGATGGAAAGCCCTTGGAGAGAGAGAAGCCAATATGGAGAAATGTGGAGCTTTGTTTTCCCCCTTGTGAGATCTGGGTGCTTACCTTCCCAAACTGAAGGAAGAGGAACTGCCATAGGTTCTATGCCCACATCCTCATGCTGGTAGAAGTAGGTGAAGTTTTTAGGCAAGTTGTCTTCTTGTACAGTCAGCCAGCTGACCTGTGAATACGAACCATTGGTCCTAGTGATAGGTCCAAGCTGTGCATTCAGAGGGCTTGAGTTCTCATTTTCTTTCCAATATGTTTTAACAACATTGGGGAAAAAATCCTCCAACAGGCAAATGTAGGTCCCAGATTTTTTTTGCTTCACCTCCTCCAACGTAGGGAGAAAAAATATGGGCTTTGGTGGTTTCTTTTTGATAACAGAATCTACAGAGAAAACCAAAGAACATAAAGGTAATTATTGGGAAAACTGAAAGGCTAATATTCATGCCATCTGATGCAGGTCAAAGAAAATCTTGAACCTTAATACTGTCTGGGACAAGGAGAGATGCCCTTTAGGCCTCCTGGGGCACCATTCTTTTTAGACTCACAGAATTTCAAAGTTGAAAAGGACCATAGTGGTCACCTAGTCCTACCCAAAACTGAAAAAAATGTTCCCTATATGCTATACCCAAGTGGTCGTCCAGGTGAGGCAGCCACTACTTCAGAAGCCAGCTCCATCCACTTTTGGATGGCTTGAATTGTTAGAGAGATCTTCCTTATATCAGGTAGAAATTTGCCTCTTTCCAACTCAGTTCTGCCCTTGTGAGTCAAGCAGTAAAACAGGGTGAAGCCCTCTTCCAGATGATAACCCCTTAAATACTTTTAACACATTATTTCTGCATGTTCAACAGTTTTGGTGATGCAGTATGTTGCATAGGAAATATGGCTTTTGGGATGGGACATGATATTAAAAAGGGCCATTCTTGTGAACTGGCTGGCTTTTGAATTTCTTTTAGAATTAAACCAGATATTTTTTTCCTAGGTAATACTAAAGAACCATTTTTTCTCTATATAGACTTAATTCTAATGTCACCTGATTTATTTGATTTTATACAGGATCAAATACTTGGGAAAGTTTTAACAAAGCACATTATGTTGTTGCCAAAGAGAATTTCACATCAGTATTCTATGGCAATAAATCAGAATCCAACTTTTGAACATGAATATGGAGCTTTCAAATTCTCAAAGATTTTATTTATAGCAGCTCTTTTTATGGTGGCAAAGAATTGGACATTGAGGGGATGCCCATCAATTGGGAAATGGCCGAACAAGTTGTGGCACCATTGTAATGGAATGTTATTGTACTATAAGAAGTGACAAATAGGATGATTTCAGAAAAACTTGGAAAAGCTTACATGAACTGAAACAAAGTCAAGTGAGCAGAACCAGGAGAACATTATACATAGAAAGAGTATTGTGTGATGAAGAACTGTGAATGACTTGCCTATTCTCAGCAGTACAATGAACCAAGGCAATCCCAAAGGACTCATGATGAAAAATGCTATCCACCTCCCAAGAAATAACTGATGTTATCTGAATAAAAAGCAAAGCATACTATTTTCACTTTCTTTTTCTTTTGTTCAAATTTTCTTACCCAAAATGATTACTATGGAAATATTTTAGATAGTTGCACATGTATAACCTATATTAGATTGCTTACTGTCTCAGGGAGGGGGGGAGAAAGGAAGGGAGGGTTAGAATTTGGAATACAAAACTTAAAGAAATGTTAAAAAATGTTTTTACATGTAATAAGATATTTTTAAAATTTCTGCTCAGTTTCTAAGTTTACATTTTTTCTTAATTTTTCCACAAGAAAATCATTAGGTTACTCAAGAGTATATTATTTCATACTCCTTCTAAAAGTATCAATTATATCCTAAGTTTGAGAAGCCAAGCAGTGCATGAAAAAAATCATTCTAAACTTTCAAAATTGCTTTCTGTTGATAAAGGATGCTCTTTCCCCACAGTAATTGTTTTCCAGAAGAGGGATTGACTTTATTTCCATATCATTATCTTGTATATCCGTATATACATTTACCAGTAACAATGCATTGTGCCTTGTCCAAAACATTTCATAGAAATGATTCTATTGGTGTTTTCAAAATGACCTTTGCCTTCTGAAGTTTTATGTGAGTTTAAAACGTTATTGAAGACTCCCATTGGGAAAATTCTAACTGATTTTTCATGCCTTTTCCTAGGTTGAATTTACCCAATAATTGGGAATTTTCTGGGTATCTCAGCATCTTTCAAATACAGATACATTTAATCACTTGATTTCCCCCAAAGTGTTTTGTTGGTCCAATTGGCAACGGCATTGCTCCAGATCCCTTCTAATTATAACTTACATTAGGACCATGAAGAGGCTGATGGATCTGATTCCCTGAAGCCTTCTTGTGAGAACTGACTATATCATTAAGACTGAATGTGAAATCTTAATGGAGCTGCTGCCGGAGGGCTGGAAATAGCCAGCGAATTCAATGTTTCGTTAAATTCTTCCATTGGGAGCCTCCTCATGTCCTGGGAGGGATCTGGCTCCTTAAAGTTAATGCCAATGGATCCTAAGCTCCGATTTGTTCCTCTAAGATAGGCACCAAGCTGTGTGTCCACCATCCCGAAACCAGCCAAGCTATGCTTGGTGGAGCTCCTCATAAGTTGACGATTTGGTGCTGAGGGGGGGGTGAAGACTTTGGAAGCTGAGGAGCGAGTGCAACCTATGTCTGAGAGGCCAATGCACACTAATGAAATTAACAGAATCCATGAAGTACTGAAGAATGACTGCACAGCAATGAGTAAACCATAGTATTAGATTGACAAGAGAAATATAATTTGTAGACTAAATGATCTGATAAGTTGTAGAAGAATGATCAACATCTTTGGAGAATTACTTACAATTCTTTCCGTTTGAACTCCAAATGTATAATAAGGCAGACACCTGGTACAGACGTGTCAAAATCACCATTGGAAAACTCCCCCGTATGGGCCAAACCAGATGAAAATGTAATTGGGAAATATTTTACAAAATAAATAAAGATATAACACAACACAAATAATGTTAATTTGTAGTTTTCTAAGTCAATATGTGGCTCTCCATGGATCCAGACTATGTGGTGTTTTCTTTTTTGTTTAATTATCAGGCAGTGTTCGTGACTGAAGGGGGAATTTTTTTGGTCGAATCAGCAGAGGAAGATAATGATTGTTATCTTAGACCTTGTTAATCAGGATTCTAGATTTAGAGCTGTCAGGGACCTTAGCCTAATCATTAACCTTAACCATTTAGCCTAAGCCTGTGATTTTATAGATGAGGAAACTGAGGTTTAACAAGGGGAAATTAGTTGCCCAAGGTCACACAGTATGTGGCAGAAACAGAATTCAAGGTCTTCTGACTCCAAATTAAGGCTTAGCTTGAGATGTACACAAAAACAGCAAAGCACTTACTGCTAATCCTGAATCTGATCCAGTGAAGTTATTATAATCACATCTTGAGCAGTCACCTGCAAAATGTGATAAATTTATCTCCCCTCAATGCTGTTTTAAACGCTCATGAAATTTTAATTGATTTAAGGCTACAACAACAACAATGAAACCTACCCATTTCTCCCACCTTCCCTTAACATCATAGAGTCACATACATTGTAAAGCCATAGCAGAGTCAAAGGGACTGGAGGAATCAGTTAATTAAATGTGAGGTTTGATTTTCACCTTAGTCAGTTTTTTTTTTATCCAGAGGAGTTTATTGGTTTCATTTCCCAATATTCTAACGTAACGAGAAGTAGCACCAGCTCTTTCTCTAGAGCCGTGTCCTTTAGTGTGTGCACCCACCCCTTCCAGAACAAAATGATTTCCCCATTCCCACTAATTCCAGCTGTATCTTCACAGCCATCCCTACTGGGAAATAGCCCACTTAACTCATAGACATTCAATGGCTGTGGTTTTTTTGCTTTCCCAAATGGACCAAACCTCATTTTATACCTGGGATGCCTAGAAACTGATGGAAGTATGACTGAACCACTTACTTGTCACAATGAGCTTTGTCCCTTCACCAAAGACTTTAACAGGTCCCACTGTGGGGCAGCCAGACACAAAAACCGTTTGAGGAGCTCCCCCACAGCCAGGGACAGAATCAAGGCATATTGTGGGGCCAAAGGGTTTGTCTCTGGGGTATTTTTTCTTGTCTGTATATTCTCTATAAATTTGCCAAACCTCAGCCAAGTTTTCAATGAACCTTAGTTCTCCAACCTAAACATTTGCATTGAATCCTGATAAATTCTCCCTTATTTCTTTTCTTCTCCTTTCCCCTTTTATTTGCTCATTCCTCCTCTAAAAATACTCATTCCAGTTTCACAAAAATACATTGACCAAATCTCAGCCATGTTTTCAATTAACATTAATTCTCCAACTTCCACATTAGGGTTGATTCTCTGTAAATTTCTTTCCTTCCCTTTTTACCTTCATTCCTCTCATTACTCCTCTCAAAATACTCCTCTTGGTTTTGTGGCAGTTTTTTCTAATTTATTTGATTAGTTAGAGAGCATGCCCTCTTTTGCAAAGATTGAAAAACCTCAGAAAGAAACCAAATGTCAGTCACAGTAAATGTTCTACCCTTTCTTTCTGGGGGGGAAGAAAACATCAGTGACACCTTGGGTCCATAGAAAAATTCATAGTCACTTTCCAAGTGGTCAAATCATCTCCGGAGTGACTGTGAGCAGGGGGACTTTTTTTTTTTGCACTTCCCCATTTGAAGTTAGGTTGTCCCTGAATTCCCCTCTGGGGAATTCCTGCTGTGTAACATGACAGTTAGTGTGGTAGAGATGGAAAAGAGTTTGGGACCTGCACTGGAGATTCAGGTTCAAATTCTGCTTTTGACACTAAGTGCGTGACTTTGGGCAAGTCACTTGATTGTGACTTGTAAGGATGAAATGAGTTAACAGGTATAAAGTGCTTTTAGAAACTAGAAGCTTTTACCTATATAAAAGTCAGCTTTCTTTTTATTATCATGGAATTTAGACCTGGAAAGGATCGTAGTAATTGTCTAGACCAGTATTTCTTAACTTTTTTGTGTGTTTTTGTGTTCTGGATCCCTTTGACAGCAGTTTGGTGAAGTCTATGGGCCCCTTCTCAGGATAACGCTTTTAAATACGTGAAATAAAATGCACAGGAATACAAAGCAACTAAGTTCATTGAAATATAATGATAACTATACACACAGAGACATATGTGTGGAGATATATATATATATATATATATATATATAGATAGATAGATAGATATAGATATAGATATATATATATATATATGAAACTACACACACAGATGATAGATAGATAGATAGACAGATCGATGTATGCATGTATAAAGTTCACAGTGCCTAGAACCCCTGGCTCTAAAATTCATCCATTTTATAGATGCGTTAGCAGAGGTGCCGAGAGGTTATGACTTACTCAAAATCATGCAAGGAGGGAACCCAGGTCCCCTGACTCCCAGCAATTTTTAAAAGATATTCAAGAGACTTCTGTTAACAGATCACACCTGACTGCCAAACTATGCAGTTCAACTTTTACACTGAAGTCATTGTCAGAGTCACTGATCCCTAGAATTTTCTAGCTTAAAGGGACCTTGATGACTATTCAGCTTGAGGTCGGCAAACTGTGGCTCCTGCCCACCACCCTTACCTGTTTTTGTACGGTCTGTGAGCTAAGAATGGTTTTTATATTTATGTCAAATTTAGACTAACCCATGCCCCCCCCCCCAGAATTCCCACTAGAATAGAACGGTCAAGTGACCATACAGCTTTTCTTTGAAGACGTCTGGGGAAGGGGAGCTCACTTCCGACTAGTTCCCATTAGGGCAGTTCTCAGGAGGAAGTTCTTCCCAACCTCCAGCCCAAGCTGGCCTCTTTGCAAGCAACTTCTTCCATTGCTTCCAGCTTTGCCCCTGGGGCCAAGCAGAACACATCTGATCCCTCTTGAACAGTCATAGACATGACAGGAATTTATGGATATGGTATTTTATGAATGATCTTTTAAATAAAAGAAAACCTTAAATCATAAAAAGTCATAGGTAAAAATGTGATACATTTAGTTCCATGCAGTCCTGTTTTTACTATTAATGAGATTTTAATAAATGTTAACATTTCCCTAACTTTTTCTTCATATGGTAGAATCTTATGCAATCAGTATGAAGCCACAGTGAAGTCAGAGGCATAAGAGGAATCACAGGCATAACAATGAGAAGGCTGGTTTGCTCCATAGACAGTTTTTACGCAGAGAATTTTATCAGGCACATTTACAAAACTAAAGTAGAATGACAACAGCAATGCCACAGAAAAAAATCATTCGAAGTAGCCTAGCATCTCCCCTGAGCCTTGGTCCCTTGCACCCATTCTCTCCGGAACAAAATTTCCCCACCACCGCTAACTTCAGGCAGGGACTCACAGCTTTCCCACTGGAAAGTAACCCATTTAACTTGCAGATATTCAGTGGCTGTGGTGCTTTGCTTCCCCAAAGGGATTGAGCCTTACTTTTTACCTGGGATTACTGGAAACTAATGGAAACGTAATTGAACCACTTACTTGTCACAATGAGCTTTGTCCCTTCACCAAAGACTTTAGCTGGTCCCACTGTGGGGCAGCCAGCTACAAAAACCACCTGTGGAGCTCCCCCACAACCAGAGACAGAATCAAGGCACATTGTGGGGCCAAAAGGTTTGTCTCTGGGGTATTTTTTCTTGTCTGCATAATTATGTCTCCATAAGTTTACCAAACCTCAGCCAAGTTTTCAATGAACCTCAGTTCTCCAACCTAACAATTGCATTGAATCCTTATAAATTCTTCCCTTATTTCTTTTCTTCTCCTTTTCCCCTTTATTGTCTCATTCCACCTCTACAAATACTCATTCCAGCTCCACAAAAGTTTTTTTTTCTAATTTATCTGATTACTTATTGAGCATAATTGTAAATTAGGAAAAATTCCCCCCCCTTTTTTTTGAAGTGTGAAAAACCTTGGAGGGAAGTTGAATTTCTATCACAGTAACTGTTCACACCTTCACCTTTTTGTGTCAAGAAAATACCCAAGGCGGCAGACGTTAGAGAAAAAAAAAATCAAGCTACATTGTCCTTCCAGCCATTCCCTTGTGTGACAGGGATCTGGGTGGCCAATGCTTAGCACCAAATTTCATGCCTGTAAAATGATTCTCCATTGGAGCATTTAGGCTGTTCCCTAATGTTCCAGAGAATTCCTGGAGTGTAAACATTAACTTGTATCCAGGAGAGGGAGGGTGATGTCAATTAGAAAAAGCTCTGGACCCGGAGTTAGGAGAGACCCAGATTCAAACCCTGCCTGCAAGATATACTAACTATATGACTGTGGGCAAGCTACTTTGCCCTTCCAAGACTCAGTTTCCTTATCTGAACAATGGAAATGGTAGTAACTATTGCAGTGTTGCAACCAGCAAATGCAATGTTGTATTTAAAATGTTTCACACAGCTCTTAAATGTTTTCCCCACAAATGTCAGTATTTTCACAGAATTCAGACCTGGAAGGGATTATCTGGTCCAGTTCCCTTATTTTATAGGTGATACAACTGAGATACAGAGAGCGGTTAAGTGACTCGCCCAAGTCACCCAAGGATCCAAAGGGTAGCAGAGCTGGCATCTGGATACAGGTTCTCTGAGCATAAACTCCTTTTGATAAGATTGGGTTCAGAATCCCCACACTGGGTCCTGTCTAACCATCAGCATCCAAAGCCCAGTGACCTGGTAGTCATGGAACATACCTGCCACAATGAGTTTTGTTCCAGAGCCAAATACTTTGATGTATGGATAATCTGGCACAATGTCTGAGCCCTTTACAGAATCTCCACATCTAGACCTTGGATCAGTCACCCCACCTCCTTAAGCCTCAGTTCTCTCATCTGTAAAATGGGGATAATAATATCTCTCTTGCCTCTTTCATTGTGGTGGGATGCAGCTCAAATAAGATGATGACTCTAAAGCACTTTGTAACCATACAATGTTATCACGATCATTGTTATTAGCGAAACAGTACAACATACTGAATAGAGAGCTGGCTTCAGAGACAGGAGGACCTGGGTTCGAGTCCCACCTCTGACACTGCTGGCTGTGTGATTCTGGACAACTCGCTGAACCTCTCAGTGGGCCAGACAAGTGTCTAAGACTATTGATAGGTACCCTTGGGTGCCTCCCATTCATGTATAAACATGTCACTATATATCCATAGGCATGCATAGAATAGCATGCCCACTCTATGCATTCCTATGAATACAGGAGACAAAGCTGGGACTTAAGTCCAGGCTCCCAGTCTCTAAATCCAGAGCTTTTCCATTATATCGCATGCTTGTCTCCCACAGGTAGTGTCAGAGCCATAATTTTGAACCCAGGTCTTCTGATCCCAAACTATTTTTGAAAGACAAGGCACAATTTCCCAATACAGGAGTCACATCTTACTGCCAAAATATTACGTGCACACTACAGATTTAAGTCATGGTGAGTGCTCTTCCAGAGCTGAATACTTGGATATAGAAAATTATCCCAGAAACATTGTGTTATGACATCTAAGCCCCTTAGAAAATTCCCTGCCTTTATTCCCCAACTGATAAATGGTCAAAGGAAATGAACAGGCAGTTTTCAGATGAAGAAATTAAAGCTATCTATAGTCATATGAAAAAATGCTCTAAACCACTATTGATTAGAGAAATGCAAATTAAAACAACTTTGAGGTACCACGTCACATGTTCCAGGTTGGCTAACATGACAAAACAGGAAAATGATAAATGTTGGAGATGTGGGAAAATTGGAACATTAATACATTTGTTGGTGGAATTGTGAACTGATCCAACCATTTTGGAGAGCAATTTAGAAATATGCCCAAAGGGCTATAAAAATGCTTATACCCTTTGGCCCAGCAATAGCACTTCTAAGGCTGTATCCCAAAGAGATCATAGAAATGGGAAAAGGACCCATATGTACAAAAATATTTATAGCAGCTCTTTCTGTGGTGGCAAAGAATTGGAATTAAGGGGATGCCCATCAATTGGAGAATGGCTGAACAAGTTGTGATATATGAATGTAATGGAATACTATTGTTCTATAAGAAATGATGAACAGGCAGACTTCAGAAAAACCTGGAAAGACTTGTATGGTCTGTTGCTGAGTGAAGTGAGCAGAACCACAGTAACAGCCACGCTGTGTGGTGACTAACGTTGATAGACTTAGATCTTCTCAGCAATGCAAGGATCTAAGACATTTCCAAAGGCCTCATGATGGAAAATGCTATCCACATCCAAAGAAAGAACTGTGGAGTTTTGAATGCAGATTGAAGAAGACTATTTGCTCTTTTTTTCTTCAGTTTTGTTTTGTTTCCTCTTTCTGGTGGTTCCCTCTATTGGTCCTATTTCTTCCTTACAACATGACTAATGTGAAAATATGTTTAATAGGAAGGTATATGTAGAGCCTATATCAGATTGAGTGCCGTCTTGAGGAGGAAAGTGGGGAGGGAGGGGGAGAAAATTTAAAACTCAAAAGCTTATGGAAGTAAATGTTAAAAACTAAAAATAAATTAGTAAAAAATAGTATAGAGAAAAAAATCTACAAATTTGTTTAAACTTCTTATAGCATTAAAAATCAATAAACAAAAATGTGAATCTGCAAAAAAAAAAAAGAAAATGGACTACCTTAGAATTCTCCTAAAGAGGCCCCTAAAGATAGCCTAGGATGGAGGGCTGGATCTGTTCCCATCCCCCCTCCTCCTCCTCTTCCTGTGAATCAATGGGACATGCTTTTGAATGAGGACAATAGTCTCTTTTCACTATGCTATGCTACATGGCAGTGATGCATCATGCCTCTAGACTGATGCTCATTCAGCAACCCTCTGGGCTCACTGTCCCAACCCCACTACTTGCATCAGTTAGTCCCCCCCCCCATACACTTGTATGTGTATAGAATGACATCTTTCATTTCTAGAGCAATTTAAGGATTATCGAGAGCTTCCCTCACAGCAACTCTGGAAGCAAGGTCATATAAATATTATTACTCCCATTTTACAGGGGAAAAAACTGAGACTCTGAACTTTACTTCGTGGGCAGTTGAGAGCTACTGAGGATTCTTGTACATTCAGTGGACTGACATCTAAGCCTTAGGAAGGAGTTGTCTGGCAGCCATGTGAAGGGTGGATTGGATGTGGGGAAAGAAGGAAAGTGGATCACCCACTAGGAAGCCATTAATGATTATCCAGGCTGTAAAAAAAGTTTCCAATAGGATGGCCACCATGGGGAGAAGAAGTTATGGATGGAAGACATAATGAAATAATTTGGACACACAATTCTTCTGGTTGTGTTAAGTGAATTGATGAGCTAAAAGTCAGTTTGCTAAATATTTTCTCCACTAAACTGTTTGTTAGATTGAATCAACCCATTAAAAAATTAACTGGCTAGTTCAATCAAAGTGGCCAAAACAATTTTGAGCACACACAGGATCATAAATTGAGAGCTGGAAGTAACCTTACCAGTCATGGAGCCCCAATCCCCTCATTATACATATGAGGAAACTGAGGCACAAAAATATAATTTGCCCAGAGTCATACAACTCATATGCTCCCTTTCTTCCTGCATTATTCCCCACCTTATAGCCCCCTAAACTCTGACAAGCTCCTGATTCCCTGAGAGTGCACCCAACTTTCCTGAGGGCCCCTTTCGTCACCTAGTTGCTAATTAGCTTAGACTTAGAGTACTTGTCATAGAGCCCATCTGATCCCATCTTTCAAAGGGTGGATTAGTTAAAGTCCATCTACATGGACGTGTCATCGTCAAAGATGCTGCCACATCTGTTACTCCCCCTCATGTGGCCATCTTCATGAGCCTTGACTATACAGCCCAAGGCAGAATTTGAGTAGGTTATTCCTGCTGTCATCTATGAGCATTCACCCATATTTTCTGTTGGATTCTTATCCATGTTTATGTGTATTCTACACTTGCAAGTGTCTGCCATGGATAAAGGGCACTACGGGTGATACAAATAGGACAGATACAGCCTTAGCCCTGGCAAATCTTACTCATTATCATCTACGTAAAAGTCCCTAAATTCAAAATGATTAGCTCAGTGCCATTACTAAATCATTTGTTATCATTAAAAAGCTATCTTCTTCTCATTCCCAGGTTTGTCTGCCTTACCCTATTTTATATACCATGTGAACATATTATTCAAAAACATCACTTCCCTTGGGATTAATCCAGTTTCTTTGGAATTACCAAGATGTGTATTGGTACAGTGGAAAGGGTACTGCTTGTGGAGTCAGAAGACCTGGGTTTGAGCATTCATTTTTTAGCTGACTACGGATAAAACCTCTGAACCTCAATTTCCTCACTTATCAAATGAAGGCATGAGACTACATGTCCTCTGGGTTCCTTTTTAGCTTTAAATGCTATGATTGAATTATCTGAGGATGATTCCTGTGGAATTGTTGGCCTGGGTGGACAGGTGAGGGATCGCGAGAGGAAGGCTTTGTCAGTCCTGCAGCCCAGCAGAGAAGGCAGCTGATGCTATTGTTTCTGTGAGAAGTCTCTTAATCAGTTTATGAAGCGAACGATTACCTGTCTAGGGACCTGGTCTGCCCCCACCAAACTCTTTGGATCTTATGCCTTATGGGCTCCCTCCGTTCATATATTGCAGTTGGGATTCCAACTGTGGATTATGGGCAAGAACCAGGGAGGCATGTGTGTGTGTGTGTGTGTGTGTGTGTGTGTGTGTGTGTGTGTGTGTGTGTGTGTAAATCAGTCTATTTCAGGTGAAGGTCTTTCTTCTGAAAAGTATTTTAAAAGTTCAGAGCTGGCAGGGCTTTCAGAAGTCACTTAAACCCACCCTCTTATTTTATATAGGAGGAAACTGAGGCTTGAAGAGCCTTTTCTTGTCTAAAATCACCCAATGGTAAATTGCAAAGCCAAGATTCAAACCCCCCTCCTGGCTCAGTGTTGGCACATAGTAGGTGCTTCATGGAGCACATTGGATTGACTTGAATTACCCCGATGTGGATAAGAAAGAAGAAAAAAGCACTCACCTCTCTCAAGAACAATAAGTTGGGTTCCTTCTGCAAAGATTTTGATCCAGCCTGAGCTATCACACTGATCACCTGCTAAACAAAAACATCATGGCCACCACAAGGCTCATCCTGGGACATGAATAGAGGCAACATTTCATCCAAGAACAATAACAAGTAAGAACTCCCAAGCATCTTCACACTTGTCATGTGGCTGTTTGATTATGGGGCAAGTCCAGAGATTTACTGTTCCTTGGAGTCTTCATGATGGGAAGAAAGTCTTCCTGAGAAGGATCTAATAGACTGCACACTTCTCAATAAATGAGCAAGGTCACAGTGTCCTCATGTGATCCACAGTAAGGGCATTCACTCAATGGGGTCCTTAGGGATGAAGGAGATAATCAAAGAAAGAATAAATTCTGAATAAAGTAGAAACTGAATAAAATATGAAAATGAAATGGACTACAGATCCTAGGATGTCTAAGGAAGAATCATAATAAAGCAGCTGGTCATTTCACAAGGAGGAAACTGAGGCCCAGAAGTGAATTTATATAGATAATGAGTGGCAGAGCCAGGATAAGAGCTCTCTAAATGACACTGAATCTTCACCTTGGCAATGTACCAGCAGAGCCACTTATAAATGAACACTAAGGATGTGTGTGTGTGTGTGTGTGTGTGAGTGTGTGTGTGTGTGTGTGTGTGTGTGTGGTGCGAAGAGAGAGAGAGAGAAACCACAAAGAATCTCAGAGAAGAGAAAAGGAGAGGAGAGGAAAGGAGAGGAGAGGAGAGGAGAGGAGAGGAGAGGAGAGGAGAGGAGAGGAGAGGAGAGAGAGAGAGAGAGGAGAGGAGAGGAGAGGAGAGGGGAGGGGAGGGGAGAGGCAAAGAAGAGAAGACCACATCTGCTCTTAGCAACAGCCAACATGGAGGATGGTCATATAGAAAGCAGAAGGTACTTGGAGGATGGAAAAAGATGACATGGTCATTGTCGACTTCAATACTACTATTCCTCTCCTCAGTGCATGGCCAAATGGGAAGCTCTACCTGCAGCCACGGTTAATTTTTTCATTCTGTTTAGTTGACAGTTTAACAGGAAGTGTGCTGTTCATTGCTCTCTGGGAGCAGACTTTACTACCTCCGCTCTCACATCTAATCAGTTACCAAGTTGGACTTATTCCAGTTCCATGATTTCTCCTCTATCCATCTACTCCTTCCTCCACCTTCCCATCACCACAAGCCTTGTCTGGGCTCTTGAGCATCTTCAATGGACAGTTGCCTCATTACAGGTCTTCCCATCTTTACTCTTCCCAAAAGGACCTTTTTCACATTTTGCACATGTAGGTTACCCATTTGAGTGTGAATCCACAGTCACAAGGCTGACCACACATAGAAAATTCACTTCTCTTTAAAAGAAATCTTTTGGCAACAGATTTGAGACCTGGAATTTGTACCTGTTCCAGATAAAGAAAAGAAAATGTTGCTTCATAGAAACTGGTATTCTAACAATTTCTATGAAGCCTAAGGTAGCATAAAGGAAAACATAATGCAAAAACATCAGAATTCTGATCAATGTCATTACCAATCATGACTTTAGAAGACTGATGGTTAAAGCATGCCTCCTACCTCTCACTTGAGAGGTGGTGGAATTCTGGTGCAGACTGAGGCATACACTGCCAAACTAATCCAATTTTTCTTAACTGTACCTTTTGTAAAAAAAAAGTCAGTTCTTTTTGAAGAGGAAGAGTCATTGGAAAGTATTAGTGATGTCAAAAGCAGAGCATTAGCAAAACATTTTTAAGAAATGAGGACTCTGGGGGCAGCTAGGTGGCGCAGTGGATAGAGCACCGGCCCTGGATTCAGGAGGACCTGAGTTCAAATCTGGCCTCAGACACATAACACTTACTAGCTGTGTGACCCTGGGCAAGTCACTTAACCCCACTGCCTAAGCAAAAAAAAAAAAAAGAAATGAGGACTCAACAAATCAAGTCAGTCGATAAGCGTGATCCATGCACTGGGCTAAGTGCTAGGGATATTTACAAAATCATCATCCTGACTCTCAAGGAGCTTACAATATTCAAATAGCTACATACATACAGCATACATATAGTGTAAGTTGAAGGTTGCATAAGAGGGAAAACATTTGCAGTGTGTGTTGGGGAAACCAGTCAGTGACTGAATGATTAGATTTATTAGGGATCTAGGGCATCAAGGTGGCACATAGCGCATAGAGTATTGGGCCTGAAGTCAGGAAGACTCTTCTTCCTGAGTTCAAATCCTGCCTGAGACACTCACGGGCTGTGTGACCCTGCACAAATCACTTCACCCTGTTGGCCTCAGTTTCCTCATCTGTAAAATGAGCTAGAGAAGGAAATAGCAAGCCACTCCAATATCTTTGCCAAGAAAACCTCAAATGGGCTCATGAAGAGTGGGACATGACTGGAAATGACTGAACAGCAAAGCACCTACTGTATGCCAGGAACTGTGCTAAGCAAATAACTATGTACATACATGCTTTAACAGGGTAAATAAGAAATGACCAACAGACGGAAGGCACTAAAATTAAGAGAGGTTGGTGATGGGTTGGTAGAAGGTGGCATTTCGGCTGGCACATGAAGGAAAGCAGGGAAGCTAAGAAGGGAATATGAGGAGGAAGAGTATTCCAGACATGGGGAAGGCAGCCAGAGAAAATATCCAGAGTGGGGATTTGGAGTGCCTTGTTGCAGGCACATCAAGGAGACCAATGGTGTTCCCAAAATACAGTTGTGACCATGTTAAGCCCACCTTAAAGAGCTGCAGTGCCTCCTTGTTACTGCTAAGATAAAATTAAAATGCCTATTTGGCATGTAAAACCCATCATGGCCTGAGCTTAGCCTGATTTTGCAGATATATCACATATGAAAGTATTTGTCTTCATGCATTTGAAAGTCCCAGGCAAAGTGGCCTCCTTACTGGTCTTCTTCACACAGAAAACCCATCTCCTACCTCCATGCCTTTATACTAACTATACTCCATGACAGGACAACTTATCCAAAAACCTCCTTCTTTAGGCATTCCTAGGCTTCTTCAAAGATCCAGGCCAACCGTATTGTCCTACAGAGGGGCTTTCATGAATTCCCTCCTACTACCAGGGCTCCCCACACCCCTAAATTAGATTATATTTCCTTTTTATGAGAGGCAGCAGAGTAAGAGATAGAGAACTGTCCCCAAAATCATAAGGGCCCAAGTTCAAGTCATGTCTCTGACATATGTGACCCTGGGCAATTAATTGAAGCTCCCAGTTACCCAGGCAAGTCTCTAAGTTAAGAGGAGGCTCTGGCCTCTATTGATAGAAAGAGTTTCCTCACCTGGGAGTTCTGGATAGGACTGAACCCAAAGGTCTAGTTCCCATCTCATGTTTTGGACAAATTTTTGACTTTCTCAGGTGTATGGACATGTTGCTTTACCCATAAATCATATAGTCCTTGAGGAGAGAGGAGCTTTCAATTTTGCTCTTGTATCCCTAGGACCTACATAATGCCTGGAAGGCACTTTTTTTTTACTGGACCTGTGAGGTCATTGTTGTAGGGATCTCCCAGTGAGGAAGATCCTCAACCAATGTAGATGAACACATTCTGAAATTTATGATATTAGAGAGTTACCTGGCACATGGAAAGGATAAGAGACTTTGCACAGAAGATGACTAACAAATGCTTGTTGGTAGATGGAAATAGTGTGAGTTTTTAATATTAGAGAAATGCTTTTGAAAAGAACAGATGATCATTTTGGGAGCCTCGTTTCCCACAGAGAATACTAACAGAATATTTTCTCAAGGAAGTTCCTTAATCTTTATTGTTTCAATTGCATTTGTTGTACAAATAGGGGAGAATTTATAGAATTCTCATCACTTTTTTTTGTAACTGGCTCCTGAAATCACTCATTTTGCTTAGATTTCCCTCCATGAAGCACTCTCCATCCCCCACCCCTAGTCCCCATGACCACATATCTCCTCTGTGACTGCCCTCACTTCAGGCCTTGCTCACCTAAAGCAAGGCTTCTTAAATTTTTTCTACTCGTGACCCCTTTTTGCCTGAGAAATTTTTATGCCACTCCAGGTATATAGATATACAAAATAGGTATACAAATCAAACATTTACTGAAAATAAATCATAAAAACATTTATTCTAAAACAATTCTTTGGTATATATACATATATGTATATATATATATATAATATATATATATACACACATACATACTTTCCCTATTTATTAAAGACAAAAGCAAATTTGCATTCTAATGAGATGGACGTGCTTATTTATTTTTACATAATGAATTAAATCTTGGTGGGGTATTTGATACTGCAGGATGTAGAGAATCTTCAGCATTTTTCAGAGTTGATCGATATTTTGACTTTCTAGTCATCAGTGCTGAGAATGCTGCTGAGCAGAGATATTTAGTCTAAAATGACAGAAATATGTCTAGGGCCATTTCAGAAATTATTGGAAATTCTGTCCTAATGCCAAGCCCACATGCATTTACTGGGCTTTTAGGAAGCTCAAGCTTTAAACCTGTGTCTCCTGAGAACTTGGCCAGTTGCTGTTGCTCAGGACTAAGGCTGTAGTGAGGTTGTGCGATGCAACACAGCAAAGTGTTGCCAGAAACGCCTCAGATTCCTTATGCATTTGATTCTGAACTAATTTTTGGTCATTGCATGTTCAGAAACCTTTTACTGCTGCCAAATGTTTGCGACCCTCTCCACATTCATTTATGTGACCCTATATGGGGTCATAACCCATAGCTTAAGAAGTGCTATCTATAGACACAGGTTCTCTTTCACTGCTGGTCATAGCATTCCCCCAAGGCTAAGGACAGTTTGTTGAAGGGAACCCTGTCTCGGACTCCTTTCGTCTTCCCCACAGCACTGGGCACACTCCACCTGAATCAACACTTGCTGACTAACAAAGATAATGAACCATCACAACGATAAGCAATGAGGAGAAATAGCATCTCTGTGTTGGCAGGCACTTCCCTGGTCACTTAGTCTAAATTCTACCTGAAAATGTATTTGGGTTGGTTCGGAGATCTAAGGAATTAAGAGAGGATATTCATGTTTTCCTTCTTCATGTTTCTTTTAATTTCTCCTGAGGAATAATGGATCCAAGTGCCAGCTTTGGTGCATGAACTTTGGACAGGGGGCAAGACATGGAGTCAGGAATATCTGGGTTCAAAATCTTCCTTAGACAGGTGATGCTGGGATGGAAAGAGAACCTATTCCATAGTGTGGTGAAGAGGATGACACAATACAATATGATGTAAGGCTCTCTGCCGAAAAGCAGAATGACAGAATTTGAGAACTGAAAAGGACCTCTGAAGCTGTCTAGCCCAGCTCATAAAACAAATGGAAATCTTAGAGCCCTGTAGAGATGTGAACGGTTATGATGGTGATGGAGGGAGTTTGGAACCTGTGTGAGTTGGAGCAGGAATGTGGTATGGTATAGACATGGGCCACATGGTCTCGGTAAGAAATGCAGGAAGTGTTATGGGCAGACCAACTGGGATGGGAGCCAGAAATGAGGAGGCGGCCCCCAGGGAAGAGGATGTGGGGAGGGACGCGAGGAGGGCAGGATTCTTGTAGGTGTTGTCAGTGAGGGCTGACTGCTGTGGTCTTCCCAGCATGCACAATAGTAGGTGACCTCATCTTCACGTGTTATGCTGCTTATTGTTAGGATCGAGGTTCCCTTGTCTTTATTCTTTTCTGCCACAAATTTCTTCCGTATCTCATGTAAGGATTTTTGGCTGGGGATGCTGGTTGACTGGACAGAGAGCAGATGTTGTAAAGGCTGGCTTGGCTTCTGCTGGTACCAGTGTATGTATTTGCTCTCAAAGGTCTGACTGCTAGACACTTGACAAGTCACACGTGCTGTTGTGCTCAGGTCTTTAGTGAGGGAGACTTGAGGCTGCTTCAGTTCTAGAGCTTCATGTCCAACTAGAAATAAAAGAAGAGAACACGGAGATGTGAAGAGATCCTTTTGAGAATTTCTTCTGCTTCTTACCTTACATGAAGAGAGGGAGAAGCTAACTCACAGGCCCAGAGGGTGGCCACGGCAAGCATTTGGCAGAGGCTCATTCTGGCTGTGCCGGTTGTTGGGCTGAGGAGAACCCAAGGAAGCAAGGAGCCTGAAGGATAGAGATCAGCTCAGAGTGGCCCGAGGGGGCCTGTTGGGGTGTCAGCAGAGATGATGAGCTGCTCGATCCGGGCCTAATGTTCATTGTGCATCCGGCCTTTCTAAGAGGAGCAGACCAGAGCTCTCTCCATGGGTGGGGGCCAGGCATGCTGATGTCAATGCTGATTGACCTTCCTGCTTCCTTTGCCCAAAGATGGAGCTATGGCAGTGTGGCCTTGACTTCCTTCTGACCCTCTCCCCCCTGAAAACCCTGAGGATGTCTGCCAGTGGCTCCTCAGACACCATCCTCTAAATCAGAATATCTGTTATTTATTTAAAGCTTTATTCTCATTGAGAGGTAACATGGAGAATGGACAGAGAGGGAGCCTCAGGGTCAAGAAGAACTGGATCCAAGTCCTGGGGCTCTTTAACCCTAGGTAAGTCAGAACCTTTCAATTTTCTTCTTCTTTTCTTTCTGCAGGATTTTAAAAAATGAAAGGAAAATATTTGTTTTGTTTTGTTTTGTTTTTCTGTACTTAAGAAGAATAGAAAAAGTAAAATAGAAAAAGAGAGCACTGCACATGAAACTGCAAATCTACCTACAGACAGCTGCCATTAGACATAAATTTATATATATATGTATATATATGTATATATATATATACATATATATATATATATATATAATATATATATATATATATATACACACACATATATGGAAATCCATCCTATACTTACCTCTGTTTATCAGTTCTTTCCTGAATGCAGGTAACATATTCCCTCATAAGTCTTTTGTAGTGAATTTGGGTATTTATAATGGTGAAAATGACTTGGTCACCCAAAGTTATTCTTAAGATGATATTGCTATCATTGTATGCAAACATTCTCTTAGATCTGCTCATTCCACTCTTCATTATTTCATGCAAGTCTTTCCATGTTTTTCTAAGATCATCAAGCTCATCGTTACTTACGTTACTTACACAATCATATACCACATCTTGTTCAGCCATTCCCCAACTGATGGGCATCTCCACAGTTTCCTGTCCTTTGCCACCACAGAGCCGCTATCAGTCTTTAGAACATGGAGGTTCTTTGCCTTTTCTCTTGATCATTTTGGGAGACAGAGCTCGTAGTGGAATTGCTGGGTCAAAGGGGATAAACAGTTTTATAACTTTTGGGGCATAGCTGCTGATTGCTCTCCAGACCTCTTAATCTTCTTGACAACTCTCCAAGCCTGTAGGTTGTAGAGAAGGAGGCAGCTTGCATTGGCAGAGGGACATTCCTCAACTATACTAATGAAGCACAAGGTCCATCCCCATCGTCCTCCTCCCAATAACCATGTGGGTCATCAGTGGAAGGATTCTATTCCACATTGCCTAGATTAACCCCCTACTATGTGCCATGCACTAGAAGCACAGGAAATAGTGCTTCACTTTCAACCCAAGTCTCTCTGACTTCCAGTCCAGTGTCTTCCCTGCTGACTCCAGGCTACTCCCAAGAACAAGCCAGTCTCCCTCTGGTGATGGGATGGCGATGATTTTTTATTTTGTTGTCCTCCATTCGGACTGTTTCTATAGGGCCTTTGGCAAAGAGAAACAAACGAGCTCTGGCATTGATCTGCTGTCCTGCTGTTCCAATCACTTAGGAAGATTTCATCCAGAAAGAACCTGGAGGATCATAGTTCCTGCTGCAGCTTGTCTTTCCACACATTTGTTGTACACACACACACACACACACACACACAGATACACACACATTCCTGTGTGACCTTGGGCCTTTACTTGCTTTATCAGGTCCCAGTTCCTCAGTGGTCAATTACACAATTGAGTTAGCGGACCTCTGACATCTCTTCCAGCTCTGTATCAATTATGTCAACTTATCTGTGTAATGGTAATATCCCTCAGTAGGATTTAAACTCCTCAAGGTCAAGGGCTGCCTTGGGGTGGGGGCATTTCTTTGTGTTCCTTGTGTCCACCAGAACAGTCTGGCTCATAGTGGAGACTTAATATATCCTTGTTAAATGAACAAATACATTTGTATATTGAGTGATTCAAATTGGCAGTCATTGTCATATATAATTTGGGAAGAGGACGTGTGAAAATGGCTAGATATCCTTGCCATTGGCAGAATTCATTACAGTGAGCTGACTCTTTTGGGGTGCAAGAGGGTTGGCTCACATGCACAGATTTGTGTAATTTGCAGGGTGTTGCCAGGAAACACACTTCCTCCTTTCCTTTGGCCTCAGGCAGGAATAATATAGCCTAGAAAAGGAATCCTCTTGTGGACCTTTGATGGACTCTCAGTTTTGTTGTTGTTGTTTGTTTTTGTGTGTGTGTGTGTGTGTGTGTGTGTGTGTGGTTTTTTTGGCTAGGCAATGGGATTAAGCGACTTGCCCAGGGTCACACAGCTAGTGAGTGTTAGGTGTCTGAGGCCACATTTGAACTCAGGCCCTCCTGACTCCAGGGCTGGTGCTCTAGCCACTGTGCCACCCAGCTGCCCCTGGACTCTTACTCTGGATGGACTCTCAAATCACATCTCTTTAAGAGAGTCTACAGCTATTCTTGGTTATAGAAAAGCCCTGGGTCCTGAAAGATCCAAGAGGTATGTAGGGGCAGTCCTCCAGAGAGCCACACAGTCTTGTGCTGAACCACAGCATCTCCCTCAGGAAGCATCTAGTCTACCCCATTCCGGATCACAAATCCCCTCTGGGCCATGTTCAATGGGTGGTTGGCCAGTCTTTTCTTGTGGGTGCCCCCTGGCCCCCTAAGCCTGCCCCTTCCACTCTGGGCCTGCTCTGATCATCCTGAAGCTTTGCCAGACATCAAGCTGGAATGTGCCTCTTTGCAACTGAGTAGCGATGAAACAATGGCTTTTAAAAAAAAAATTCAATCCTAAGAAGGAACCACCTTTTTAGAATAAGAAGAGATGACAAGTGTGTTGTTTTTCAAGGGAATTTCTGCAGACAATAAAGCAGTTAGAGAAAACCTCACAGAGGCCATTGGACTACTTTTTCTTTCTTTTCAAAGCAACTCACTGCCACTGGGCTATTGATTCATATATTTCACTTTCCTTGCATTGCATAAATTTTTTTAAGGCAGTTGGGTTTAAATGACTTGCCCAGGGTCACACAGCTAGTAAGTGTCAAGTGTTTGGTCTGAGGTCAAATTTGAACTCAGGTCCTCCTGACTTCAAGGCTGATGCTCTATATACTGCGCCACCCAGCTGCCCCCACATTTCATAAATTTTTATCAACAAAATGGGCCATTTGCCTTATGTCCTGTTACTTCAATCCACACTGATCTCAGCCTTTTCTGCCCACTTTTATTCTGTGTTACCTAATTTATCCTTGAATTGTAGACCACGCTCTGCTTTTCTACAACAATTTCATGCTTATCACTCTTGGCTCCTCAACCAGACTGAGCTCCTTGAGGGCAGAGACTCTCTCAAAATTTGTTGTTGTTGATTGAAAAGTGTATATTCCAAAGGTCTGATGGAGTTGATTCATCTCTTGTCTTTACATGTTTCCTCTGTTGGCATCATTGCGTCGGGTTATTGCTTTAGGTCCTCTGAACCATGTTTAGGGGCAATCTTCCTCTCTAGGGAAGAATATAGGCATTGCTGTCATATTTTGTATTTAGGTAAAAGTTGGACTCAATTCTCATTAGTAAGTTTCCTGCCTGGTTCTGGCCTACACATCCTCTCTGTATTTTTAATTTCTTTTGGTATCAAATTATTCAATGGATTTCTTTTGAAATGATAATAACAACCAACATTTACTAAGTACTTCAGAGCTTACGAAGTGGTTTATCTGGATTCTTTATTGGATCTCACAATGACCAAATTGGTAGGTTTTATTATGGTTTATACGTCACAGCAGTTGAGAGAAATTAAGTGACTTTTCCAGAGTCACACAGCTGGTGATGGTCAGAACCCCTGGACTTGGAGTCAGAAAGACCTAAGTTTGAATTCAATTTCACATGTTGAGTAACTGCTCTGTGACCCTGGGTAAAGCACTTCAACTTTCAGCCTCAGTTTCCTCATCTGTAAAATGGAGATGGTAATAGCACCTACCTCTCATGGTTGTTAGTGATGTTCAAATGAGTTAACATGTGTAAATCCTTTTATAAACCTTAAGGTATTACATAAATGTTATTTTATTATTATATTTGTAAAGTAGTTTGTGAAACTAAAAGTGATAGATATATACATATATGTTCATATATACATATACATATGTGTGTGTGTGTGTGTGTATATATATATATATATATATATATACACACACATATATATCTGCTAGTTATTGTTGGTGATGGTGGTGTTGGTGCTGTTAACTCAATAATCTCAGGAGAAACAAGATGTCAGGGCATCCAAACGGCCTTGGAGAGATGCCCAGTAGACACAAATAATAACAACCCCACCTTTAGGTAGCTTTTTATGGTTAGCCAGATGCTTACTTCATGACTACCCTGAAAGCATTATTCTTCCCATTTTTTACAAATGAGAAAACTGAGGATCAGAGAGCAGAAATGTGTTGCGCAGCGGTAACAGTTCTAAATCCAATTGATCCAGACACATTATCAAGGAAGACATAGCAAGAAGGTGCTTGAAAGACCTGCTCATGCATATGGACGGCCGGAAAAGGAAGCAGGCTACCCAGGAGCCAAGAGGCAAGGATGGCAGGTGGACACTCCATGCACTGCACTGGCAGCCACGGGATAGCCCACGACCCAGAGAAAGGGTCTCCCATCTCTTGGCTGAATGCCCTAAGGAGTAGGTGTGGAAGGACACAGATAAATGCTGTGGGAGCTGAAAAGGCAAGAAGGGGCCATGATCTACCTCAGGAAAGTGAGAGGATCATGTATCCGCCTGTGAGAATATCCCAGAGCTCAGAGAGGAAGCTGTAGGAGCCAAAAAGCTCAAGAGAGAGACCCCAACTTTTCTTTTTACTGAATTAGAATAAAACAATAACCAAATTCATTTGGAAGAACAAGAAGTCAAGACTTTCAAAGGAACTAATAAAGAAATGTAAAGGAAGGAGGTTTAGCAATACCGGAGCTTTAAGTGTATTATAAGGCAATAAATATCAAAACCAGCTGGTAGGGCTAAGAAATAGAAAGGTAGATCAGTGGAACAGAGTAGACTTACAATTCACATTGTATTCAATGAGTGTAAAGACAGGTTTTGGGGATAAAAATTCAGAATTTGGTAAAAATTACTAGGAAAACTGAAAAGCAGTATGGCAGAAATTGGGCATAGGCCAACATCTTACTCCGTTTAACAAGATAAGGTCAAAATAGATACATGACCTATATATACAGAGAGATATGAGGACATTTTTAGAACATGGAACATATTACCTATCAGATTTATGGATAGGCTAACAATCTATGAATAAACAAGAAGCAGAGAGCAGTGTGAGGTGCAAAATGGATAATTTCAATTACATTACATTAAATTTTTTTGTACAAATAAAACAAATGTAGCTAAGATCAGAAGGAAAGCATAAAACTGGGGAAACTATTTATAGACACTTTGTCAGATAAAGGTCTCATATGTCAAATATATAAAGAACTTTGTCCAATCTACAAGAAAATGAATCATTCCCCAATTAATAAATGTCCAAAGGATATGAAGAGACAGTTTTTAGATAAAGAAATCAAAACAATTTATAGTCATATGAAAATTGCTCTAAATCATTATTGATTAGGGAAAGGCAAGTTAAAACAATCTGGAGGTATCATTTTACACCTATCATATTGGCCAAAACGATTGAAGGGGAAAGCGACAAATGTTGGAGGTGATGTGGAAAAATTGGGAAACTAATTCACTGTTGGTGGAACTGTGAATTGATCCAACCATTTTGGAGGGCAATCTGGAATTATTCCCAAAGAGTTATTAAAATGCCTATACCCTTTGACCCAGTAATACCACTATTAGGTCTACTTCCAAAGATGATTGTGGTAAAAAGGAAAAGAAACTATATGTTCTAAATGATTTATAGCAGCTCTCTTTGTGGTGGGAAAGAACTGGAAATGGGGGGGGGTGTACATCAATTGGAGAATAGCTGAACAAGTTGTGGTATGTGATTGTGATGGAATACTATTGTGCTATAAGAAATGATGAGCTGGATGACCTTAGAAAAAACACCAGTAGACTTACAGGAGATAATGAAGAGCAAAATTAACAGAACCACGAGCACCTTGTGAATATTAACAGCAATATTGTTTCAAGAACAACTTTGAGTGACTAAGTCATTTTGACTACTATAAATACCCAAATTAATTATAAAGGATATATGAAGGAAGATGCTATCAGCATCCAGAGAAAGAACTGATAAATAAAAGTATTAGACACATTTGTGTCTAATGGTGGCCACCTCTAGGTTGGGGGTTGGGGGAGGAATGGAAGAAAAAAAGGATAAAAATAAATTTAGATGACTTTATTACATATTAAAAGAAATAGCAAGTTTTACGCAATAGATGTTCAGTTTCATGTACAATCTTCTGGGGTTTTTTTTCCTATTCTACTATGTTATGGAAATGCTTGTTTTATTTCTCAAGTTCAGAATAAAATGAGTAGAATTAAAAAAAAGGTCTCACAATCCAGGGACCCCATCCTTCCCTCTTTACCCGGAAGTTGGTGAACAAACCTTGGAAAATGCCTTTTCCTGTTATCTGGGGAAATTCTAGCACTTCACGACATCAGAATGGGAACGGATGACCTGCCCCAACCCCCCATGCCATGTGCACAGATCCTCTCTGGAAATCTTGAATCAGGATTCTGCGATTTAGCAGGTCCTGGCTGGCCCTTCATCTTTCAAGGAGGAAAATGCGTGGGTGAGCAGTGGTTCCAGTCCTGCCTCTGACACCTGCTACCTGTGTGACCTTAGACAAGTCACTTGACTTCCATGGTGAAGTTTTCTCATCTGCAATGAAGGGGCTGCACTAGATTGATGCTAAAGAGCCTTTCAGGTAAACCTAGCATCCTATATGTAACCGCTCAGGACCTCAGTCTCCTCCTCTGTAAACTAAGGGTCTTGGGCCAGACACCTCCAGAGGTCCTTTCTACCTCCAAGTCTGTGATCATGTTAATTTTAAAACAGATAATGTTCCCCTCTAACGGAACATCCAAGGCCCAACTAATGACTTTTTGTGGGACTTGGCTGAGTAACATGACCCTGTCATCCACTGACCGATGCTTCCTCTGGTTGGTGAGCCTGAGTTGGAGCCGAGACACTTCCCAAGAACCTGGGCGGCTGTGGGAGAAGAGGAAGGAAGTTGAAGCAAACCTCACAGGTGGGCCAAGAGACCCAGGGCCAGGTCTGAGACTTCCCATCCCAACTTTGAGTAGAGCACATGCAACAGCAAGATTTCCTGTGCTGACTCCTGTGCAGCCACCATGTGTGGTATTTAGATGTGGGACCCGGCGCAGACAGTGAGCGTTCCCCAGGTGCATGAATATGTAGTGTGAGAGTTTTTGTTCAGTGTCTCTGTGGGTTTGACTTATAGTGCGCATCCCAGCAGGCACAATAGTATAGCCCTCCATCTGCCTCTGTGACTTGGTGGATTCTGAGGCTCGCCGAGAAGTCGCTCTCCCGTTTCTTGGCCTCGTACCTCTCCTCACTGACCCCATCTTCATGAACGACATTGTCATTGGATGAGAGATAAAGAATCCGTTCCAGGTGCCCACCAGGCTTCTGGTGGTACCAGTGAATGTAAGTGTGCCCAAAAGAAGTCACGTTCACTCGGCATACAAAAAAGGCGGTGCTACCACTTCTCTTAGTGTTGGACGGTATGAGTTGGGTCACTATGGGTTCCATGCTTGCACCTACAAGAGAAAAGAATCTATCCTGAACCTCCAGATACCCAAGAACTCTGGTGTCCAAAAAAAAAAATCAAAATATATAGCCCATCAATTTGGGCTGGAGTTGGACTTTGCTAGGTGGATAGTTGAAGTTTGGGGAAGAAGACAAAGTGATGAAATGAGTCTTTATAATGATCTTATAATAAGCTCTCAGAAATATCTACTGACGAACGGTCCAAAAATTCTTGTGAAGTAGTTATTAAGTACTTTAATCAATCATGCATACAATAATCACTGGGCTAATGATAGCTGTATTCTTTATTAAGTGTACTCCCTCGGCTTTTTTTTTTAGGGTTAAAGGAATTTTTATTTTTTTAATTTTAATTTTTAATTTGTGGAATAAAACAAGCATTTGCATGGCATAGCACAGTCATTGTTTGAATGAATACAGGATTTTGTTAGGCTAGTTTGACTTCTTGTATCTACTTAGAAAATGAAACAGAGATACCGACTTTCCAGCTAAGAGGGAGCTGAAAGGGCTGTGGATGTTTCTGTCTCTGTCTTTATACTCAACTCAAAATTTTAGACTTAAGCCTAACCAAATGCATTTATCCATTCAGATGGAGGCTTGGCAACACCTTTCAGGGAGTCTTTAGTATAGCCAGTGCTCTTATGGTAGAGATTGCAGCCTCACGACCTTTGCCAGGTCACCCATTTGGGTAAGTGACCTCAGGTAGGACTCCAGCCCAAGGTCACTACAACATGCTGCGTCTCTCAGAGGAAGAGATGTGGTGTTGCCTTAAAAAGAAACCTCAGATTCAGTCTTTTATCCCACAGTTCAGGCTGCCCGTCTTTGCAAAGAAAGTGTGTTTTTTGCCCTCACCCATTTCTTGGCCCCTCCACAAATGGATTCCAAACAAATGACAAAAGAAAGAACTCACAAATCCCAAGAAAAGCCAGGATCAGAAAGCGAACCAGTACCACTCTGGTGGTCCCCATAATAGATAGGGAGCGGGCCAGAAGTCGTTCATCAGAAGGGAAGCGATGCCTGTGTTGGAGAGGAAGGAAATGACTCTAAGCAGAAACAGACAAACTCTTTTTGGCCACAGATACACAGCCACCCACAAGGGAAAAGGGGTCTTGCTTAATTCACTGGCAATATGCCATTGAATTCCATCCTTTAGCTGTTTACAAGCAGCACCCTTGCCCTTCATTAGAAAAGGGGGTTCTTATAAAGAAAGTGAGCTTCTTGTAATGGTCCCTTTGGTTTTCACTGGAAATTGTGAACACGGGTATAACATCTGCCTTGGAATACGGCGCATCTGGAGCACAGCTCTGATGTATGTGGGCTGCTCGTTTTCTCATAACACATGGCAAGTGCCCACATGCTCCCCCCAAATTGCACCCCCACCCACTGCACTGGAACATATCTCTTAAATGTTACCAATGATATATCTCTGCTGTGAAATCCAGGGTTTTCTTCGCAGTCCTCAATCTCATTGGTCGCTCTTCAGAATTTAACTCAGTTGACCACACTCTCCTTAGATGCAGGGTTAAATAGAGCAAAGATGGATCAACAAGGAGCATAAGGCAAACACTAAGCTCTCAAGAGCCTAAAGATTTCGTGGGAATTTAAATAACGTGCAGAAAAGCGGTAGGCAGGGCTGCCCTGACAATCAGAGAAATAAACCTCTTGATGCCATATTAGTGAATTACTCTATTTTGTGGGTGAGACTAACAATGTGGGAGATCACTTGGATGGGGAGAGGGGAGAAGAGAGACAAAGGGAAGCAGCTGATGGGCTCCCACCAAGTCCATGGGGGAACAGTGAAGGGTTAGCCATTCTTCCAGGCTCTGAACAGCAGTGAAAGCAATGGGAAAATAGGCTCAAAAATTGAGTGGAGGGACTGGGCTGGCGCCTCGAGGTGGAGGGATCCCCTAAGAAGTGGCTCTTTGTTGGTACCACTAAATCACATTTCAATGGGAGAAGAGGTTTATGTCTGTGTTAAGACACAGAGACCTTCTGGTGGGTGAGGAAGCTAGGTGGCACAGGGGAGATTCTAGGCTGGACCTGGAATCAGGAAGATTTGTATTTAAATCTGGTCTCAGACACTTCTTAGCTGTGTGACCTTTGCCAAGTCACTTAACCCTGTTTGCCTCAGTTTCTTCAACTGTAAAATGAGGATAATAGTAGCATTCATCTCTTAGCATTATTGTGAGGAACAAACAAGATCTATGTAAAGTGCTTAGCACAGTGCTGGGCACACAGTAGGTATTATATAAATACAAGCTATTATTATTATTATTATTTTTATTATGCTGTATGGATTCTCTAAAGGCAGCCAGCTCCCTGAATGTTTTGGAACAGGGGGAGTTATACAATCAGAGACTGGCTAAGACTGTCTTAAAAACAGCAAGGCAAAGTCAGGGAGCAGGAACAGGACTCTGGATTTCAAGCAGCAAAAGAGGCCCACCACACACATCTGCTTCCATTTGACACTGATATTTTTAATGGGGCAAAGCAGACAATGAGGAGGATGAGCTAAAAGCTACAAAATCAGCACCATGGAGATGGCTGGAAGGAACTGAAATGTGACAGTTCAGAAGCTTTAGCTTCATGAGACACAGAAACTGTAAAGAAGGAATAAGTCAAAATAGTCAATAAATGTTAGTTGTTCAATTGTTTTCAGTCACATCTGACTTTATGTGACCCCATTTGGGATTTTCTTGGTAGAGATACTGCAGTGGTTTGCCATTTCCTTCCCCAGCTCATTTTACAGATGAGGAAACTGAGGCAAACAGAGTGAAGTGACTTACCCAGGGTCACACAACTAGTAAGTGTCTGAGGTCAGATTTGAAAAACGAATCTTCCTGACTCCAGGCCTGGTACTCTATCCACCACAATACTTAGTTGCCCCAAACATTTATTGAACACCTACTATGTTTTAGGCATTTCTGCCAAGTGCTGGGGTTATAAAGAAATGCCCTCCCCCCAAAAAACAAACAAACAAAAGAACAAAAACAACCCAGTCCCTGCTCTCAAGGAGCTCACAGTGTAATGGGGGAGATAACAGGCAAACAATGTGCAAAGTTTAGCCAAGATCAGTTGGAAATATCTAAAAGAGGAAAGTCTTCTCATTATTCAGTGGAATCAGGAAAAAGCTTCAAGTACAAAATGAGATTTCAGCTGAGATTTGGAGGAAGCTAGGGAAGCCAGAATGCAGAGATGAAGAGAGTCCTAAACACAGGGCACAGCCAGTGACAGTGCCTTGATCACAGTGTGTGTGTGTGTGTGTGTGTGTGTGTATGTTTTTGTGTATGTCTCTGTGTGTAGGTATCTTTGTGTGTGTGCTTGTGTGATTCTGTGTGAAGCACAGTGGAAGGTAGAAGATGGCTGGCATGGCAGGAAGGGGCCAGGTTATCAAGACTTTGAACACCAACCAAAGGATTTTCTATTTGACCCTGGAGGTGTCCGCCATGACAGGACAACTCCCCCCTCCTCCTCCTCTGGGAATTCCTAGCCTTCTTTAATGATCTAGGCCAGTTATATTGTCCTACAGAAGAGCCTTCATGAATTCCCTCTCACTACCAGTCCCTGCCCCGACACACACTTAAATTAGGTGGTATTTCCTTTTTATGAGAGGCAGCTTGGAGTAAGGGATAGAGAGCTGTTCTCAAAATCAGGAAGGCCCAAGTTCAAGTCACATCTTTGACAAAGGTGACCCTGGGAAATTAATCAAAACTCCCAGTAACACAAGAAAACCTCTAAGGCTCTAAGTTGAGAAAAGGCTCTGGCCTCTATTGATAGAAGAAATTTCCTCACCTGGAAGTTTTTGGTCCAGTCCCCATCTCATGTTTTGGACTAATTTTTGACTTTCTTATATATGCATCCATGTTACTTCCTCATAAAACATACAGTCATTGAGGGGAGAGAAGTTTTTATTTTTGCATCTTTAGGACCCACACAATGCCTGGAAGGCACATTTTATTATTATTATTATTTTGGACCTATGATTTCATTGAGGTAGGGAACTCCCAGTAAGGAAGATCCTCAACCAATGTAGATGAACACATTCTGAAACTTATCTTACCAGAGAGTTACCTGGCATGTGGAAAAGGTGAGCTACTTTGTACAGAAGGTACCTAATAAATGCTTGCTGATAGACGGCAACTGTGAGTTTTCAATAGTAGAGAAACACTTTTGAAAACACAGATGATTATTCTGGGAGCCTTGTTTCCCACAGAGGATAGTAATAGAACATTTTCTCAAGGAATTTCCTTAATTCTTTATTGTTTCAATTGCATCTGTTGTACAAAAAGGGGCGAGTTTCTAGAATTCTCATCACTTTGTTTTTTTAGCTTTGGCTCCTGAAATCATTCATTTTGCTTGGCTTTCCTCCCATAAAGCACTCTCAGTGTCCCATCCCCAGCTTCCATGGCCACAGATCTCCTTCCCTCCCTGCCTCCACTTCCAGCCTTGGCCATCTATAGACACAGGTTCTCTTTCACTGCTGGTCATAGCATTCCCCCAAGGCTAAGGACAGTTTGTTGAAGGGAACCCTGTCTCGGACTCCTTTCGTCTTCCCCACAGCACTGGGCACACTCCACCTGAATCAACACTTGCTGACTAACAAAGATAATGAACCATCACAACGATAAGCAATGAGGAGAAATAGCATCTCTGTGTTGGCAGGCACTTCCCTGGTCACTTAGTCTAAATTCTACCTGAAAATGTATTTGGGTTGGTTCGGAGATCTAAGGAATTAAGAGAGGATATTCATGTTTTCCTTCTTCATGTTTCTTTTAATTTCTCCTGAGGAATAATGGATCCAAGTGCCAGCTTTGGTGCATGAACTTTGGACAGGGGGCAAGACATGGAGTCAGGAATATCTGGGTTCAAAATCTTCCTTAGACAGGTGATGCTGGGATGGAAAGAGAACCTATTCCATAGTGTGGTGAAGAGGATGACACAATACAATATGATGTAAGGCTCTCTGCCGAAAAGCAGAATGACAGAATTTGAGAACTGAAAAGGACCTCTGAAGCTGTCTAGCCCAGCTCATAAAACAAATGGAAATCTTAGAGCCCTGTAGAGATGTGAACGGTTATGATGGTGATGGAGGGAGTTTGGAACCTGTGTGAGTTGGAGCAGGAATGTGGTATGGTATAGACATGGGCCACATGGTCTCGGTAAGAAATGCAGGAAGTGTTATGGGCAGACCAACTGGGATGGGAGCCAGAAATGAGGAGGCGGCCCCCAGGGAAGAGGATGTGGGGAGGGACGCGAGGAGGGCAGGATTCTTGTAGGTGTTGTCAGTGAGGGCTGACTGCTGTGGTCTTCCCAGCATGCACAATAGTAGGTGGCTTCATCTTCACGTGTTATACTGCTTATTGTTAGGATCGAGGTTCCCTTGTCTTTATTCTTTTCTGCCACAAATTTCTTCTGTATCTCATGTAAGGATTTTTGGCTGGGGATGCTGGTTGACTGGACAGAGAGCAGATGTTGTAAAGGCTGGCTTGGCTTCTGCTGGTACCAGTGTATGTATTTGCTCTCAAAGGTCTGACTGCTAGACACTTGACAAGTCACACGTGCTGTTGTGCTCAGGTCTTTAGTGAGGGAGACTTGAGGCTGCTTCAGTTCTAGAGCTTCATGTCCAACTAGAAATAAAAGAAGAGAACACGGAGATGTGAAGAGATCCTTTTGAGAATTTCTTCTGCTTCTTACCTTACATGAAGAGAGGGAGAAACTAACTCACAGGCCCAGAGGGTGGCCATGGCAAGCATTTGGCAGAGGCTCATTCTGGCTGTGCCGATTGTTGGGCTGAGGAGAACCCAAGGAGGCAAGGAGCCTGATGGATAGAGATCAGCTCAGAGTGGCCCGAGGGGGCCTGTTGGGGTGTCAGCAGAGATGATGAGCTGCTCGATCCTGGCCTAACGTTCATTGTGCATCCGGCCTTTCTAAGAGGAGCAGACCAGAGCTCTCTCCATGGGTGGGGGCCAGGCATGCTGATGTCAATGCTGATTGACCTTCCTGCTTCCTTTGCCCAAAGATGGAGCTATGGCAGTGTGGCCTTGACTTCCTTCTGACCCTCTCCCCCCTGAAAACCCTGAGGATGTCTGCCAGTGGCTCCTCAGACACCATCCTCTAAATCAGAATATCTGTTATTTATTTAAAGCTTTATTCTCATTGAGAGGTAACATGGAGAATGGACAGAGAGGGAGCCTCAGGGTTAAGAAGAACTGGATCCAAGTCCTGGGGCTCTTTAACCCTAGGTAAGTCAGAACCTTTCAATTTTCTTCTTCTTTTCTTTCTGCAGGATTTTAAAAAATGAAAGGAAAATATTTGTTTTGTTTTGTTTTGTTTTTCTGTACTTAAGAAGAATAGAAAAAGTAAAATAGAAAAAGAGAGCACTGCACATGAAACCACAAATCTATCATGGTCAACTTGCTTTTCCTTTTAAATGTAAATACATAATCATTTCATTTTCTTTTTTCCCTCCAACCCTACAGATAGCTACCATTAGACATAAATTTATACATATATGCATATATATGTATATATATAGTGTGTGTATATATGTGTGTGTGTATATATATATACATATATATACATATATATACATATATATACATATATGTATATATATATACATATATATACATATATATGTATGTATGTATGTATGTATGTATGTATGTAAATCCATTCTATACTTACTTCTGTTTATCAGTTCTTTCCTGAATGCAGGTAACATATTCCCTCATAAGTCTTTTGTAGTGAATTTGGGTATTTATAATGGTCAAAACGACTTGGTCACCCAAAGTTATTCTTAAGATGATATTGCTATCATTGTATGCAAACATTCTCCTAGATCTGCTCATTCCACTCTTCATTATTTCATGCAAGTCTTTCCATGTTTTTCTAAGATCATCGAGCTCATCGTTACTTACGTTACTTACACAATCATATACCACATCTTGTTCAGCCATTCCCCAACTGATGGGCATCTCCACAGTTTCCTGTCCTTTGCCACCACAGAGCCGCTATCAGTCTTTAGAACATGGAGGTTCTTTGCCTTTTCTCTTGATCATTTTGGGAGACAGAGCTCGTAGTGGAATTGCTGGGTCAAAGGGGATAAACAGTTTTATAACTTTTGGGGCATAGCTGCTGATTGCTCTCCAGACCTCTTAATCTTCTTGACAACTCTCCAAGCCTGTAGGTTGTAGAGAAAGAGGCAGCTTGCATTGGCAGAGGGACATTCCTCAACTATACTAATGAAGCACAGGGTCCATCCCCATTGTCTTCCTCCCAATAACCATGTGGGTCATCAGTGGAAGGATTCTATTCCACATTGCCTAGATTAACTCCCTACTATGTGCCATGCACTAGAAGCATAGGAAATAGTGCTTCACTTTCAACCCAAGTCTCTCTGACTTCCCGTCTAGTGTCTTCCCTGCTGACTCCAGGCTACTCCCAAGAACAAGCCAGTCTCCCTCTGGTGAAGGGATGACAATGATCTTTCATTTGTTGTCCTTCACTCAGACTGTTTCTATTGGGCCTTCAAATGTGTCTTTACCTTTGGCAAAGAGAAACAAATGAGCTCTGGCATTGATCTGCTGTCCTGCTGTTCCAATCCCCCCAGCAAAATGGGTGTTTGGAGAGTTAATTTTCCAATCACTTTTGAAGGTTTCAGACAGATAGAGCATGGAAGGATCATAGTCCCTGCTGCAAGCTTGACTTTTTATGCCTCTGTTGCATGCACGCATGCGCGTGCACATGTGCACGCACACACACGCACACACGTGCACACACATGTATATGCACACACGCACACATGCACACACGTGTGCACGTACACGCGAGTGCACGCGTGCGCACACGCACACACACACACACACACTCCTGTGTGACTTTTGCCTAGTTAATTGCCCTCCATGGGTCCCTGTTCCTCAACGGTCAATCAGACAATTGAATTAGCTGACCTCTGACATCTCTTCCAGTTCTAAATCAATTATGTCAACTTATCTGTGTAATGCTAATATCCTCAGTAGGATGTAAAGTCCTCAAGCTCAGGGGCTGCCTTGGGGTGGGGGCATTTCTTTGTGTTCCTCATGTCTCCCAGAAGTGGCTGGCTCATAGTGGAGGCTTAATAAATGCTTGTTAAATGAACAAATGAAGTATTATATGGAGTGATTCAAATGAGCAGTCGTTGCCATGTATAATTTGGGAAGAGGGCATGTGAAAATGATGAGAGATTGCTGCCAGTGGGCTGGCTGTTTTGGGGGTGCAGGAGAGTTGGCTCCCATGCCCAGACTTGTTGGGACCACACTTTCATTCTTTGTTTTGGCCTCATGTAGGAATGATGTAGCCTAGGAAAAAATCCCCTTTGTGTGCTTTTGATGAACTCTCAAAATCACATCCTTTTAAGAGAGTCTACAGCTATTCTTGGTTATAGAAAAGCCCTGGGTCCTGAAAGATCCAAGAGGTATGTAGGGGCAGTCCTCCAGAGAGCCACACAGTCTTGTACTGAACCACAGCATCTCCCAGCAGTCCAGGCCCTCAGGAGACATCCAGTCTATCCCATTCCTGATTATAGATCCCCTCTGGGCCATGCTCAGTGGGTGGTTGGCCAATCTTTTCTTGAAGACCTCTCCATTGTGGGTGCCCCTTGGCCCCTCAACTAGCCCACTCTTGACCTGCTCTGATCATCCTGAAGCTTTGACAGACATCAAGCTGGAATGTGCCTCTTTGCAGCTGAGTAGTGATGAACCAATGGCTTTAAAAACATTCAGTCCTGAGAAGGAACCACATATTTTAGAATAAGAAGAGATGACAAGTGTGTTGTCTTTTCAGGAGAATTTCTGCAGATAATAAAGCAATTAGAGAAAACCTCAGAGGTCTCAGAGGTCATTGGGCTACTTTTACTTTCTTCTTATTTCTTTGAAGCAATCCACTGCCACTGGGGTATCAGTTTATTCTTTTTTCTTTCCTTTACATTGAAAAAAGTTCTTAATCAAGAAAAGTCAGATAAAGCAGCAAATAAGAGGTTAGATGACCTGGCTCCTCTCATTGGGGCTTGGTGAGTAGAAGAAACTGGTATGAAATCAATGGTCAAGAGGTCCTTAATAAAAGAATTCATTCTGTAAAATTTGGATTCAGTCAAAATGCCATACTTAAGAACCTAGAAAGCCACATATGGCCTTAAGGCCACAGGTTCCCCACCCCTGGGCAGGGGCATGGTGAGCAAAGACACAGGGGCCAGAAGGCCTAGGGCTCCCCAGGAAGTAATGAGCTGTTCAGTGTGTCTGGTGTATGGAGCACATGGAAAGGCATTGAGGAGATGAACCTGGAAAAGTAGAGAAGGTACCAGATTTTGGAGAATCTTGAAATGCCAAGTTCAGGAGTCTGAATTTCAGTAGAAAATAGGGAGCCATTGCAAGATTTTGAATAGAAGAATAGCGTGACCAAATCTCTACCTAAAGAAGACCTAGCACGAGAAAGAAGTCATTATCTCCACCTTCTCCCCAGGAGCCACCTGGGCTCCACTCAAGTGCTCTGCGCTCTGCTAAGAGAACTTTCATATTATCTTGCCCTGAATGAGCGCCTTCCAGTGTCCTGTCCCGTGTCTCTATTTGCCCTGCTCCCCTCTAATGCTTCCCTTCTGACTTACTTTTGTACATCGTCTTCTCCCAATAGAATGCAAGAGCCTGGAAGTTAAGGGATTTCTTGGTGCCTTGTGGGGTGTGTATCCACAGCATTTAATACAATGCCTGGTGGTGGTAGACATTTAATAAATATTTTGTGCATCTACATATCTATCGATGTATTTAGATGTATCTCTATATATAGAAGTATATGTCTTTGTATCTATGCATCTATGTATCTATGCTTTCTATGTATCTCTCTACATATGTATCTACCTCTATGCATCTATTAACAATGTATCTTGCTATCTTAAGGTCTTGCTATCCAGATGCCTTTGTACATATGTATCTATCTCCATCTCTCTATGCATTTATGTATTTATCTATTATCAATGTATCTCTGTATGTAGCTTTCTTTCTCTCTACCTCTATCCATATTTCGTTTCCCCTCCCTCACCCTTGTTCCGCATTTTATCTTCTGGATGCTGACCTGGGGCTTTGAATCATAGAATCCCAGTGACTGGGTAGTGCCTGTGTGATGAGGCAGGAGAGTGCCCATGCGCATCTCGGGCTTGGCATGAAGGCTTCACTGTCCTGTTCACTGGTGTTTTCTAGGTGAACATCCTAGGCACCAGCCCAGCACCCTAAGGGATGGTGTCTGGGGTGGTTTCCTCCATCCCTGCAGCCATGAGATCCCTACCTGCCTTCAGGGATCAATTGAGGTGCCACCTCCTCCAGGCCCTTCATCATTTCCTGTTGTTAGTGCTTTCCCGATGCCTCAAATGATTCTGAACATATTTTATGTCTCCTCATCTGGTCATGTTTTGTTGGCAGCATTTGGAGTCAGAAGTCTGAAATCCCATTTTTGACCCTTACTTCTTGGTGACATTGGAAAAGTCACTTATTCACTCCTAGCCTCCCTCAGTTTCTTCATCTGTAAAATCAGGGATGAACTCCAAGGTCCCTTCCAGTTCTTAAATTCTCTGGCAGAAATTGTTTTGCTCTTCTCACTGTAGTCTTCAAGCCTAACATAGTACGTGGTCATCAAGCAACAGCAATCGTTTATTAAAACCATCCTGTGTATTAGGAAATGTGCTGAATGCTGGGGATACACAGAAAGGCAAAAAAAAAAATGGTCTCTGCCCTCAAGAAGCTCACATTCCCATGGGAGAGAAAACACATAAATAACTAGGTGAATATGAGGTATATACAGAGTAGTTGTAAGGTAATTTTAGAGGAAGAGCATTGGGAGGGGGCAGGAAAGGCCTCCTGTAGAAGATGGGATTTGAGCTAAGTTTTGAAGAAAGTTAGGAAATCTGGGAGGCAGGCAAGGATGGACACCATTCTGGGCATGGGGGCAGCTAGTGAAGAGGGAAGGACTTCGAGAAATCACTAGGAGGTCAGTGTCATCGGGTCTCAAGTATGTAGAGAAGAGCAAAGTGTAAGAAGATTGGAAAAGTTAGGTACAATATCTATCTATCTGTCTATCTATCTATCTATCTATCTATCTATCTATCTATCTATCTATCTACTATCTATTCATCCAATCAGCTATCTATGTATCTATCTGTGTATCTATGTGTCTATCATCTACTCATCCATCCAGCTATCTATCTGAGAAGCTAGGTGGCACAACAGAGTGCTGGGCCTGAAGTTAGGGAGACCCATCTTCCTGAGTTCAAATCTGGCCTCAGATACTTACTAGCTGGGTGATGCTGGCCAAGTCACCTAACTCTGTTTGCCTCAGTTTCCTCATCTGTAAAATAAGTCGGAGAAGGCAATGGCAAAGCTCTCCACTATCTTTGCCAAGAAAGCCCCAAATGGGGTCATGGAGAGTCAGACACAACTGAATAACAACAAAACAAAATCTATCTATCTAATCTCTATCATCTGTTTGTCTGTCTATCCACCCATCTGTCTGTGTCTGTTTGTCTATCTATCCACCCATCTGTCTGTGTCTGTTTGTCTATCTATCCACCCAACTGTCTGTGTCTGTTTGTCTATCTATCTATCATCCTACATATGTAAGTATTACATATAAAATGAAACTTACAAAGGTTATATGTTCATTGATTTAGAGGTGGAAGAGACATCAGAGATCATTTAGTCCAAATCCTTCACTGAACAGGTGAGGAAACTGAGGGCCAGGGAGGGGAAGGGATTTGCCCAAGGTCACAAAAAACAAATGCCAGAGCTGCAGTTGGAATCCATGCCAGGCAGTAACCTCAGGGCATGTGAGTGCTGGCCAGGAAGTCTGAACTTTACCTCCCAGGTAATGGAAAGAGTTACACCATCCTGTGTGTGTGTGATTGCTCTGCTCCCTGGAAATCCAAGAAGCTTGGGAGAATGAGATGCTTGAGGTCGAAGCCTTCTATTCCAAGAGCACCTGCTCAGCTTCCTGTTAGATGGGAAGGAGAAGCAGCACATCCTGTGCTGTTAGAAACAGGATGTTGGTGGCTTGGGGTGGTGGGAGCAGGATCGAGGGATCCTGATAAAAATCTTACTTGCCTCAGCCTATTTTAACCACCTACTCTACTTCTGGGGGCAGAATTGCATTATTAATACTACATCAAGGGCAGAGATGCCTGATAAGAATGCTAACCAGCCACTGTCTATAACTCCCACCTCTTCCCCTGAGATCATCAGGTCGTCCTGCTCCTCTTCTTTTCTTATTTGGGAATGTGGGCAGAATCACCCAAGGCTGGACAGCCAACTTGCCCAGCTTGCTCAGGCTCAGCTTGGAGGCTCTGCGAGTGGTTCACTACAGCTGGGCTCCCTGTACTGCGGTTGGAAAGGTAAAGGCCCTCCTGTGTCTTCAGCAGAGGTGCACAGGACAAGGCAGATGTCAGGGGCCCTTCCCCCTCTCCTTGCCTTGTTGGTGGATGCTTTGAACGGAGGAGTAAGATCAGCCATGAAAATCTTCTGCTCCAGGTCTTGGCTTTGTCAACACTTTGAACTGCTGAACTCTTGAGCACAAGGTCTTTGTGTCGCGCGGAGGAGGAGGTAGAACTCTCCAGGCACAGAATTCCAGAGCTGGAAAATTCTTTGGAAGCCACTGAGTCCAGCCCATAGCTGAGCTGCTACATACCGTCCCTGCTATGACATCCCTAACAAGTTACTGTCCAGTCTCTCTCTGAAGAACTCCAAGGAGGGAAAGGTCACCACCTCCTGCGACAGCCTAGTCAACTTTGATATTAGTGGGAAGATTTCCCCAGCATCCAGCCTGGACTTAAAACAGTTACCCTCTCCCTTTTCCTCTTGGCTCTGCCCTGTGATGTCATGACAAGTGGAATCCTTCCACATCCTTAGGCTATCCAAAGATGGTTATTAAGTCCCATACCCCCAAGTCTTCTCTTCTGCAAAAGCAACTCAATGAAACTCAAATCAAGTCAGCAAATCAACAAGTGTTTATTAAGCAACCTAGGAGTCAGCCAGGATTCCCCACTGTCTCTCATACCACATGCCCCAGGTATGGCCGAGGATGGTCAATTTCCCCTCTGCAGCGTCTCTTGAATATACCCCCTCCTGTCCTCTGACATTCGCTCCACCCTGGGGCAGACCCTCATGACCTCACACCTGGATCATTGTAACGGCCTGCTGGTGGGTCTGCCTTGGATCTCCCTGCACTCGGATCCCTTCTCCCTTCAGCCACGAAAGTAATTTTCCTAAAGTGCAGGTCTGATTGTGTGAGACTCAGTAAACTCCAGGGGCTCCTTACTGCTTCCAAAAGCAAACACAAAATGCTCGGCCTGGCATTCAAAGCCCTTCATAACCTGCCTCCAGTCTTCTTACATCTTACTCCCCGACACGCACTCTTTGATCCAGTGACACTGGCCTCCTGATCCATGAACAGGACACTCCCCCTCTCTAGGCATTCTTTCTGGCTGTCCTACGCTCCTGGAACAACCCTCTATCTCCACTTTGACTGCTGACCTCTCTGATTTTAAGTCCCAACTAAAATCCCACTTTCTACAGGAAGCTTTCCCAAACCTCTCTTAATTCTAGTTCCTTTCCTCTGTTCATTATTTCCTACTTATCCTGCTTGTATATATTTGTTTGCATGTTGTCTACCCAATTAGACAGTAAACTCCTTGAGGGCAGTGGCTGTCTTTTGCCTCTTTTTATATCCCCAGTGCTTAGCACAGTGCCTGACACATAATAGGCATTTAACAAATGTTTATCGATTGATTGATTAATAGTTAACATGTGCAAGGCACTGTGCTGAGCCTAATAATGCAAATAAAATTAGAAAGGGAGACAGTTTCTGCTCTCAAGGAGCTTGCATTCTCATGAGGGAAGAAGGAAGGGTATACCAGGGCAGGTACATGGTAGAGAAAATCCAAAGTTATGACTGAGGTCTGGAGGGAAATGAAGGCATGGCTGGCCTGAGCATGCTTTTTAAAATGGAGGTTCTGGGAGGAATCAGCCAGAGAAGGAGGACATGAGGCAAACGGTACTTCTAGTGCAAGATGTCTAGGGGTGAAATGAACTTCCAAGCCTAAGAGGTTTCTCTAACATCATAGAGAAAGTCTGAAGAGTCAGAAATGCAGCCTGGAGAGGATGGAAGATAGAATTCAGTTCAATTTAGAATTTAATTCAATTGAACAAATGTTTATTAATACCCCCAGTGTGCCAATATGTACATGCTAGGGGCTGAAGATACAAAACCAAACCAAACCAAATAGCCCCTCCCCCTGGGGAACTCTCATTCTTCATCCAATGGCTTGTAATTACTCTTTGGGTTTTACAAGCATTCATTTCTGATTCTACCTAAGTAACATCAGTCAACTTATCATTCAATCAGAGAACACATATTTCTTAAGACTCTCCTCTGTGTCAGGCACTGTACTAGGCATTGAGAATGACAAAGACAGACAAAAAGACAGAGAATTTCTATTCACGAGGACTTGCATTCTAATGGGGAAGATGTCAAAGAGATATAGTGAGATAGATCAATATATATATATATATATATATATATATACATATATATATATATATATATATATATATATATATATATATATATATATATATATATCTCCATATCTATCTGTATCTATATATTCTAAGCTTAAAACTGCTCTGAGATATTTGGGCAGCCTATATTTAGAGAATAAATAAATTGTGGAAAATCATGTAGACAGATTCTCAGATAAAGGTCTCATATCTCAAACATATAAAGAGCTTTGTCAAATATATAAGAATATGAGTCATTCCCCAGTTGATAAATGGTCAAAGGATATTGAACAGGCAGTTTTCTAATGAAGCAACCAAAACAATTTATAGTCATATAAAAAATGCTCTAAACTGTTAGTAATTAGAGAAATGCAAATTAAGGCAACCTTAAAATATCATTTTACACCTGTCAGATTGGCTAAAATGTCTGAAGGGAAAAGCAACAAATATTGGAGAATATGTGGAGAAACAGGGACGCTAACTCACTGTTGGTGGCATTGTGAACTAATCCAATCATTTTGGAGAGCAATCTGGAATTATGCCTTTGACCTAGCAATGCTACTACTGGGTCTATTTCCAAAGATGATTATGGAAAAAGAAAAAGAACCTGTATCTTCTAAATGATTTATAGCAGCTCTCTGCTACTTTGGTGGCAAAGAACTGGAAATTGCAGGGGTGCCCATCAGTTGAGGCTTGTGATATATGATTGTGATGGGATACTATTATGTATTAAAAAATGATGAGCTCAATGATCTTAGAAAAAGATGGAAAGACTTGCAAGAAATAATAAAGAGTGAAGTAAACAGAACCAAGAGAACATTGTAGACAGTAACAGCAATATTGTTTAAAGGATGACTTTGAGTGACCAAGTCATTTTGACTATTATAAATATCCAAATTAACTACAAAGGACATATGAAAGAAGATACTATCTGCATCTAGAGAAAGAACTGATAAATAGAAGTATGTATAGAATAATTTGGGGGAAGGGAAGAAAAAAAGGAGGAAAAAGGATAAAAAAGAAATTTACCTAATAACTTCATCATATATTTTAAAGAAACAACAAGTTGTACATAATGGATTTGCAGTTTCATGTGCAATCATCTTTTTATCATACTATGCTATGGAAATGCTTGTTATATTCCTCAAATTAAAAATTAATTAATTTTTAAAAAGGAGAATAAATGGAAATCTATGTGGAAGATGGTGCTTCAGTTGCAGCTCTCCTTCTCGTCCTCGACAAGAGCATCCTGGTTACCCTCCTCTGGAGATTGCCCTGTGTTTACCAGATTTTCATTTGAGGCCGATTGGGAAGGTGGCAACAGCTAAGAAAGATGGTGCTGTCCTTCTAACTTAACTGGAAGCAGTTAAGCCCAGGCCAGAGATTTCCTTTATCAAATTGGATGTTAGCTTGATTTGGGATGAAAATCACTTGGGGCAGACAGCCCCTATAAGTGCAATTTCCAGTGCTGCAGATACCCACTGGAATTGTCCCTCAGGGTCTGCTGACAAATATAGGAGGAGGTTGAATGCCCACACCCCAAGAGCAATGTAGACACTAGTGCACAGATTCCCTTAAAGGACCTGGGGCTTTCCTCATACCCCTGTCTTCTAGGAGGAAGGGAACTGGGCACATGGATCCTTTCTCTTAGTTCTGCCACTTAACAGCTGTGTGACCCTAGATAAGTCATCTCTCCTCCAAGGATCTTGGTCTCTCCAGCTTTGGCTTGGATTAGATGACCTCTGAAGCCCCTCCCAGGTCTCAATTTGTGATCCTACAATTCAGTGGAGGGTCCTATAATGATTTCTGGATTCACATCCAAGTCTAGTGGCCTGTCTTCTACAAGATCCAGTTGTTTCCAGCAAATCTATATGGGAGATGGTACTCCTTCAGCAGCTGATGGGGAATGAGATGCGGCTAAGTAACCTGACTGCTGCCAGCCCTACGGAAGAGGGTTATTTGTGACAGGCAAGCTAAGGCTAGAAAACAGCTTCAGAATTTGTTTGGATTGAATGGATGGAAGGTGTCATTATGGGTGGAAGACCAAGAAGGAAGCATTTTTCTTCTTTTTTAAAAATACTGAGGGATTGTTGTTTAACAGAACCCCTCCTCTGGCTATTTGCCCCTATGAGATACCAACAGTGCTATCATAGGTGGCCTCACTTGCTTTTGTGATATTGTTTATGGTTACGGTGGAAAGGCTCTTCCTTTTCTCTGCCTCCAGTCAGAGTCCTTGGTGGCCAACTCTTGGGCAGCTTTGGAGGAGATGCACAGGACACATTGGACACACAAGCAGTTGCCTGACTTCCTGGAGATACCATTGCATGACAAGGTGATGTTGAAGGTAGAGGACAGATGGAATGCAGAATATCTTCATGGTTTTCTGGGGTGCACAGGTGAAAGAGGGCAGGCAGAGCAATGTTATTGTTATGTTAATATTAATGTTATTGATGCCTCTCTATCTGAAAAGTAAGGGAGAGAGTCACAGAGTGGAGCTGGGAAAATTTGGGGTGGGTAGCTGTTTTACAATTAGAGGAGAGAGCAGAGCTAGCCCAGATTCAATCCATGCTTGAGGAAACACTCACAGAGCTGCCACTGACACTGACTCGATTAAGGAACGGGGGTTACATCTAGAGCTAGGAGAAACCCAAACGCACCATTATGGTACCCCGGCGTGCTTGGGGTAGGACCCAGCCATTCATAGGTTTTCTCATCACCAGTAACAGCCATGCAGGATCGTAAGTGCTCAACAAAAGGCAAAAGTTATACACTGAAGAAGATTTGAGGATGTCACTCTTCTAAAAACTTAGTGTTCATCCTGAGGTGGAGCTCATCTATTTTTTTCCAGACTCCTCTCAGGATCAGGCAGGAAGTTCTACAAGTTGGCTTTGTATTGGGTGTTCCTCTGCTGCATGAAGGACTTAATAAATGATTTTGGAATTTAATTGAATTGAGTGAATTTATCCCTGTTCTCTATCATTTTGAAAGTTTCACCCTGTCCAGTTTCTTCATCTGCAAAATAGGGACAATAATATTTGTGCTACCAAAGTCACAGAGAGGCTGTCAGGAAGGAATAAATGAAAGGAAATAAATGAGTGAATATGTCAGGTACTTTGCTAAGTGCTGGCTGGGGTATACAAATACAAACAAATGAGACAGTCCTTGCCCTCCAAGAAATCACATGTGAATGGGGTAGAGACAGTGCTGTGTTGCAGCCAGCTGTTTCCTGACCCACCAGAACTGATCTAAATTTGCAGTGCGAATATTTACCCTTCTAGGCAAATGCTAAGAGTCAGGGCTTGATTTATTGCATTGGTGACTGGCTAGTCTTAAGGACATGATAGAGAAGATGTTAATAATGCAAATTAAACTGAAAGTGTGTTGTGTATACTTTTTTTTTGGAGACCTGGTTGTTAAACATTTACCAGTGTACCACAGAGTAGAAATCACATCTAGCAGAGAACTGCCCAGGGAAGGGAATTAGGGTTTGGAGAGGTTTCCTTACCTGTAAAACATGTTAGAAATGCATGTTTGAGCTCTTATTAGTGTCCTCATTAGTAAAAGTAGGGAGGTCGAAAAGATGACCTCCTAGTTCATTCTTCCATTTTAAGATTTATCTATAATCTATCTATCTATCTATCTATCTATCTATCTATCTATCTATCTATCTATCTATCTATCTATCTATCTATCTACCTATCTAACTGTCTGTCTGTCTGTCTGTCTATCTATCTATCTGTCTGTTTATCTATCTATCTATCTATCTATCTATCTATCTATCTATCTATCTATCTATCTATCTATCTGTCTGTCTATCTATCTGTTTATTCATTTATCCATTTCTTTGTTTGACTTTTCATCAGCTCTAGCAACTCTTACGCAGACAGCAATTCTGCCAGTTTCTTGTGTAGACATATGCATGCTGACTTTGCATGTACCTTCCCCAATATCTTACAATTAATTTCATATGCAGGTTGTAAAAAATACCAAGAAAAAGTCTAGAGGCCAAAATGAATATTTCTATGAGTATTCCTTCATAATGAGATGACTTTACATACTGGTGGGTTTACTTAGTTTTAGGCTGTGTCCACAGTCCCAAAGTAAGAAATTTAGTACCATCTTCATGTTGGATGAAGAATGTAGGTGAGTGTGTGTGGGGGGGAGTGGGGGGAGGCTTGAGAACCATAATTCTGCACAGACCATATTGCTAAGCTAATGGGATGAGCCACTGCTACTTATGAAAAAGTGTGTGTGGGGGGAATTAGAGGCAGCATCAATTCCAGCACCATGGAGAGCTCAGCACTCTCCCTGGAGCATTCTTTGCTATTGGGTGCCTTGGACCATTTGCTGCTGACCATAAACTATAAGGCCATGTCACAGAATCCCAGAATATCAGAGATGGACACAGAGACTCTGAAAAGAGGGATCGGCCTCCTCAATTTTTTTCTAGAGAATATTCTCTGGAGCTCTTCTCTGCCATATTACCTTGTGCTGTACAGGTCACATCCCCTCATCTCCAGTAGACTGGGGGCCCCTTAAGGACTGGTCTATTTCATCTCTGTGTGGCCCATGCTGAGCACCTATATAGTAGGCACTTAAGGAATACTTAAAGCAATGATTTTAGAATGAGAGATTTAGAACTAGAAGAGAGATGGAGAGGTGGGGGGGGGAGAGAGAGAGAGAGAGAGAGAGAGAGAGAGAGAGAGAGAGAGAGAGAGAGAGAGAGAGAGAGAGAGAGTATGCAATGGAGGCCCAGACAAGTGCAATATCTAATCCCTGTTGCCATAAATCCTAAGTATCCCAAGCAGGAGTTGAATTCAGCTCCTCTGATCCCAAAGCCAGTGTTCACAATGATTCTTTAGTAAATGGCAGCACTGGGATTTGAACTCAGGCCTTCTGACATCTAGTTAGATGTTAGCACTCTTTCCACTAGGCAACACTGCCTTATGGCCTTTTAAGCTGTGTCAGGTGAGCTGAAGATAGAAGATGCTGGTTTCTTGTTGTCCACCTCAGACTTATTCTGAACCATCCATTATTCTTAGCAACCCATCCACATCGTTCCCTTGGGGAAGTAATCTTGAAATCCTTTGGTCTGTTTCCCAGCATTTGCACCTGATGATGAGATTCAACAGATATTTATTAGGCTGCTCTTCTGTGCCTGGCACATGTGCTCAGTCCTGGGGATATGAAGGTAAAAAGGGACAGTACCTGCCTCAAAAGAGTTTACATTTTTCTGAGGGGGAAGCATCAAATACACAGAGAAGCAAACATGGGGAATTTAAGGAGCGAGGGGCCACTGATAATTAGGGGGATCAGGGAAAGGTTCTCTTTAGAGCTAAGCTTGGGGGGAGAAGGCAAGGTTACTAAGGCAGTCATGGGGAATGTATGACAGTCATGGGGCACAGTTTGTACAGACAGAGATGCAGCAAGAGGACTCATTGGACAGGAACATGAACTGCATAAAGCGGAGTTGCAGAAAATCTCTGGAAAAGCGGGATGGAACCAGTCTGCAAAGGGCTTGAAATGTCAAGCCGAACGATTTGTGTTTTATCTCAGAGCCAACATTAAGAAATCACTGGAAGTTCTTGGACAGAGGGTGACATAGTCAGACCTGGGCTTGAAGAAGATTGTTTTTATTTTTGTATGGAAGATGGATTGAAAAAGGAAGGACCTGGAATCAAGGAAACCAATTGGGAGCCATTGCAATTGTCCCAGTGAAAGGTGATGAAGTCTTTCCTCCCTCCAGACTCATGCAAAGAGAAGTGACCAGGGAAGGGAATTAGTCTTTGGGAAGGCTTTGTAAACTGCAAAGCATGATAGAAATGTGCACTTGTGCTCTTATTCTGCATCCTCAGCAGTGAAAGAAGAGATGGTCTTGAATAATCCTTCTAGCTCTGCCATTTTAGGATCCCCCCTCCCCCATTTTCACCAGCTCCAACTGCTCTGAAGCCAACATCAATTTTGCCAGTTTTTTTTGAATGGTCAGATTCATACTGACTTTGTTGTGGCTTCTCTGCTTTGCTCCTGACTCTCCAGGCTTCTCCACTGTGGTCTCACTTTGTATGATGTACCATTGCTGCCTTCCACCATCTACTTTCCAAGATTAATTGTAGAAGTGGACCCGACTTTGGGAGGAAATGAGTTTCCAGAGTCCACATAGTTCTCACTCGCTAGTGCCCTCTTGTGGTAGACTGAAGCACTAGTCAGCCTAGACTACAAGTTAACCCCTAGGGGTGTGTGTGTGTGTGTGTGTGTGTGTGTGTGTGTGTTGGGAGGGGGAAGCAATTGGAGTTACCTTAAACAGGCAATTCTTGTTTCACATAGATTGGTCGATTCATTTCAGCTCAAGAAAAAATATTGATCTGAGTTGAACAAAATGAAATTTAATAAGGATAAATGTGAAGATAGAACCACAGAATTTCAGAGTTGGATGGGTTTGCAGCAGCCTCTAGTCTAACACACACAAAGTACTCTACAAATGGTTGTCCAGGCTCTGCTTGAAGACCTCCAGGAAGGAGGACCTGCCTCCCCGTTAGGTAGCCCATTCCACTTTGGGTGAATGTTCATTGGCAGGAAGCTTTTCCTCTGATTTTCTCCTCTACCTGCTGCATTTCTGACTCTCCAGTCTTCTCTACTTTGGCATCACTTTACATGAAGCACCATCTCCCTCACCTTCCATCTCCTTTCCAGTTTAACTGTCCATGTGGGCCTGGCTCTGGGATGAAATGAGTTTTCAGAGTCCACAGATTAAATGGTGTCATAATGCAAAGGGTGCTAGACATACAGTCGGGAGAAACAGGGATCAAATCCTTCTTCTGATACTCAGGAGCTGTGGGAACACAGGCTAATCCACTTCAATGAGCCTCAGTTCCTCCTCTATAAAACCAGGCATACTGATAGCACCTGCCCCATCTTGCTCAGTTGTTATGAATCTTAGAAGAGTTCATCTGTGTAAAGGGTTCTGTAACCCTTAAAGCCCTGTAGACATACCAGCTACTATCATTTCTCAAAAAGAAGATCTAAAGCAAGGAGAAAGAAAGCAAAAGCCTGCCTATGGGGGTGGGGTTCAGCTGTAGCTGGGCCTGCCTTGTCCACTGGGACACAGCAAAAGCATCTCAGGAGAAGATACAGCAACACTGACTGAAATCCTGAAAAGGGAAAAAGTCAGGATGGAAGCCAATGCCAGAGGAGAGGGTCACAGGAATCTGGAGTCAGGGGACCTGGGTGCAGGGCTTTGCTCTGCCCTTTGCTGCTCATATGAGCTTGAGTGAGCCACTGCCCCTTTGTGCTTTTGATTCCCAAGTCAGTGTGGGCAGAGAAGCCAAAGGGGATTCTGGTGATAAGGTCACTGTCTAGCTGTTAGAAGCCAGGTAATTGCTTCCAGGTTTTCTAGGAGTTCAATAATTTTTTTTTATATCAGGAGAGAAATTGTTATATATTTTTACTACTACTATACTACTACTACTACTACTACTACTACTACTACTACTACTACTACTACTACTACCATGACTACTGCTACTACTACTACTTGTTCAGTCAAGTCCAACTGTCCATGACCCCGTTTGGAGTTTTCTAGGCAAAGATACCAGAGTGATCTGTCCTTATCTTCTCCAATTCATTTTACAGATGAGGAAACTGAAGTAAATAAGGTTAAGTGGTCACACAACTAGTAAGTTTCTGAGGCCATATTTGAACTCAGGAAGATGAGTCTTCCTGACTTCAGGCCCAGCACTCTATCCACTGAGCCATCTAGCTCCACAACAACAACAACAACAACTACTACTACTACTACTACTACTACTACTACTACTACTACTACTACTACTATTACTACTACTACTACTACTACTACTACTACTATTACTACTACTATTACTACTACTACTACTACTACTACTACTACTGCTGCTGCTGCTGCTGCTACTACTACTACAGCTAGCTAGAGTTTATATAGTACTTTAAGGTTTGCAAAGCACTTAACAATTATGTCTCCTTTTATCCTCACATCAAGCCAGGAGGAGGAAGTAGGTGTTATTATTATCCCCCATTTTACAGCCGAGGAAACTGAAGCAAACAGAGGCTAAGCGACTTGTCCAGGGTCACCCACCTAGGAAGTATCTGGGGAAGGATTTGGAGTTTGGTCTGCCTGTCTACATGTCCAGTGCTCTGGTCTGATCAAGAATCTCAGTTGCTTCCCTGCTGCTTCTGTGATGGTAAAGATTCCTGGCTCCAAGCTGCCTGTCCAGATTCAGTGCCCATCACTTCCCTTCATGCATTTTAGGTTCCAAAAAATTGGCCTTTTGCCTACAGCTGCACAAAGTTGTCATTTCCTCTCCTGCCTCTGGCATTTGTATGCCTTGTGCCCAGAGTTCTCTCCCTCTTCACCTACATCTCTTAGATCCTGGTCTTATTCAAGGCTGCAGTCACCTCCTAAGACACAGCATTTCTCCTCCCCCTGGTTGTTAATGGTCTCTCCTCCCCTAAATGATCCTAAGTTTCTTATGTATTCCTTCCCCCCCCCCATAGAACGGAAGTCCCTTGAGGGAAAGAACTGAATTAGCTTTGTCTTCCTAGCACCCGTCCCAGGGCCAACACACAACAAGCACTTAATAAATGCTTGCTTAATTGGACCAGAATTGATTACTTCCATTATCTCCGTTTGGTCCTAGTTCCTGAAGAACATTGCTGACAGAGTCCCAGTTGGCTTTGAACCTCTGCTTGGGCTCCGTGTGGGTAAGCCTTCCTCAATGTATAGATCATTGTGCCCTTTGCCTACATGGGATTGGGGGATGCTCACTTTTCTTTTTCTATTTGGACCTGAGTGAGAAAAAGGAGATAAAGCAGCAAACAAGTGGTCAGATGACCTGATTTCTCTCACTGGGGCTGGGTGGGGCAGAAGAAACTGGTCCGAAATCAACTGTCAAGTGAAAGAGACATCACAGGAGTCACCTGAAGCAGGAGCATTCTGGCCAAGCTGCTGATGAAGAATGAATGGACCAAGAGTGACAGTTCTGGGTCAAGAAAAGCAAGACCCAGAAAAAGATAGCCAGAGACACATCCTCATTGGATACATCTCAGACTGGATTTCCTGTAGACATCTTAAAATAATCATGACCCAAACTTAACTCTTTGTCATTCCCCCCAAATCCTCTCTTCCCAGCTTCCTGTTGGGGGCATGTTGGCTTGGACACCCTCCCAGTTATCCAAGCTCCTAACCTCTGTGTCATCCCAGACCCAGTGCTCACATTCATTCCTAATGGCCAATCTGATTCCAGTTCTACAGTTTCTGTCTTTACAACATCTCTTATATATGTCCCCTTGTCTCCTCTAACATGCCTGCCACACTGGTGCAAGCTTTCCTCCTCTCCAGCTTGCATCACTGCAGTAGCCTTCTGGTTGGTCTCCCTGCCTCAAGTCTCTCCCTATTCCAGTTCGTTCTCCATTTGGAGGTCAAATTGATCTTCTTAAAGCATAAGTATGACCATGGGCAGGTACAGTAGTGGATAGACCACTGGAATCAAAAAGACTCAAATTCAAATCCAGCCTTAGATAACCTACTAGTTACATGATTCCAAGCAAGCCACTTAACCTCTGTCTGCCTCAATTTCCTCATCTGTAAAATGGGCATAATAATAGCACCTACCTTCCAGGGTTGTATTTGTAGAGTGCTTTGCAAACCTTAATATGCTACATAATATTAGTTGTTATTGTTGTTGCTGTGATCATTGTTTAATAATCTCCAGTGACCCCCTAGTGCCTGCAAGATAGGAAGTGGGGAGTGGGAGGGAGGATATTCTAAACAGAGTGAATAATATAACTAAAGCGTGGAGGTGGGGAAGTGTAGGACCCATTAGGGGGACAGAAAATGGTCCAGTGTGTAGATGGAAAGTAGTAATGTAAAATAAGGCTTGGGAATGGTGTCATATTGTGGAAAGATTTGAATGCCAGACTTAAGAGTTTAAATGCTAGTCAGTAGGTAATAGGGTGTTGTTGAGGACTTAAGAGTTGAGGAGGAAAATGAACAGATCTACGCACCTGAAAAAGTGTGCTGGGAGGGGGGGGCAAAGCTATGTGGTGCAGTGGATGGCACATAGGCCTTTGAATCAGAAGGACCTGAGTTCACATCTGGCCTCAGACACTTATTAGCTGTGTGGTTCTAGGCAATTTACTTAAACCCCGATTGCTTTAAAAAAAAATTATCCACATCAGGAGAAAGAACTTTGGAGAATGGACTGGAATAGAGAGAGACTTGAGGTAGGGGGGCCCAACCAGAACCTACTACCATAATGCCATCTGGAGAGGAGGAAAGCCTGCACCAGGCGGCAGGCATGCTGGAGAGACAAGGGGACGTACGTTACTGTTCATCCTAGCCGGGAAGTAAACATACGAAAGAGCCAAGGGAAGAATGTCTCAATCTTTTTGTGTGCAAACGTGGTTCAGAACCTCAGCATACCTTGTATAACCCACCAGAGAAAGGAAATCTAAGCTTTCTCCAAGGATTCTGACTTCATTGGCCAATCTTCTCATTACATTAGGATCTTTAAATTTACCTAAGGGAGTTGTCCAAGCATAAAAATTGTGTGCTTATGAATTGTAACTCAATTAACCCCAGGGAATTTTAAGATGGACTTATGTGCTCTCGGCTAATTTTCTCAGGGTGTGGGCTAGGTGTTTAGTGGAGGGTGGCAGGCTCTGTTGGGCTGAAGGAGGGGTTTTCCTCATCCTGGAGGGAAGATTAGCTAAGTCCCTGCACACGTTGAAGTGAGCAAGGGCAGGGTAGGATTGAAGAAGAAACTTGCCCTACTGTGTTGAGTACCAGCTGCTCCAAGCTGCTCAAGACAGCAGGGCATTTTGTGTGGAGAGGAGATACCTCCTGGGGCACTGTGGTTGTCCCAGACAGCACAGTAATACATGCCAGTGTCACTCACAGCCAGCTTCTTGTTTAGCAAGGCACTATTCCCATCATTAAATGCATCCTTATGGGCCTGGAATTTATTATCATCAAAACCCCTATCAAACTTGGCTGTGCCTAGGTGCAAGGAAAAGTAGAGAAAGCGCCCTGGGGGCCTTCCATCCTGGAGCCGGTACCAGGGCACCACAGTGGAAATAGAATCAAAGAGTTGACGGGTGAGGATGGCAGAGCCTCCCTGAATGCCCATGACAGAGACCTCCTGCTCCAGGCGGGCGCTGGACAGATGAGCTGGAATGAAAATAAAACCAGCGGGAGAGAAGAGGATGAAGGAGCCTTGGATTGTCCCCCTCCCCCAGGACAAGGGTGCCGTGACCACAACACACTCACCAGGAATCAGGGAAAGCAAAAGCAAGAAAAAGGTTCCCCCCATGTTCCCAGCTGCAAAGAGACCTTTCTTTTCAGTTACACGTCTGGGGAGATTTAGAGGAGAGGAGTTGGGAGGCTGGGACCACCCAGCAGAACGGCCTCTCCCAACACTGATCTTCTCGAGGCACTTCTTTTTGGGCTGGGGGTGGGGAGGGAGGCAGGTGCTATGGTCTAGTAACCTCTACTGAACACAGACAGAGTGCCAGCAGAAGAGATCAAAGAGAGAAACCAAAAGGAGGTAAGCCTCCAGGAGGCTCAATGGACAGGAAGGTAAAGACATCACTCTGCTCTCCATTAAGGGAAATAATAACGGATTGGTTTTCCAAAGTGAGTCTAACGAGAATGAACGCCTATTAATTTACAAAGGAAACCGGCTTCTGTCTAATCTTATTTAGTGCATATTCAACCCAAACTTTATGATTCCCAAGCCTTCTCATTCCCATTTTCTCCATCCTTTCTCCCTAAACTCATTGCCCTTTTGTAAGCATCCTATTATGTACCAGGCACTATAATTTGTCCTTTTAAATGTATCCATTATTGGGCAGTACTGGGCTTGCTCATAGTCTTCTGAAGGCACCTCAGGGTACTAGAATGTTAAAGCTAGAAGGGACCTTAGGCATCATTGAATCCAACCTCTCATTTTATAGACCCAGGAAATGAGACACAAAGTTATGCCTAATGTCACACAGTGAGTCAACAACAGAACACTACAGACCATTCAGGCCAATGTCTGTCCCCTACACAAAGCCCCCCGTGTGAACCTGGATGCACAACATCCTTCCAAAACTCAAGAGTGCAGAAATGGCTCTCATTGGGGCTTTCTAGTTTGAGGGATGTGGGGAGACTTTACCAAGGGCCCAGTGGACTCTCTGAGTATTCTCATCTATGAAACAGGGATAATAATGCCAATAGTGCCTACCACATGGGACAATTTTGTAAGGGTCAAACTGGATAATGGTCAAAACACACTTAGCAAATACCTTTTCTATGTCTCCATATCCTATGTGCTTAGCTCAGTGTATTGCTCATAATGAGCTCTTCATAAATGATGGTATTTTATGTCATTGTTGTTTATTGTTATTGTTGCTAAAATGATTTATGGGGTGAAAATAATTGCAAATGATTACTCCATCTTAGAGTTTGTGATATAGAAAAAAAGGAAAACCAGGCATAGTATATTGTGTGCCCTAGATATTGGGAGAGAAGACTTCAAGGACTAAAAAATATGTAGAACGGTTCCAGGTCCCAGAATTCTGGGATGGTTATGTAGAAGAAATAGGAAACTCCTTAGAGTGAAGATTTGAAGACACAAGGAGAAAATATTCCAGTGAGGAGGTAAAATGGTAGTTGTTGAAAGAGACCAATGTGGATACACAGGGAACTCATTAACCAAACTAGATTTTTGTTAGACGTGCACAGAGGACAAAAGCAAGTGTAGATAATAGAAAATTAATGAAAGAAATGTGGCATGATCTTTTAGAAAATGCTTTGAGGTGCTAAAGCTGAGAATGGAGCAAGACTGTTAAGTAAAGAAAGATAAGGATTACAGATCAATTTTTAAAGGAGCTATAATGGGGAAAAGAGGAAGATCAAAGAATAAATAAGAACCCCATTTAGAGTGACTTACTTGTATGATAATAACTGATGAAGTTGAAGGCAGAGTTGTACAATTGTTATTTTCTTTGTGTTTTCTCTGCCAGTGAGAATGAACCTGGAGCAGAAAAGGAGACAACACAAAGGAATAATAGGGGATTGCTTCCATCGAGAAGTAGGAAGATAGTAAAAGACACCTAGCTATTCTAGCTGAATCTGTCACCTCTCTTAGAGGAGCAGTATCCCTGGGTACTGAAAGCACTGTCACATATGATGGAGTAGTCACTGACAGTGATCTTTGAAAAAATCATGGAGAATAGGAAAAGTCCTACTAAATCAGAGAAGGGCAAAGGTGGTGCCAATTAAAAAAAATAACCCAGAATGTGATCTATAGACTATTGGCCAGTGCTCTTTACTTCAATTACTGATAAAATTCTAGAATGTCTTATTAAAGCTGTGGTAAACAGGCACCTAGGAAAGGAAATGATGATTAAAAGAAGCCAGCCAGCTCCAGACATTGCATTTCTATAACTCTCCAAGGTGGTCAAAGCACTCTACATGTGTTATCTCATCTGTTACTCACCACAATCTGATGAGGTAGGAGCCATTCTTAACTCACATTTTCAGATGAGGAAACTGGGGCTGGAAGAAGCTAAATTACTTGCCTACGGTCATACAGCCTGTAAATTTAAGATGCAAGATTTGCACTCAGATCATCTTGCTTGACTCCAAACCCAGCAGTCTATCCACAGGACCACCTCAATGCCTCATCAAGAATGGATCATGACAAATAAACTTTATCCCCATTTATGACAAGATTACTAAATGGGTTCATCAAGGCCATTCTGTAGCTATAATTTACCCAGATTTTTAGAAATTGTTTGGTAAAAGATTTCATACTATTCTTGTAGGTAAGATGGGGAGCTGTAGACTAGACTATTGAACATTCAGATGTACTATATACACAGATGGATTCAACACTAGTTGAATGGTCAGGGACAAAGAGTAGTCACTAACCACTCAATGGTACCTTGGAAGAAAGTCATCAGTGGAGTTCCCTAGGGCCTTGTATACGGCTCAGTGCTGTTTAACATTTTTATCAATGACATATAAAAGCATAAATGATTTACTGATTAAGTCTAAAGATGACACAGAGTGTGAAGGAAGAGCTAACACACTGAGGACAGGATCAGGATTTAATAACCTCTTGGGAGGCTAACATGTTGGGCTTAATTGAATATGATGAAACTGAATGGAGATAAACAAATTATTATGCTTGGGTATAAACAATAAACTTCACAAGTGTAAAAACTATGGGGAGATAGCTGTTTGTCTGGAAATGGTTTGGGACTTTTAGTGTCCAAAGGTCCACTGAATATGAGTTAATATGGTAGCCAAAAAAGGTCATTTGGACTTACTCAGCATTGAGGGAGAAATAGAATCCACCAATAAGAAGGGAAAGGCTCTGTCTTCTTCTGCCTCCTCCAGTCCTTAGCACAATGAACAGTAAATGCTTTCTGTATGTGTCTCTCTGTGTGTCTCCCTGTATGTCTCCAGTATCTCTGTGGATATTTTCATGACTTGGTGTCACTCCTATGTCCTCCCTCTCTCCTTTCCTTCCCTCCCTCCTCTCTCTCTCTCTCTCTCTCTCTCTCTCTCTCTCTCTCTCTCTCTCTCTCTCTCCCACACACACACACACACACACACACACACACACACACACACACACACTCCACTTATTTCCCTTAGAATAATAATCAAATTGGCACTAATATTCCTAGAAACTTCATGCCTGTCAGTTGATCTATGACACCTCTCACCATCTCCATGATTCCTAGTCAAAAACACACCTCCCTGTCTACTACTTCCTTATGTGTTGTCTTCTCCTTTTAGAATTCAAGTGCCATGAGTTTGAGAATAGGGACTGTTTTGACTTTTATGTTTATTTCCCCTGTGCTTAGCACAGTGCCTGACACATAGAAAACTCTTCATAAATGTATTTTTATTCATTCATAAGTTCATTCATTCATAGACCACTTTGGAGGTATTGCATTCAGTTTTGGATGCCACTTTTTAGAAGGACAAGTGTATTGCCCCTCTCCACACACACACACCTACTTCAGCCTTAAAAGATGATCAGTTAGGTGCCTAGAAGCTTGGGCTGGGTCTGCTTCCCAAGTGCACGATTCAGAAACTCTTCTTCCAACTTAGAGCAGTCATAGATATCCTCTGACTTCTTCCTGTTAGCCATGATGGGATTCATATTGTGTGGTGATAAAAGGTATTTTAATTGGCTATGTTATAGAACCCTGGATATACTAAAAGCGTGATTCCTGCCCTTCAGGTCTGTCCTTCTTGAAGGCCTTGAAGTACAAGGATGACGCTCCGAGCTCTCTGGAGGGTCGCTGGGGGTGGGGTGTTTTTAAATAAAGAGTGTGGAAGAGTCCACTCTTCTCATGAGGAGGATGCAGCATGCTTCTCTTGGAGATGACACTCAGTGGAGTTGCAGCTGGTGAAGACAATGGGTCTAGCAGGAATCAAATCCAGTGGGAGCCATGTGATGACACCATCAGAAGATAACAGTGACTTTGCAGTCTTGGAGGCACAGGAAGCCATGATTGTGCCCTGGCTCCACATAGTGTTCCTGGGTCACGTATGTTCCCTGTGTGGTCTTCTCTCTTCCCACTAACAGTATATGCATTTGTGGCATACAGTGCCCAAGAATATTTTGGGGGGAATTTTTTATTGTAATTTCCTCATGATATTTCATTAAATGTCCTTTCCTTTGAACTAATTTTGTCCTGTGGCTAATCACTAAAGGCATTGGTGGGGGATCAGAAGCCATATTGTTGAGTGGCTTTGGACCCAAATAATGGGAAAGGGTGTTAGCACCCCATTCTGTGAGGTGTAGATGTTGTCTCCAGGAACATGTAGCCATAGTCTTCTACACATAAATAACTGTAACTTATCACATTATATGCCAAGTGAATTTGAGAGGTGCAGAGCAATGTGCCATGTGAGTCAGGGGAAGATCATTACTTATAGGAGGGATCAGGAGAACATAATGGAAAAGGTGGCATGTGAACTAGGCTTCAAAAGCACTTAGTACTTAGCAGTTAGTGGGAAAATGAGAGGAAAAAGGGTCTCTGCAGAAATGATTTCCACCTTGAACTTCTAGTGCCCATGTACCACTGAACAGAGTCAAGTGAACTCTCTCAATGTGGATGGTGAACAAGTCATCTTTCAGCATTGGATCTAACCAGGGAGAGACAACATAGAAAAAGACATATCTCAAATAATAGCCCCTCCCTGATCTCCTCTTTGGAGAAGTGCAAGATCACAGGATCTGAGTTTCAGAGTTGGAAGGGACCCCAGAACTCATCTGGGACAGCTAGACTTTAAGTCAGGAAAACCTGAGTTCAAATCCTGACCTAGATACTCACTAGTTCTGTGACCCTGTGTGCAAATCACTTAACTTATCTCTACTCCAGACAGAATAGGGCTAATTATAGCACAAACCTCCTAGGCATATTATGAGGATGTAATGAGATAATATGTTAGAAACATCACATAAATATTTGATAATATTATTTTTTTCTAGTTTCAACCTTCTCCTTTCATACAGGAGGAAACAGAGACCCAGGGAGGTTGGTAACTTAGAGTCACAGGATCTAGAGCTAGAGAAAACCTCAAAGGCCATCTAGCACAATCTCCCATTTTACAGATGAGGAAACAGAGTGCCGAGGAGGTTACGTGATGCTTAATGATTAATATTTATGTAGCACCTACTATGTGCCAGGCACTGTGCTAAGCACTTTGCAATTATTATCTAATTTGATCCTCACAACAACCTGGGAGGGAGGTGCTATTATTATCCCCATTTTAGGAAGGTGAGGCAAACACAGGTTAAGTGACTTTTCCAGGATAACACAGCTAGGAAGTGTCTGAGGCCAGATTTGAACTCAGGTCTTCCTGACTCCAGGCCTAGCACTCCATCCACTGGACCACCTGCCTGCTTCCTTTACACAGGGAGTGAGTATTAGAGGCTAGATTTGAACCCACGTGCTCTGATTCAGAGCCAGTGCTGTGTCTGTTCTCGGCAGAGGAAAGAGTGGGGTTCTACTGACCTCTGAAAGATTTATGTTCTCAAACATCTTGGCCAAAGTTCCTGGGCTTGGGGTTCAGAGTTGAGGAAATTTCTGGGGTTTAGGATTATCTTAGTCCAAGTGAAGGTATTCAGCTGTCCTGAAGTAGGGCTCTTGCTCCTGAGGAAAACCTCAGCTGCTCCAGGTGACATGTTTTGCTCAGGAGCTGCGGCAGCCTATACCACTGTGGTCCGTCCCAGCTGGCACAGTGATACATTCCAGAGTCACTCATTTGTAGATTACTCAGTATTAGTCTGCAGCTGTTGTCCTTGCCCTTATAAGCCCTGATTTTGTCGGGGCTGAATCCCGGGTCCAGTACAGACTCAGACTTTTTCATGGAGTAGCGCAGCAGGCGTTCTGGGGCCCTCCCCTCCTGGTAATGGTACCAGTGGATATTGTCAAATGTGGGGCTGAAAATCTCGCAGATCAAGATGGCAGACCCTCCTACGTTTCGGATCATGGAGATAACCCTCTGCTCCAGGATCATGGCAGTCTGGCCAGCTGCAGGGAGGGCAGAAAGAAGTTGGTGACAAGCCAGAAGCCAGGGGCAGTTCTTCCCCAACTTCCCAGAGCACCAGGGCAGACAACTTACCAGGAACCAGGGCAGCAGCTAAGAGGAGAGCAAGGTACCCAGACATCTCTGCCTTTTGGGCTGAGGCCTTGGGATGAGAAGGAACCAGAGGAAAGACCCTGGAGGAGATGGGTGTGGAGCTCCTGCTGTGCACTTAGAGTTCACTTTTGCTGAAGTGGGGCTGAGGGAGGTGCTTGTGTGTGACTGTGGGGAATCTTCAGAAAGCCCGCAGTGGGGGCTGGCTGCAGATGTTGCCTTGGCAGGGGGGTCTACTGTCCCTCCGCTTGTTCAATGTCCCAGCGCAAAGGTCCAGGTGCACTGTCAGTATGGGAATACAAGACCAAGTGAGACAAATCCTGGCCTCCAGGGGCAGCCACTTTTGGAGCGTGGGGGTACAAATCAATCAACTGACAACCATCTGTTAGGTGTCTATCATGTGCAGATACTGTGCTGGGCACGAAGATAAAAATGACACAGGCCCTGACCTCAAAGAGCTTATGATCTAGTTGGACCAGAGGGGTTACCACACATGAAGATTAAGGATGAACAGTTTGGCTCTGTTCTGTTTTTCTGGGCTGAGCCTCTGTTGTACATGCTGTGTTGTCTCAGCAAAAGGTCATCTTTACAAGGGCATGGACTGTTTCACCCTTGTCTTTGGATGTCTGGTACCTAGCACAATGCTTTAATTAAATAAGCATTTATTAAGCATCTACTAGGTGTCAGGTAGTACGCATGGTTGGGAAGGGGGGCATGGGACCTGTAATTCTGCCCCACATCATCCCATGAACCCACAGTCATTGATCTTCGGCTCTCTTAGCACTCCCTCCCCGACCTCCCACATTACTGGATGCATTAGCAGACCCAAGAACCCAACAGGCTTTCAAGAAAATCTACTCCCACACCCAGGTCCTTCCTCCCTCTTTCTAGCACCATAGAGACCCTGTCTCTAGGCTACAGAAATTTGCTTTGGCTGCAGTAGATAGCTATGTGACTGTAGTCTCTCAGGAGCCCAGGGAGGTTGAGTATCTCAAAGTCATAGGATCTAGAACTAGAGAAAACCTCAGAGGCCATCTAATACAATCTCTTCATTTTACAGATGACAAAACAGAGTACCAGGGAGGTTAGGTGATGATTAATATGTATATAGCCCTACTGTGTGCCAGGCACTGGAGAGCTCTGAACTGCTTCTACCAAGGACAACAGTCCTGTAACAGCAGAAGAGCAGGGCTGGTGCAGACAACCCTGTGGCAACAGTGGTGGGAAGCTTTGGATTGCCAATTCTGTCAAGAACTAACAAGGAGAGAGAGAGGTAGAGGATACTAGGACAGTGTCCTGTGGGGTGGGGGAGGAGAAGGGTGTTCAGCACTCCTCTGAACCTGAAGAAGAAAGCACAGCATTCAGTGGGAAGCCAGTTCTGACCTAAGTCACCGGGGGCACAGACGGGTGAACTGTGAATTTCTCAGTATGAAGGGAGGCTGAGATGCTTTGAGATCCAGCTCTTAAGGAAATCACAACCAGAAAGGAGGGAGTCAAAAAGTGCATGATAGCGAAATAAGGGGAAAGGGGAGGACTGAAATTACTAAAGATTTCAGGAAGAAAAAAACTCAAAGATTTTGAATATAAACAGATAAATCAACAGGAAAAACAGTAACAGCTGAAGGAAATATGGCTTCCAGATCTAGTAAACAAGTTCAAACATCTATGGATAACTATTGCAAAACAAAAGAAAATGATCCAACACTTGATGAGACAGAGGATTCTGTGGAACTTGAGGAGAACATGGAACCTGCTGTTCCTCAGTGATGCAAAAGAGAAATGAGAATTACAAGAGCAGAATTTATGGCCTGCACAGCAAAAATGATGGACAGAATAGAAAAACTTGAATTTGTGAAAGTGATCTCACCAAAGAAACAAAAGAGAGAACAATAGACTGGGAGTGCAAATACACAAAAACGAATGATAACAGTAAAAGAAAATATACTTAATCTGTAAGCAAAACATATTGATCTTGAAAAAAGGTTGTTTGGAGATAACTTAAGGATTGTAACTGAGATAACTCAGAAGCTCATGACAAGACAAAAAGTTTAACATAGTAAATGAAGGAAACCAAAAGAATTCAATTTAGAAACAATGAAGTCAGCAAGTGATCAGGAGAAAGACTTTAAAATACAAAGGAAAGGGCATTTGAATAATGCAAGACTATTCTGCACTCACTAGAAAAGGTAGATGGGAATGGAATAATGTGTTCCAAAGAGCAGTGGATCTAAGCACACAACTCAGGGAGACCTCTCCTTCAAATCTGAGCTTAACCATACAGGAAAGAAGATGGATGTTCAATAATAACAATGAAATTGCAACTTTTTTTAGCAAGAAAAACAGAACTGAAGAGGCTATTTGATTCTCAGCACTTTGAACAACAGAGATGCAGGCATTGTAAATAAATTCAACAAACAAGGACAACAATAGCAACAGAAGTGAGAGCAGAGACCAGTAAGAGACAGCTTTTTAAACGTACACAATGAGACAGAGGTGAAACAGGATACAGAAGCTACAGATGAATCAGCGGCCTTTTTTTTGGGGGGAGGCGTTACATTACAACACGGGAGGGTACATGAAGTGAGAGAAGGGGAAAAGCATCCAAGAGCATCCAAAAAAAGCAAGGCTTGAAATCATGCTATTTGACCAAGCAAAAACAAACACTGAAAAAATAAAAAGGGACAAACAAGGAAACTATATTATACTGAAAGGAACTATAGAGAACAAACCAATATCAATAATAAACTTTTAAGCTTCAAATGCCTTAGAATCCAAATTCATAAAGGAAACATCATCTTAGCTTCAAAAAGAAATAGACAGTAACACAATAATGACAAGAGGCTTCTCAGTTTTGGATAAGTCTAACAGAAAGATAAACAAAAGAGAAAATATGGAACTGAATGAATCGCTGGAGAAACTACAGTGAAAAAAATTATCATGCCTTTTAAATGGTACAGTAAAATATACATATTTCTCAGCACCACATGAAACTTCTGGAAAAACTCTCATTAATATTATTTGACTTAGCTCTGAAAATGTTAGCAACAGCAATAAGATAAGAGGAAAAAAACTGAAAGAATAAAGATATGTAAAGAGGAGATCTTAAACTGTCTCGATCTGCTGATGATATGTTGGTTTACTTTGAAAATCCTAGGGAATCAGTAAAAACACAAATTGATACAATAGCTTTGGCAGTTTAAAGCTACAAAATGAATCCTTAAAAATCAACAGAAATTCTATAGAATCATGATGAAACACAAGAAACAATAATAGAAAGGGAAGTCCTATTCCAAATAAATATGCATAGACTATCTAGGGATTGACCTCCTAAAGTATGCAAAAGACTCATACAGATTCACTTATAAAGTGTTCCTTAAGAAATAAAGGACAGATTAAAAAGCTGGAGGAACATTCAGTGATAATTGGCTGTGCCAATATAATAAAAATGATGATGTTGCCAAAATTAATTTCCACTCTTAATTCTATACCAACCAAATTGCCAAAGGGATACTTTGTAAAAGTGGATAAAGTAGTAACAAAATTCATTTGGAAAAACAAAAGATCTAGAATATCCAGGAAAATTGATGAAAAGAACTAGAGACAAAGGGAAATAGCACTTACAGCCCTCAAACTGTATTATGAAGCTGCAGTCATCAAAACTAGCTGGTCTTGGTTAAAAAATAAAGAGGTAGATCAATTGAACAGACTAGACAAGGAAGGAGAAGAAATGATGAAATTCAATAACTCAACTGGTTGGTAAAGTGGAAAACATGTTACCTAAGAAAAACTCCCTATGTAATAAAAACTGCTGGGAAAACTGGAAAGCAGTCCTGTAGAGATCAGACTTAGATCAACATTTTACAACCCATTTCATACTACATTCTAAATGGATATGTAACCTTAATATTAAAGATCATACTATTAAAACATTAGAAATTAAACATAGCTATGGGTAAGAGATGTATTATTAACCAAATAAGAGACTGAGGAAATTACAAATAACTTTGAGTTCTTGAAACTGAAAGGCTTCTGAACAGATAACGACAATAGCTAACATTTATATAGTGCTTACCATGTGCCAAGTACTGTACTAAGTGCTCATCCTTACAACAACCCTGGAAGGTACATGCTGTTATTATTATTCTCATTTTATATATGAAAAAACTAAGGCAAACGAGGTTGTGGCACTAGTAGTGTTTGAGGTTGACTTTGAACTCAAGTCATCCTGACTCTAAGCCGGCACTTTATCCACTATGCCACCTAACAACATTTATGCATCTAAATTAAGAAGGGAAGTGGGTGAATGGGAAGAAAATCTTTGTATCAAATTTCTCTGATAAGGATTTGGTATTCCAGGTATATATACCATTAATAATATATACAACTAATAGCCATTCCCCAATAGAGAAATGGTCAAAGAATATAAACAAAGAATTCTTAAAAGAAGAATTGAAAAATATTCATAACCTCATGAAAGGATGCTCCAAATCATTAATAATAAAATAAACACAAATTAAAGCAACCCTGAGGTTTTACCTCATACCCTGCAAATTGGGAAAAAAGAGAAAAGATGGCAACAATCAATGTTGAAAGGGTTATGAAAGAATACATACACTAATATATTGTGGGTGGAACTGTGAAACGGTACCACTATTTTGGAAAGCAATTCAGAATTATGCAAATAAAATAACTAAAATATCCATACCCCTTGAACTAGAGACTCCATTACTGGACTTAATACCATAAGGAAGCCATCAACAAGAAAAAGTCCTCATATGCTCCAAAATATTTATAGACACACTTTTTGTGATAGCTAAGCATTAGAAACAAATTAGATGTTTATCAACTGGGGAATGGCTGAACAAATTGTAGTACATGAATGTAAGAGACTGGAATTTTTAATTGTTGAGAGATTATGTATGTAATGAGCACAGAGAAATAGGGAAAGATCTACATGAACCGATGCAGAATGAAGTAGACATCACCATGAAAACAATACATACAGTAACTACAATAACACAAATGGAAAGGACAGCCATATACTAAAAAAAATCAAGAGTAAATGTAACAAAATTATAAAGATCAAGCAAGACTTGAATGAAGAGATGAGAAGATACTCTCAACCCACCCTTTAGTAGAGGTGGGAGGTGCACAGATGTTACACATGGCATATGTTTTCAGATTCTTACAATGTATCAATCAATTGTGGGGACTTTTCTTTTTTCTTTTTCTTTTTCTTTTTCCGTATATGAAAAAGTACTATTTGGCATATAAGATGGTTCTCTGGGAGGTGGAAGGGGAGGGTTACTTGGCATAACTATGATGATGCAAGAAAAAGAAAATGTTAATAAAAACTTTTTAAAAAATGATTGCAAGGCAGGGACTATCTTAACACAAACATTGTTGCTAGGTGATACAGTGGATTGAGTACTGAACTCAGAGTCAGGAAGAGCTAAGATCAAATTCTGCTTCATACTAGCTATGGGATCCTGGTCAAGTCACTTAATTTTCTCAGTCTCAGTTTCCTCGTTTATAAAGCAGGGATAATAGTAGCACCTACCTCCCAGGGTGAGATAATAAATGTAAAGAGTTTCACAAACCTTAAGGCACTATGTAAATGTGAGTTAATAATAACAAAAATTATAATGATAACAATCATTATAATGACATCGATAATAACCTGCCATGTGCCAGGCACTGGTAGCACTTAGGCCACAAAGATCAAAAGCAATCCTTGCCCTTGAGGAGCTTACATTCGAATGGCCAGGGCACTGGACTGGAAGGAAGGAGAACTTGGTTTCCAAATTTGTCTTTTATACTTTCAGCAAGCTTCTTCTCTTTTCTGGGTCTCTATTTCCCCACTGGGCCATGACGTAGGGCTGCCAGGAGGTTCAAAGGAGAGGATGTGTGCGAGGTGTTTGTAAACATTCATGTGCTATAGAAATGTAAGTGAGGAATCCTGTACTAGCAAAGATATTGAAATGGGATCTGCCTACTGGGTCTCACCACCTTCTTTTCAATCTTGCAAATCCCATGCCTTGGATCATCGAACTCTTATTTCTCCACATCTCCTTCTGAACCCTGACTGAACTCCTCTATCCATTAACTGGATCCTGGATTTTCCAAGAGGCTACCATGTGCTGGGTAAATGTGTTTAGGACTATTCATCCTGCCTTAAGTGTGCTGCTTTCTTTCCCACATCTGTTACTTTGCTTGGATACCCTACAGCAATGGTCTTCTTCAATCTTTCTGCCTGTTGCAATTCTCATCATCCTACAAAGCTCAGCTTTGGGAGGCAGCTAGCTGGCATGGTGGATAGAGGGCTGCACCTGAGGTTCATATCTTGCTTTAGGTACTCATTAGCTGTGTAATGCTAAGCAAATCACAACCTGTCTGCCTCAGTTTCCTCATTTGTAAAATGCGGATAATAATAGAACCTGCTTTGCAGGGTTGTTATGAGGATGAAATGAGATAATCTTTATAAAACACTTAGCATAGAGCCTGGCACATAGTAGGTGCTTAATTAATGCTTGTTCCCTTCCCTTGCTCCCCTTTCCTCAGCTACAAGGACATTTCTTTCATGAAGCCCATCTCATTCCCTTGTCAGAACGGATCTGGCCTCTTCTGCCCTCTCCTGGTACTTTTGGGTACTTCTTTTGTGGGGCACTTATCTCTTTGTAAGTCACATTAGACTTATTTGAATACATGCTTTCTTTCCCCTCCTAGATTGGAAGCTTCTTGAAGGTAGGGACAGGGTCTTCCTTCTCTTTGGGTCTCACTCTGTCTGTGGCACAGGGTGGGGTACATGGCACCCATTCAGAGGCAAGACAATCAGCAGGCCACATTTCAACAAATCTTTTCTGTTGCTTACTTCTGAGATTTCCTGTCCATTCTCCACCATTGAGGATCAAGCTTATGACAAGAGGCCCAGAGCCTTGGATTTCTCTACCACATCTCTCAAACAGCCCAGAGATTACATGAATAACTGGCATTTCCCTAGCATCTTAATTAAAGTTTACAAAGTACATTATTCATCGCTATCTTGAGAGGCAGGTAGAGCACAAACATTCTCATTTTACAGATGAGGAAACTGAGGTCCAGAGAGGCGAATAGAAAGACACACAGGCAGTATTAGAACAGGCTTCAAGTACTCTGGGCTTCTTGGCTGAGAGGGTGGCTCTCTATCCCGTGCATCGAGATGACTATCAATAGGGGGTGATGATGTTTATGAAAAGAGTGGCCATCTCTATTGCAAGTAGGCTTCCACCAATTTTTTTTTTTGCCTACTACAGCAGCTAGGCGGCACCATAGTGCAGGTCTGGAGTCAGGAAGACTCCTCTTCCTGAGTTCAAATCCAGCCGCAGACACTTACTAGCTGTGTGATCTTGGGCAAGTCACATAAACCTGTTTGTCTCAGTTTCCTCATCTATTAAATGAGCTGGAGAAAGAAATGGTTAACCACTCCAGTACCTTTGCCAAGAAAACCCCACATGGGGTCCCAAAGCATCAGCCATGACTGGAAATGACTAAACAACAGCGATAACAACAATATGGTGGGATTTGTGACTCTTGATGGCTGGAGAAAATGCTACGTCCCTGCACAAGGGATTTATTAGGTTGATGTCACAGCTGACAGGCATCAGTGCTTTTCCTTCTACACTCAGACTCGTCTCCCTAGACCAGAGATACTGAGGCACTGCTCCCTTTTTGGAGATGGGAGAAAAGAGTGCCCAGCCTCAGTGGTGCTCCCAGGGCCTTTCTGCCCAGCATGCCAATGGCTCAGGCAGAGTTCTTGGCTCCCCTCCTCCTCTGCTAAGAGGAGGCCTCAGATCGCATGTATGCATGCCACCCACAAGCCTTGCCTATACATCCAGACCTCCCATGTGGACACACTCCAAAGCACCACAGAAACATTATCTCATCTGAGCCTGACCATAGCCCTGCAAGGCAGGTACAGCCTCACCCTCGGTGATCTCTGACGCTTGTCTGTAATCTGCAGGGACATTTGCTGTCACTTACTAGACTAGCTGGCTATGTCCAGTGGAGACAGAAATGAGGGACGAATGGAAGTGAATGGCTGGCAGTTGGTTGGTTTCTGTGCTGGTCAGACGTTAGTGCACACTCTGTGTCTGGCAGAACTTTAAGAACAAATTACCTGGTGGTCAGTTTCCTGCATGGGGGTGTGGTCCATTGTCTTCTCCTGCCACCCCTCCAGCCCAGATCCTATTGGTCTCAGGGCTTGGGAACGTGGTTGGGGGTTGAGAGGGAGCCTGCACAAACTCTTCTGCAGTCTGTCAAATGTCTCACACAGCGGGCATGTGATGAGTTCTGGGGGCCTAGTATTTGTCTGTTAAATTCTCGCCCTCTCAAACACATCAGCTTTCCCACTGGCCTCTTCTTTGGCACAGATCGTCAGAGAGGGCCTTTGGGTTGTTCTGGGATTTGGAGGCACTCATAATAAGAAAACTCAAATGTGACTTATACACTGCCCATCTTTTCTCTTAGCTTTCTTTCTACTGACTTAGGCTTCCAGAGCGTGTGGGCCAGTCAGTTCAGATTTTCTCAGTCACTACAGGTCTGAGGTGGAAACTGTGATAATGTGGCCAATCCCAATTTGGAAAGGTGGTCTTCGACCTGCCCTGTATGACAAATTGGCCAACAGGGGCCTAAATGACTGCTTGAGGGTGCTCTGTGGGTAATTAAGCATGTGATAATGCAGCCTCTGGGGCGGAGGGCTGGTTCAGCAATTCCTGTTTCTGTGGGACACTGGGCAGATCAATTCACCTCTATTGGCCTTAGTTTCTCCCTTTTAAAATGAGAGAAAGTAGACACGGTGAATTTTAAGACCCCTTCCAGCTCTAAATCTAGATTGTCCTTTGTTTTAAATGAGTTGAGTTAGAGTTTAGGGGGAGACGGGTCAGGACATAAGGAAAGTGGCTGTAAAATCTCACAGGTTGTGTCAGAACACTGGGCCCTTTGTTTGAAGACAGCGAGGCACTATATTTCTAAGCGATTCTTCAGAGTGTGTGGGGTTTCCTAAGTCATCATATTGCAAGGGAAAGAGGTGACAGCTTGCCAACATAGACTTCCAGCAGTGGGGACAGTGCTGGGTGGGGCTTGGAGCCTGTCCCTAGATGTCACTAACAAAGGACAGGAGGAAGAGATTGTGTATAGTCTTTATAGCCAAGGAAATAGCAAAGCGAAGGAAGCTGGTGACACTAACCTTTGGAAAACTCATCCAGTATAGTCAGAAGGTGACCCCATTCTACCTTCTTATTTGGTTACTCAGATATTCAAATGGAGCTGTCATCTCCCTCTGCAGCTCTTCCCTGTTTGACCACCTTGGGCAGCTCTAGGTTATGGTCTCACATAAATTCTCCATGGGATAGGAGTAGGAACCCAGCATGTGGACGGTCTTCCTCACTTTGCTTTGACATTGGGAAGATCCTCCTGGAGCATGTGAACTGTCCAAAAGTCAGTTACCCACCTACCCAGTGAAACTGAGGATAATCCTTCCGGGGAAAAAATGGTCATTCCATGAAATAGGGGGCTTTCAAGTATTCCTGAGGAAAAGACCAGAGCTGAATAGAAAATTTAACTTTCAAATACAAGACTCAAGTGAAACATGGAAGAGGTAAACAGGAAAGAGAAATCATAAGAGACTTATTAAGGTTGAACTGTTTACATTCTGCATGGAAAGATGATATTTGTAACTCATGAGTCCTTTGTCAGTATTAGGGTAGCAGGAGGGAAAAAAATTATATGTATGTATAGATAGATCGATAGAAGGCACAGGGTGAGTTGAAGATGAAGGGGTGATATCTGGAGAATAAAATTAAGGGGTGAGAGAAGATTATACTGGGAGAAGGAAAAAGGGACAAGTAGAATGGGGTAAATTATATCACTTGAAACAGACAAGAAAAGGCTTTTACAGTGGAGGGGAAATGGGGGAAGATGAGAGAGAATGAGTGAATCTTATTCTTACAGGATTTGGCTTAAGGAGGGAATAACGTACACATTCAATTGGGTGTGGAAATCTATCTTACCCTACAGGAAAATAAACACAGAAGGGGAGAAGAGAGCAGGAGGTTGATAGAGGGGAGGGAATAATCAGAAACAAACACTTCTGAGGAGGGACAGGGTCAAAAGAGAGAATAGAATAAAAGGGGGATAGGATAGGATGAAGGGAAATATATTAGTTTTTCACAACACGACTACTATGGAAGTGCTTTGCATGACTACACATCTATAGCCTGTATTGAGATGCTTGCCTTCTTAATGAGAGTGGGTGGGGAGGGAGGAAGACAGAAAATTTGTAACCCAAAGTTTTAAAAACACATGTTAAAAATTTAAAAAATATATAAAAAACCCCCAAAGTCAGTTACTTTTCAATTTTAACAGATGACAACGCTGTCTTCTTTTTTGATCAAATCACAGTGCTCATTCATCAGTATAAATAAATACATGCACACATACATGCGTATATCTATTATTGTTGTGGAGTCATTTCAATCGTATCTGACTCTTCATGACCCTATTTGGGGTTTTCTTGGCAAAGATGTTGGATGACTTGCCATTTCCTCTTCTAGCTCATTTTACAAATGAGGAAACTGAGGCAAACAGGGTGAAGTGACTTATCCAGGTCACACAACTACTAAGTATCTGAGGCTTGGTTTGAACTCAGGTCTTCCTGACTCCAGACCTGGCACTTTATCCACTGGGCTGCCTACCTGCCTCATATATCTATATCTATAATCTATCTATCTATCTATCTATCTATCTATCTATCTATCTATCTGTCTGTCTGTCTATCTACATACATATGTTTGAGTTTACATCTAGGTAGCTCTGCTATAACATTCATTTTGAAAATATGTTTGTTCCAATGCAATTGATATGTTAGGGAAACATTTGAACATAATGAGAAATGTGTTTATGTGCCATTTCCTCCATAAGAAACATCAACAAAGCAGAAAACTTTATTCTTTCACAATAGCTCACAACTGCAATCCTTCTGACACTTACTTCCATAAACAAACATCAGGTCTTTTTCAAGGTAAAGTGCCATATTTATTTTATGTTCTGGTGCCATAGGAGCCATGGGCAGGTTGCCACTCCCTCCTACCATGGCCACCCTTCAGCCCTTAGCTAGTGACTTTGCCAGCCTGGAGTCCCCTGGGAACTAAGGTCCAAGCAGAAAAGCACTCAGAGATGACAGATGCCACCACTATTCCACTATTTATCTTCATTTTTAGGTATTTCTCATCCATTTACCAGGTATCAAACCATTCTACCATTTTTATTAAGTTTTTGTGTGCATGTGTCTGATAAAGTTTTTGAGTTTTGTGCTCCTAAAAAGTCCTGGGGTTTTTATTGCTCTATTTTGCACATCTCAATGCTTTTTTGAGAATACATATGTCATGTTATAGCAGAACTGACTGTACATGAAAGTTTCATATGTCATTTTATGTACATATATATGTCTATATATAGACATATCTTACTAATTCAGGAAAATGGATGTTTTCTGACAATAAGCAACATCTAAACAGACATCTCTTTATTTTGAAAGTTCTCTTACCTTGTTAACCATCAAGGAATACACACACACACACACACACACACACACACACACACACACACATAACCCATAATTGTATAATAATTTCTAAAAAATAAGATTGGAGATTTTTGAAATAGGATTGTAGCTCTCTATTATATTTGCCCATACACATGTGTGTGTGTGTCTCTGTGTGTGTCTGTGTGTGTATGTATTGATATGACAGCTGTGTTTTCTCCCACTAGAACATAAGCTTGTTGAGGGCAGGGACAGTCTCTCTGCTTATATTTATATTCCCTGCTCTTAAAACAGTGCTGGGAACATAGTACATGTTTAATCAGTAATTATGACTTGCTTTGACTTGAGGAGGACCTGAGCCCAGAGTTAAACAGGAAGAAAGCAGGCTTTTTGGAAAACAAAAACTGCAGTCCTCCTTTGAATGATCCAGATTTCTCCCTGAAGCCAGATCTCTATATTTAAGCCAAATAGCCTCCTTGTGCTGTGTGGCTGTGAGTCAGGAACCATTCTGGACTTCAAAGAATTGGAAAGGTGGCTCAGCCAATGGGCAGTGGTAGGTTTGAGCTAAAACCCACCCAGGCTGTAAACCAAGGATAATAAGGAAAAGTGGAATAAATCATCTTTCTGATGGTTCCTCCTATTGGTTTTAATTTTTACTTACAACTTCACTAATGTGAAAATATGTTTAATGGGTATGTAAATGCAAAGCCTATATCAGATTGTGCGCCGTCTTGGGGAGGGTGGGAGGGAGGAAGGGGGAGAAAAATTTTCAACTCAAAAGCATATGGAAGTGATTGTTGATAAATCAAAATAAATTAATAAAAAAAAGACTGAAAAAAAAGAAAAGTGGAATGAAAGGTAAAAAGGGGGTGTATTAGTGAAAAAGAAGATGGGCTGGTCACATGTTATGAAGGAGTCAGTGTGTTCCACCAAGATCCTAACAGTGTTAAGAGAAAATAGGGAAGACAATTAGCACATTGGATGGATTCTCTATGGTGAAATTACGGGAGGCCACAGACCAGAGTCACAGGGGGCAATTAGGAATTGCTGAGTTGCATGAATAGCATTGGAAGGAACATTCATTTTGATGAGGACTAAGGTCTGTCTGGGTGTTTGAGGATCTTCAGGGCCCAGCACTGCGCCTTACACATAGTAGGGTCTTGATACAGTCTAGTTGGATAGTACTGACATCATCCCTAATTCTGTGTAGTGGCCCAGTAATGTAAAGGTGGGAGGTTGGAGGTGAACAAGGATAGACTGGGTGAGACCTTTCCTTGTTGGGAAAAGCCCTTTGTTTCATCCTCACCTTTCACTAGTGTTTGTGAAAATCACCACCTGGACTCTAAAAGTGGCCAGCCAGACCTTGGGACCTCTGAGGACTCCAGGGAAAGGGATTTCAAGGCCCTCTCTGGACAGTAATATCACAGCCTCAGATGGCTTAGCATTGGCCACGCCTACAGAAGACTCTAGAAAAGCTTTGCTATCCTAGCTAATTTTTCTTTTTTCTCTTTTGATATTTTATTTTTCCCAGTTACATGTAAAAACCTTTTAACATTCTTTTTTTTTCAAATTTTGAGTTCCAAATTCTCTCCCTGCCCCCCTGCTCCCCTTGTGGAGAAGGTAAGCAATCTGACATAGATTATACAGCTACAGTCATGCAAAATGCATTTCTATGTAAGTCATTCTGTTAAAGAAAAACAGACAAAAAGACCCAAGAAAAATAAAAGAAGTAAAGAAAAAGTATCTGTGATCTGCATTCAGTCTATACCAGTTCTTTCTGTGGAGATGGCCAGCACCTTTCATAGGTCCTACAGAATTGTCTTGGATCATTCTATTGTTGAGAATAGCTACGTTATTCACAGCAGCTCATCATACAACACTGATGTTACTGTGTGCCATGCTCTCCTGATTCTGGTCATTTCACTTTGCATAAGTTCACATAAGTCTTTCCATGTTTTTCTGAGAGCATCCTGCTCATAATTCCTTTAAAGCACAATAGTATTCAGTCAGAATCATATAGAAGAACTTGTTCAGTCATCCCCCAATTAATGGACATCCCCTTAATTTCCAATTTTTTGCCACCACAAAAAGAACTGCTCTAAATATTTTTGTACACATAGGTCCATTTCCTTTTTTTTTTTATTTCTTTGGGATAAAGTCCTAGTTGTGGTATTGCTTGGCCAAAGGTTTTATGCATGGTTTTATAGCCCTTTGGGCAAAGTTCCATGGTTATTCTCCAGAATAGTTGAATCATTATACAACTTCACCAACAGTATATTAATATTTTGATTTTCCCATATCCCCTCCAACATTTGCTATTTTCCTTTTCTGTCATATTAGCCAATCTGACAGATGTGAGGTAGTAGCTCAGAGCTGTTTTAATCTGCATTTGTCTAATCAATAGAGATTTAGAGCATTTTTTTGTATGATTGTAGATAGCTTTGATTACTTTTGTGAAAACTGCCTGTTCATATCTATCTTTGACCATTTATCAATTGAAGAATGGATCTTATTTCTATAAAGATGCCTCAGTTTTCTATATGTTTGAGAAATGAAGTCTTTATCAGAGAAACTCACTGTAAAAACTTTTTTCCCACAGTAATGATTACCAACTATGCATTTCCCTCCATCCTATTTTCTTCCTGGTAATTCTACTCTTTTTCTTTTTATCTTGTCCATTTTTGAAAGTGTTTTGGTTCTGATTTTTACCTCTCCCAAACTGCCCACCCTTCTATCAGCTCCCCCCTTCTATTATCTTCCTCTCCTCCTTCTTTCCTGTATTTTAAGATAGATTTCTACACCCAACTGAGCACGTATATTATTCTGTCTTTGAGCCAATTCCAATGAGAGTAAGGTTCATGTATTCCCCTCCCCTCTTCCCTCATTTTCCCCTCCGCACTCGTTTAGGCTTCTTTTATGTAAGATAATTTATCTCATTCTACCTCTCCCTTTCCCCTTCTCCTAGTGCATTCTTCTTTCTCATCACTTAATTTTATTTTTTTAGATAATCATATACCACATTCAACTCACACCTCTGCTTTCTATGTATAGTCCTCCTAACTGCCCTAATAATGAGAAAGTTTTTTAAGAGTTATAAATATCACTTTCCCAGGTAGGAATATAAACAGTTTAACCTTATCTAATCTCTTATGATTTCCCTTTCCTGTTTACCTTTTTATGCTTCTCTTGAGTCTTGTGTTTCAAAGTCAAATTTTCTATTCAGTTCTGGTTTTTTCATCAGGAATGTTTGAAAGTCCTCTATTTCTTTGAATATCCATTTTTCCCCTGAAGGATTTTACTCAGTTTTGCTGGGTAGGTGATTTTTGATTGCAAGCCTAGCTCTTTTGCCCTCTGGAATATCATATTCCAAGCCCTCTCATTCTTTAATGTAGAAGCTGTTAAATCTTGTGTTATCCTGACTGAGGATCCATGATATTTGAAATGTTTCTTTTTGGCTACTTGCCGTGTTTTCTCCTTGACTTGGGAGGTCTGGAATTTGGTTATAATATTCCTGGTAATTTTGCTTTAGGGATCTCTTTCAGGAGGTGATTGGTGGATTCTTTTGATTTCTATTTTACCCCCACTGGTTCTAGAATATCAGGATAGTTTTCCTTGATAATTTCTCTTTCTTTCTTTCTTTCTCTTCTTTCTTTCTTTCTTTCTTTCTTTCTTTCTTTCTTTCTTTCTTTCTTTCTTTCTTTCTTTCTTTCTTTCTTTCTCTTTCTCCTTTCTTTCTGGCAATTGGGGTTAAGTGACTTGCCCAGGGTCACACACCTAGTAAGTGTCAAGTGTCTGGTCTGAGAATGCATTTGAACTCATGTCCTCCTGACTCCAGGGCTGGTACTCTATCCACTGAGCCACCTAGCTGCCCCTCCTTGATAATTTCTTGAAAGATGATGTGTAGGCTGGATCATGACTTTCAGGTGATCCAATCATTCTTAAATTATTTATCCTGGATCTATTTTCTAGGTCAGTTGTTTTTCTAATGATATATTTCACATTTTCTTTTTTTTCATTCTTTTTTTTTCCATTCTTTTGATTTGATTTTATTGTTTCTTGATGTCTCATAAAGTCATTAGCTTCCACTTGTCCAGTTCTAACTTTTAAGGAATTATTTTCTTCAGTGAGCTTTTGTACCTCCTTTTCCAATTGGCCAATTCTACTTTTTAAGGAGTTATTCTCCTCAGTGAATTTTTGTATATCTTTTCCCATTTGGACAATTTCCATTTGGCTTTTCAAGACGTTCTTTTCTTCATTGGATTTTTATGCCTCTTTTACCATTTGACCTATTCTGTTTTTTAAGGTGTTATTTTCTTCAGCATTTTTTTGTGTGTCTCCTTTACCAAGCTGTTGACTTTTTTTCATGATTTTCTTGCATCACTCTCCTTTCCCCGCCCAGTTTTCTTCTACCTATCTTATTTGATTTTTAAAATCTTTTTCAAGCTCTTTCATGGTCTAAGACTAAATGCATATTTGTGTTTGAAGCTTTGGATGCAGGAGTTTTTACTTTGTTGTCTTCTTCTGAATGTGTTTTGATCTTCCTTGTCACTATGGTAACCTTCTATGGTCAGAATTTTTTCCTGTTGTTTACTCATTTCCTCTCCTGTTTATTGATTTTTAACTCTATGCTGAAGTGAAGCTTTGTTTCCAAAGTGGAGGGGGCACTGTCCCAAGCTTCAGGCTTTTTGTGCAGCTGTTTTCAGACGTAATTATGGGTATTTTCCAAGGTGCTGTGGTCTAAGGAGACATGTGTGTACTACTCTCCTGTACTGTGCACTGGTTTGTGAGCGACCACAAGCGCTCTTTTCAATTCTGGAATTATGACCAGGGGCCCTGCTCCCCTGGGGCCACAAACTCTGCTGTGCTGGTGCTCCTCGTCACACTGGCACTAAGACCCAGCACTGCGGCTCAGATCCAAGTATAGACAATGCCACAGAGTCCTGCCCCGGGTGCAAGCAAAGGGACCCCTGTAAATCTCCTTCTGACCTATTTTCTGATCCCCTTTCCATCTGTGGGCCGAGAGGTCTGGAAACTGCCAGAGCTGTCAGGTATTTGGTTGCCCTGAGGCCTGCTCCTGGTCTGCTGGGGCCAGGTCTGTGCTGGCACTGCCTGGGCTGGACTGCACTCCACTCTCATCCAGGTGTAATAGACCTTTCCTTCTGACCTTCTAAGTTGTCTTGGGCTGAATTTTTTTTTCACTCTGTCATTTTGTGGGTTCTGCCACTCTAGAATTTGTTTAGAGCTATTATTTAAAGGTACTTGGAGATGTTTGGGGAAGAACTCAGGCAAGTCCCTGCCTTTACTCTGTCATCTTGGCTCTGCCTCCCCCTGGTTAATTTTTCAATGTTGTCTTTTAATACTCACAGCGCATTGCCAAAAAGATGAAGTAAGACTATGGACCCTAAATCTTCCTTAATTCCATTTTATGCGGAAGAAATTATGTTGTTATGTGGGGCATGTTATTATCCTTCTTGTCATATGTGATGCCCTGGCTCTATTATAATTTAGTTCTAGGGAAAAAAATCGACCCTAATAATAGCTATTTCCTTGCACCCCATAAAGTATTGAAGTTGGTAACTTTGCACGGGGAGTTCTAACCATGAATCACGAGCAAATACATAGGAAACATGTGGCGAATGCAAAGCCTTGGTCACCATATATCCTGGAGAGAGTGCTGGGAGATTAATAGATACTCAATCACCAGAAAGTCCTTTTGCTTGTGTGAAGAATTATCTTCCACAGACAATGGACCCACTAACTGACTTTCCTATTTCCCTTGATCTATTCATCTATAGGCACAGTGACATAAAAATGCCAGGAAGAAATGTGGCCCTGAATGAGACTGCAGTGAAAAGGAATTGCTGATTATGAAGGCAGTAAACCCAGATTGGCCAATGATATCCAGGCTTGGTGCTCATGAGTGGTATCTTGGAGAGGGCCCTTCCTCTGTGGCTGTCGCCTCACTGCTGTAACGGCTGTTAGTCAGGAAGGAGAGAGTGGGTCTAGGTATCTGTTAACCACAACCTGATCTGGGCTCTCATTTTTGTGCTGTGTGCCCTAGGGAAAAGAATTGAGAGCCCTCTCTGTCTGATGTTTACCAGATCCTAAAGCTAAATCTATAGATTTAGAACTGGAAGGGACCTCAGGGGCAATCTACTGCAACCTCTTCATTTGACAGATGAGGAAACTGAGGCTCAAGGTCACACAAGAGGCAGAAGAAGAATCCAAGCTAGGTCCTCTGATTCCAAATTCACCCCCCCCCCTTTTCCTCTGTCCCACACTTCAGATAATCCTGCAGAAACCAGGAGGCCAGAATTCTGGCTCTGGTGCTATCATTAACTTTGGGCAAGTCATTTACCTTCTGGACCTGGAGTCAGACATATATTACCCTAGGCAAGTCCCTTAACCTCTCTGAGTCTCAACACCTGAATTTGTAAAATGGAAATTTTCCACTTCTCACATGCTCTGACTTCAGGACCAAACCAAACTTTCAGATACACCACTCCTCCAGAGGAACTCAGCTCATATGTGGAGGATCAACGATTTATTTGGAATGACACAACACTGAAAAACATAATCGTTACAGATGACTTCTGGATACACAATACATTACTGATTTTTTTTAAAGGATCTGTGAAGGTGAGCTGCGTAAATATAAGGAGTGAAAGTAAATGGGAAATTTCTTTTTCATGGAGGTGTGTTTGGGGATAGGTTCTTTCCCCCATCTTTCAGCCAATCTCATACAAAAGTATACTCTTTAATGTCACATTAGTGAGAGGAAACATTTTAGGTGCTTAACCAAGACTCACACGTCCCTAGAGACAGAAGTCACTGCCATCAGATTCTTTTGCAGCTTCAAAATCACCATTCATCATCTCACTGTGAAAAGTGCATGTTCCACACACACACAGACAGTGTCTAATGCTTTGGCAATGGGGCAGCTGATTTTGCTCAGGAAACAAAACCATGTACTATAATGCCAGACAGTTTAAGAGCGATACACGTCCCCATGACACACCGAGGTAAAGAGCCAAAGGAAAGGCTGGGCACATGGCAGGGGTGCCTATGTGGCTGGATGTGGGCACAGAGGGTCAGGAATCTTAGGCTGCATTGGAGGGCTGGATGGGATTGGAGATAGATGAGATATAGAGATATGGCAGGAAAGAACATTGAAAATGTTTGCAGCAGTTAAGGTTTAAACTGTCTAGAAAGACAGAGGAGAGAGAGAGAGAGAGAGAGAGAGAGAGAGAGAGAGAGAGAGAGAGAGAGAGAGAGAGAGAGAGAGAGAGAGAGAGAGAGAGAGAGAGAGAGAGAAGGGGGAGGAGGAAGAGGAAGCAAGGGGAAGAAGGACAGGGCAGGGAAGGAGGAGGACCATGACTGCCTCACTATAGGATTATTCGTCAAACCTTCCGCAGCACAGCAGCTCAATACAATACACTTGGTGCAGAGAAATTAAGGTTCTGGTCTTGAGGAAGCTAATTTAGACTTTATGGGGTAGGGATCGAGTACAGGATTCACCATAGCTCAGAGAAAGCACAAACAAACCTGTTGTCACAAACAGAAGGACAAAGGAGGACGTGTTCCTTTGCCGCTTCGGAGGAGTTCACTTTACTTTTTAAAACGTTACTTAATTTAACTTTTTTTTCAACACATGCTCCTTGAATATGTCTCCCCCGGCTTTGCCGGCCATCAGTCTGTAAAGCGTTAGCAGCGTCGCTCCCCAAGTGGGCTCCTCGTTTTCCCGTCGGTTCGGAACGCTGCTGCCCAAGCTTCACTGTAGAACAGCTTCACCTCGCCCCGTGGAGTGTCGGGGGAGAGGGGACTAATCCAGGCGGTGGGTGAAGTTCTCTGGGAAGAGGCCCTTGTAGGCGTCCAGGTCTCTGTACTGAAGCCAGTCTGATTCCTTCACGCCTATGAGCCAGCCCGCATCCTGCAAGGGAAAGGACAAGCCTCTCAGGGTCATTGTGCTGAATGCTGGAGGGGAGGAAGAAGGAAACAGAGATCTAGATCTGGGAGGGACCCCAGAAACCAGCTAGTACCCCCCCCTTCCCTTTATTCTAAGGTTAACTAGGAGCTAGGGAGGTTCAGTAAGCTTCGAAGGCAAGGTCTCTGACTTCAGGCAGGGCTCTTTCCACCGCACATAGTGAAAGATGGTGATGCTGAGGGGGAGGGGAGAAGTTGCACGGGATGGTAGGCATTATCCAGTTCAATCTCCTCATGTTACAGAGAAACAACCCCAGAAATGTAAAGGGACTTGCCCAAGGTCACACATCAGGTATGTGGAAGAGCTGGGACTCAGCTTTTCTGATGCCAAATCCTGAGCTATTTCCATTAGAACGAACATGGGTGGGGGGAGGGGAGCAGGAGCAGGAACAGAAGGAAGAGGAGGGGGCAGAGGAAGATTCCCCAGCAAGGAAATGGTAGCTTTATATTAGCACATTAATCAAGCAAGCATTTCCAGGCTCCTTTTATGTGCCAGGTCCCGCACTAGGCTCTGGGGATGCCAAGGGAAATAAAAGCACCCCTGCTCTTGTGGAACTTGCATTCTTCTAGGAGAAAACAGCTCCTGTGCGTTTAAGTAAAGACGGCCTATCCCAAAGCCTGTTCTTATGGACTCCCAGCAAGGTAGACGGTGTAGCGTCAAACTTCACCTCTGGGCCTGGCACATAAGTAGGTGACTAATACATTCCTGCTGACTTGATTCATCATAAAGTGCTATTTCACAAACTAATTGGCTCTCTCATAAGACTGAGAGATCTATCCCCAAACAGATCATCTTTCCTTGCATTAGAAAAAAAACCCAAAAAACTCTGCCAGGTAAGGCCAAGAGAACTGCCCTGGGAATCATGGGAGCTGGGTCCTAGTTCAGGATTTTCTTGGGTGACCATGGGAAAAGCACTTAAGCTCCCTGGGCCTCAGTTTCCTCATCTGTGAAAAGAGTAGTTGGATTATAAGAGTTCTAAAATCCTCTAAATTAGCTGCCCCTATATAGAAGTAAATGACTCCAGTAACCTAGTGTTTGGAAAAACCCAAAGATCCAAGGTCTGGGGGCAAGAACTCACTATTCAACAAAAACTGCTGGGAAAATTGGAAAGCAGGCTCGCATAAATGAGGTATAGATTTCACGCCATGTACCAAGATAAGCTCAAAGTGGGTACATAAGTCAGACATGAAAGGTTATATAAGCAAATTAGAGGAGCATGCAAAAAATGGCCTGTCAGATTTATGGATAAGGGAAGAGTTTATGACCAAACAAGAGATGGAAAGGGTCACAGGAAGAAAAATGGATAATTTTGATTACATTAAATAAAAATGTTTTTGCACAAAGCCAATGTAGCCAAAATTAGAAGAAAAGCGGGAAACTAGGAAAAATGTATAGCACCTTTCTCAGAAAAAGGACTCATTTCTCAAAGAGATATGCAACTGAGGCAAATTTATGAAAAAATAAGAGCCATTCGCCAATCAATAAATGGTCAAAGAATATGAACAGGCAGTTTTCAGAAGAAGAAATTAAAGTTATCAATAGTCATATGAAAAAAAATGCTCTAAATCACTGACAATAAGAGAAATGCAAGATAAAAAAAAAACCAACTTTGAGGTACCACCTCAAACAAATTGGTTAACATGATAGAAAAGGAAATGATGGATGTTGGAGGAGATGTGGGAAAATTGGGACACTAATTCATTGTTGGTAGAGTTATCAACTGATCCAATCATTCTGGAGAGCAATCTAGAACTATGCCCATAAGCAAGTGTAGAATCATGAGATGGGATGGCTTGTTGAATAGCATTACAAGTAGGTTTGGGCCTCCTTGCATTTGGTTAGGTAAGGTTTCATAAAGAAAAAAGCTGAATGTGACCTGGGCTTATGGAGAGTATACTGTCATCCCAATAAAGCCATTTCATTAAACAAATATGCAATACTAATTAAGATAATTAATAACTTCATTACCATTTCAGGTTACACTCAAAAATAACTGCATTTCTATATAATAATGACAAAACACAAGGAGCAACAAGAGAAAGGGAAATCTCACTCCAAATAACTACGAAAGGAATAACATATCTGGGGATCAGCCTACCAAAGCACAGAAGAGATTTGGATAAATTCAATTATAAAATTTTTAATAAAGAAATAATAACTTACATAGCTAAAAAATGTTCAGTGTTCATGGCTAGGCAGTACCAACATAATAAAAATGGCAATACTACCAAAGTTTTATACTATATCGATATATACTACACTTTTATACTATATAAACCATATCACCAAAGGGATATTTTGTAGAACTTGATAAAATAATAACAAAATTCTTTTGGAAAAGCAAAAGCTCTAGAATATCAAGGAAAATTATGAAAAGAGATAATGGAGATAAAGGAGGAAGAGTACTTCCAGACTTCAAACTATATTATGAAGCAGCAGTTGTCAAAACCTTCTGGTCTTGGTTAGAAAATAGAGGTAGCTCTGTGGACCAGACCAGACAAGAGAGAGTCAGAATGAAGGGGTTGGACAGATGACCTTAATGGTCCCTTCTGCTTCTAAACTCTACAGTGGAGTATGGCTTTTTGGAAAAACTCCTGGATATGGCTTCAAAGGACTTTGAGGGGCTGAGAATGATTTAGTCTGTGGAAGATGAAAGTGAGCCTGTTAGGAGAGATTTATCTCTTGGGCAATGTTGATCCCCCATTAATCCTCAAAGGAAGGTGATCCATTTTGGGGTAGTGGAGGAGGGGATTTAATCTAAGCCTGTGCTCCACACAGCCCAAGCACATTAGAGTGAGCACACACAAAGCTTCATTCATTTGCATTCTTAGTGTTAGGGGGATATAAATAGATGCCACCCAGCAGACCAGAAATATAAGCCTTTAAACAGGTGAGTTTTGAGGAAGGGGGAAAGGAAGCATGGAGATAAAAAGACCCAATAAAATAACTGTTAATATCCTAGTTGGTGAGAAGAACAACCTTCTGGAAATTATGATGTTATCTATACAAAGGACAAATATGCGCCTTGAATAATGGATGAGTGGGGAATGCATTCTGACCACTTCTCCCAAGCATATAAAAGGTCCATTTTTCTCTTCCATGCCCATGTCGAATTCCACCAATGCTCATGGGAAGGACAAACTACAACCTAGGATACGGAAAAGGAATAACAAACAAAAGAAGGTGGCCAAGGCTAAGGATTTTTTGTAAAGGACCCAAATGAGGAAAAGTCAGGTGGCAAAGTTCCTGGGTCATTTAGTACAATTAGACACAGCTCTTTACCCATGTTATTGAATGTGTTTCTTTTAAAAGCACCCAAAACACTTTGAGAATGTTCTTTCTCTTGAATCATTCTCAAGATTTTTGAGAGCCAGGATGTTTTTGTCCATTTTCTTTGAATCCCCAGCACCCAGACCAGGATCTGGGACTCAGTTAAGGCTTCATAAATATTTTAATTGAATTATTATGATTAGAACCTGGCATAGGGACTGGTAAACAGTAGGTGCTTAATAACTGCTTATTGATTGGTTGAGTGATGCAAGGAAGCTGGCAATAGAGCACTGAACTCCCAGAGAATATTACTTTTTAAAAAATGGAATCTTGGGCTCATCTTGGAGCATCATAGCAGGGCAAATGAGTAAAGGCAGATTTTTATTAAGAAACTTTCAGGGTTATTTTGAAGTCTAAAAAGTTCACAATTCAAAATCAAAGATGTTCCTGGCCTGATGGGTGTTCACACCAAAACTGGGCTTGGGAGTTAAAATGAAGAAGAAGGGAAATTGGAATGTTTCGTCTTTGGATTCTGAGTCTCTGGTCTGAAGCCAGAATCAGACCCTAGAACATGGGACATATGGTGGGATAGGTGTGTCAAGCCAAGTCCCTTCCACCCCTCACCACTGCCCAACTCACTGCTCCTTGGAAGAAGACTGACAGAAAGAAAGACAGCAGGACAGAGAAGAGAAGAGGGGGAACAGGGATCATGAGAAGGGGACCAAACAGTGTTCTTCCTTTTTTGACCTGTCTTTGGAGACCTCAGACTGACTGGTAGGGGCTGAGACAGAAGGGGACCTGGCAGACCCTGGGAATTCTTCATGGACAATGTCTGCTTATTAGAATGTTCTATTACAGAGAAGATCCACATGGTCTGAAAGAACAGGACCCAGTAGAATGTGAGCTCCTTGAGGGCAGGGGCTATGTTTTTTTTCAAAGGATCATAAATAAATTTAAAAGTAGAAGGGACCTTCAAGGTCACCTAACCCTCTCATTTTAGAGATGAGAAAACTGAAGCCAAAGAGAGAGAATCATTGATCTGTCCAAGCTCACCCTGCTAACAAGCAGCACAGCTGGGACCTCTGCACTCTAAGTGCCTAGCACAGTGCCTTGCGCCCATCAGATACTTGAAGCATGTGTTGTTCAGTCCTTCAGTCATGTCTGACTCTTCGTGACTCCATGGGTCATAGCTTTCTAGGCCTTCTGTCCTCCACTGTCTCTCAAAGTCTGTCCAAGTTCGTGTTCATTGCTTCCATGACACTATTTAGCCAGCTCATCCTCTGCCATCCCCTTTTCCTTTTGCCTTTAATCTTGCCCAATATCAGGGTCTTTTCCAGTGAACCCCATCTTCTCATTTTGTGGCCAAAGTATTTAAGCATCAACCTCCAGTGAATAGCCTGAATTAATTTCTTTAGGTCCTGATTAATTTGATCTCTTTGCTGTAGAAGGGACTCTCAAAAGTCTCCTCCGACACCACAATTGGAAAGCATCAGTTCTGTGGCGCTCCACTTTCCTTATAGTCCAACTCTCACAGCCATACATCGCTACCGGAAAAATCCATGGCTTTAACTCTATGGACCTTTGTCAGCAAGGTGATTTCTCTGCGTTTTAGTCTGCTGTCCAGATTTGTTTTAGATTTCCTTCCAGGGAGCAAGTGTCTTTTAATTTCATGGCTACAGTCGCTGTCTGCAGGGCTCTTAGAGTCCAAGCATATAAAATCTGACACTGCTTCCATTTCTTCTCCCTCTATTTGCCAGGAAATGATTGGACCAGTTGCCAAGGTCTTAGGTTTTTTTTTTTTTAATTATTGTTAAGCTTCAAGCCAGCTTTTACACTCTCCTCTTTCACCCTCATCAAGAGGCTTCTTAATTCTTCACTTTCTGCTACCAGAGTGCTATCATCTTCATATCTGAGATTGTTGATGTTTCTCCCAGCTGCCTTAATTCTGGCATGCTTACTAATTCAAAAAGTTGAGGTCTATAATACATCAGAGACAGGCACAGGTTAGAGAACTGAGAAACCAGTTCAGAGGAAGCAAAGGGAGCTTCTGAAAAAGAGCAATTTCTAAGAGACGGGGGAGGCAATGAAAGAGGGCTGTGTCTGGAATCAGAGGATCTGGGTTCAAATCCTGGCTCCCTCACTTACTAGCCAAGTGATCTAAGCCAAATTACATCATTTCTTGGGGCCTCAGTTTCCTCAACTTTAATATGAGGGACTTGGTCTGGCTGGTGTCTGAAGTCCCTTTGGAAGCTAAGTCTATGAGTTTAGGACCCCCAGCAGTCACTTAATGCAGCAAACACAAGTCAAAACGGTCACGTATAGAATCCCAGGATTTCTAAGCAGGAAGGGTTCTCTAAGGTCAGCCAATATCTGAGCAGGCTCTTCTGTAGGATTCCTGAAATATGGCCATCCAGTCTCCACTGAAAGACTTCCCATGATGAGGCCACTCACTCCTTCCTAAGAAGTCCTTTCTACTTCTGGACAGTCTTAATGAGGAGGAAGGTCGTTCTTGTGTAGGGGAGCTGGGGCCAGGATTTCTGTCATGTCTACCCACTGTTCCCAATTCCACCCTCTGAAGCCTAGCAAGAGTAGCGTCTTCTTGGAACACAAGAAAGAGACTTTCCGAGGTCTCTCATTCAGCAGCCCACTGTCTTCCAGAGGACAAATAGATGAACTTTCCAGGACAGGGAGACATCCAATCCTTAGGTTTGGGGCCGCTAAGTGGCACAGTGGATAGAGCACCGGCCCTGGAGTCAGGAAGACCTGAGTTCAAATCTGGCCTCAAACACTTGACACTTACTAGCTGTGTGACCCTAGGCAAATCACTTAACTCCATTACCTAGCAAAAACAAAACAAAACAAAACAAAACACCACCCCATAAATAAATAAATAAATAAGAACATATCCAGGGATGGAAAAGAGCTGTAACCACAGAAGAAGGATTGGAAAACTGGAAAAAGGCACCAAGGTGTCCAGCCCCAGGCTTTACCTGCTCAGCCTCTGCTTCTGCTGGGATCACCAGGACCACATCACCCCTCTTCAGGTTAAGCTCATCAGAATTAGCTGCCTCAAAATCATGTAGTGCTTCCACCTGAAAAGATGACACAAAAAATGAGCAGGCTATCTCAGAAAGGAAAACCTGAAAAGTAAAACCAAACCCTCCTGAATGTATTCTCTGGGTCTGCGAAATCCGCAGCAACTGAAGGCTTGGCTTCCAATCCTGCCTCTGACACTTGGGAGCTGTGTGATCCTGGGCAAATCACTGAGCCTCAGTCTCTTCATTTATAAAATGGGTATAGTAATACATATAGTACCTTCTTTACTGAGTCTCTGCAATCCACATAGCTTCAAAGGGCTGTTTAAAACAAACACAGAGTTGAAGACCGTCCCACAATGAAGTGTAGTCATAGAGTAGAGAGCCAACAAAGCACTGGTCCTCAGTTGGGACAGTTTGAGTGATCAGGGTTTGTTGACTGCTTAAAGGTCACTTCAGCTTTATGGCACCATGTGCTTCATTATCAAAGCCACGTTCCTGAAAATCATCATTCAAGTCACCATCTTTCAGTCAGTGATTGCCATTATATAATCCAAGAAACCTCACCTTCATATACTAGATTAGAAGCTGCATGAGGGCAGGGGCTTTGATTTAATTCTACTCTCTTTCAATCCTAGTACATAATGAGTATTTGCAAAACAAACACCTACTTAATTTGGAGTGTTAGAGACCCTGCCTTTGAAGCCCCTGTCTGTTCTCTGGCCTCGGGCAAGCTGATTTCCGGGCTGGACTCACTTATCTCACGTGTAAGAAGAAAGGGTTCAGCTATCTGGTTAGGGAGCTAGGTGATGCAGTGGCAAGATCACTGGGATGTGAATTCAAACCCTGCCTCCAGATACTATTTAGCTTTGTAGCCCTCGGCAAGACAGCCTTACTCTCCTCATCTGTAAAATGAAAGAGTTAGACTAACGGACTCTAAGATCCTTTTAAGCTCTGGATCCTAAGATTATCTCTGAAGGCGTTCATTCCTTCATTCCTTCATTCATTCAGTTAGGCACTGTAGATTCAGAAAGACCCTGACCTCAAGAAGGTCACATTCTATAGGTAGAAATAATATGCATAGAAATGATTAAGTATAAAATATATAGGAAGAACATTTAAAATAATTTTGGGGGCAGTGTGTAAAAGAGGGCAGCTTAGCTGAGCCTTGAAGGAAGTCAGAAATTTTGAGAGACAAAAGAGGCAAGGAAGGAAGGAACCCTAGGCCCAAGGACCACCCACATCACTCCTGAGATGAGGTGGGTGGGAGCAGGTGCTGAGAACCAGGGTGATGCTCCTGTTGGCCCTGGGCCCTTAGAGGAGAAAGCTGCAAGTGGATCCCACTCAGAATGGTTGTACGTTGGGGAGGCGGCCACCCTACCTTGTAGAGGAAGCCTGGAGGGACTTGGGCAGCTTGGCTGCTGGGTGGGAGGGGAGAGGCCCCACCAGGAGCTGCAGGTTGAACACCCTGCAGTGTCTTCTGGTCGCTGGCCAGCACCGATGTCTCACTGGAATCACCCTGGACAGACATGTCTTCTCTTGTCTGTCTGACCTCTCCAGCCATCCCAAGCTCAGATTCCTGCTCATCCTCCCCCTCATGGTTGGATGCCGGCTCAATGACAACTGAGGGGATGACTTTCTCCTGAAGAAGAAAAAATACTTAGAAACTCCCAAACCTTCATTTAACTAGAAAAAAATCAGTTCAACAAACATTTATAGCAGAATCTCCAGGATTTAAGGAGGAGCCTCAGAGACCACTGATTTTACCTTTACTCTAAGCTAGAATTCCCTTGTCATTGTCCTAAAATGAGGTCTTCACCTGAAGACCTCCAGGGAGGGGGAGCCACAACCTCCAAAGAAGGTCCATTCCACTCAGGGAGAGCCACACTCACTGTGATTTTTCTTTCTTTCACAGAACTGAAATCAACCTCTACAACTTCTTATAGTTCTGCCCTAGACTAAGAAGAATAAATTCAATCCCTCTTCCAAATGATAGACTCTCAAATTCTTAATGTCAGTTATCATGGCCAGCTTAAGTCTCCCCTTCTTTTCTGAAGAAGGAAAGTAATTGGTTTAGATCGAGGGTGAGTGAAGGTAGCACCTTCCTTCCTTCCCTCCTTCCTCCCTCCCTCCCTCCCTTCCTTCCTTCCTTCCTTCCTTCCTTCCTTCCTTCCTTCCTTCCTTCCTTCCTTCCTTCCTTCCTTCCTTCCTTTCTTCCTAGTAGCTAGAGTGCTGCCTGGAGTTAGAAAGATCTGAGTTCAAAACTACCCTCAGACACTTACTAGCTCTGTGACTTTGGGCAGGTCACTTGGCCTCTGTCTCATTTTTTCATCTGTAAAATGAGGATATAACAGAACCTATCTCCCAAGGTTGTAAATGAGAAAATATTTGTTAAAAGTTTATCACAATGCCTGGCACATAGCAGGTTAAATATAAATGCTAGCTATCATCATCATCATCATCATCATCATCATCATCATCATTATTATTATTATTATTATTATTATTATTATTATTATTATTATTATTTTCATTCACTCATCCACCAAGTACTTATAAATACCTCCTATGTAGTACCAGAGAAGAGAGGCAATGTGAGCTAATGGGCAGAAAACTGATTTCAGAGACAGGAGGGCTTAGGTTCAAATTCTGGCTCTGATACATATTGGTTGAGTGACCCTGGGCAAGGTATCAGCCTCTTGGTACTCCTAGACTGCCATGGAAGACCAGAAGTTGCAGAGAAGACCCTTATCTATAGGGCTAGAAGGACTTTCTTTCCAGGAGCTCCCTATACTCCCTGAAGGTAAAAAGAATAATGACAGCAAAAAAATTAGAAACCAAGAAAACACTGAGACAGTCTCTGCCTTCCAAGAGTTGACATTTTGCTGGGAGAAAAGAGCATGTTCCCACAGCAAATTAAATATGAAAACCCTGCAGAATGCCAGAACTAGAGGTGGAAGTACCTCAGAGGACCAAACTCTGCTCACATATGAAAGGAATCTCCCTCCCAACATGCCGGGCAGTGGGCACCCAGCCTCTGCTTCCATGTGTAGGGGGCAGCCGGGGCACTTTGGGGCAGCTCTCCTACTGAGGACTGTCTAACTGATGTCCTCAATTGTTCTTTTTGCACTCTGTAGCCCATTGTTTCTCCTGCCTTCTGGTCCTAGACGGAACAGATCCCTCCTCTCATGACAGCCTTTCAAATACTCAGACATCTATCACATTCCTCTCTCTCCCCCTTCCCCTTCTCTTCTCCATGCTAAGAATTCTCAGTCCCTTTCATCAATCCTCATGTGATGTGGGCTCCAGACCTTCATCATCCAGGTGGCCCTCTTCCAGACACTCTGGCTTATCAACGTCCTTCTTTAACTATGGTGCCCAGAACTGACCACAGTGGTCCAGAAGAGGTTGGACCAGGGAAGAGTACAGTGAGAATCTCATCACTTTATTATTATAAATATTTATTCATCTAAGGCAGTCCACAATTACATTAGCTTTTTTTTTTGTTGGCTCCCATACTACTGACTCATATTGATCTTGGAGTCCACTAAAAGCCCCAGATCTTTTTCAGAACAACTATAGTACACCATGTTTCCCTTGTATTATACTTGTGAAGTTGATTTTTTTTGTATCTAAGCACAAGACTGTACAATGATCTCTACTGATTTTCAGCTCAATGCTCTAGCACATGGGTCAGCAAAATACTGTCCATGAACCAAATCTGCTCTGCTGCCTTTTTTTGGGGGGGGGGTACAATCCTTGAGCTATGAATGTTTTTTACATTTTTAAATATAATTATTTTAAAACAAAACAGGCAGCAGGCTGAAATTGGCCACAGGCCAATTGCTGACCCTTGCTCTATCCTGCTAAGACAATTTTGGATCCTGACTTTGTCACCCACTGTGTTAATTATGCCTTCCAGCTTTGGATCATCTGAAAATTTGATGAGCATTCCATCTATGGCTTCATCCAAATCACTAATAAAATGTCAAGCAGTACAGGGCCAAGCCAGGTCTCGGATAATGCACCACCAGGCTGACATCAGATCATCAGCAGCCACTCTTTGAGTCTGGCTCTCCAGGCAATATATCCTGGAACGGAAACACACCTATTTAACATCAGCAAGTGTTCTCACCATTTTCCAACACACACCACTTTGTCCGACCTCACAGGGCTGCCATTTTCTACCAGGGCCTTTACCTGGATTCCAGCTGCTTCCATGTCTTCTGTCCCAGTTCTATCACTCTCAGTGGCCTCCCCGGTCTCTGTAACAGCTTGGGTCTCAACAAGGCTCACTCCTTCGCCCAAGGGGAGGGCTTCACCTTCTACGACAGCCTCTGGGGCCCCCTCAGCAGCCCCCACTGGGGCTCCAGCAGCTGCAGGGATGGTGTCAGCATCCTCTACTGTCACCACCTACAAATAAGATGCCCAAAGAAGTCAGATCTGGCCATTTGTGTGGGTGCAAACTCAAATTTGGCCAACATCTGCTTCATATTTTTAATTCTACTTCTTCAGAGAATTCCTTGAGGCACTGAAATTCACTGGACCCCAGTGTCCAGCTGAGAACTGAAGGGATCTACATTAAAGTAAGAAACAGGCAAAGTTGTAACTAGCAATGGCTTTGGGGCTGGCTAGATGACACAGCAGAGAGAGTGCTAGGCCTGGAATCAGAAAGACTCATCTTCCTGAGTTCAAATCTAGATTCAGATATTTACTAGCTGTGTGACTGTGGATAAGTCACTTATCCCTGATTACCTTAATTTCCTCATTTGTAGAAAACTAGAGAAAGAAAGGGCAAACCACTCCAGTATCTTTGCCAAGAAAACCCCAAATGGGGGCTATGATGAGTTGGACATGACTGAATAACATCAAAAATTGGGGCTAGCTCCCATGGAGTGTAGGCACTCCTGGGTGCAGCTTAGGCCTTTTAAACTTCTTGGCTACAACAGGCCTCTAGATCAAGGCCACCACCATTGGTAAAGCAGCCAAGGGATGAGCTGGAAGTGGGGAAGCACAGCCTTGAAGGGAGCTGTTTGTTTCTCCTTAATTTACCATCACAGGCAAAGGTCTAGAGGCCCTGCCCTTGTTATAGCTTTGAAATTAGGTCCTTTAGGTACTCATAAATCAACTCTTAAAACAACTTTGATGTTAAATTGTCTTCCTTGGTGCTTAACAAAGTGACTTGTATGCTGCAAGTACTTTAATAAATGTTCATTGAATGACTGAATGGAGGGTTACATAAAATAATGATTTATTAACATATTTGTTGCACTCTGAAAAATTTAAGGCCTATATAAATATTAGCCATCACCATCATCATCATTAGCAGCAGCATCACCATCATCACCATCACCATCATCATCATCATCACCATCATCAGCATCATCAGCATCATCACCATCACCTTCATCATCACCATCATCATCATCACCATCACCATCATCATCATCACCATCATCACCATCATCATCACCACCATCATCACCATCATCACCATCATCATCATCACCATCATCATCATCACCATCATCATCATCACCATCATCATCACCATCATCATCACCATCATCACCATCATCATCATCATCATCACCACCACCACTATCATCATCATTTCTGGTGCCCCCAGGTATTCAGAAGCTCTCATTGCCAATACTCAACTTCACATTCTCTTGAAGGATTAAAGGGAAGAAAGCTTTTGGCTCCCACGAGCTGCACTTTTAGCTACTAACCCTCTATCTATGCAGTCAAAGTTTCACCAGTAAAAAGACCCAATTAGAGGCAAGGGTATTTATCTCTTAATTAGAACAAGAACAAGAAAGAAGAAACAGGAGAATTTACTTTGGAGGACCAGTAACTCATATTGTTGTTAGTGTGTTCACTTAAACTACAGTTCTATTACCTCATTATAGCAAAACACCAACTATTTAGAAGAACTTTTGGGAGAGGAGAGGTTCTGGAGAGAAAAGTTTTCTGGATAGCTGAGAGTTTATTCCTTTAAACTTTTTGGGCAAATGATCTCTTTAAAATAACTCAGATTTGTGCTGGAGAGGCTTTGGGAAGATAGGTAAACTAAGGTACATGTTGATGCAACTCTGAATTGATTTTATTCTGGGAACAAAATTGAAATTATGTGAAAAAAGTCACTAAGCTGTTCATCCCCTTTGAATTAGGTGTCTCACTACTAAGCAGATACCCCCCAAGACAGAAAAAGAGGCCCTATAGGTCCTAGAATATTCACAGAAGCATTTTTTAAAAAAGAAAAACTGGATAAAAAGGGGTTGGTCATTGACTGGGGATTGGTTGAACCAACTTTATTACATGAATGTAATTATATGACTAAACCATAGGAAATGAGAAATCTAAGGAATTCAGAGAAGCAGAGGAAGACCTGCATGAACTGATGCAGAGTGAAGAAAGAAGCAGAAGAACAAAATGCGCAATGTCCCCACCAACATAAACAAGCCCAGCACTGGAAGGCATCCACTATCTGACAGTGTCATGACCACGTTGACCCGGGAGAACAGAACATGGACCACATGTTCCTTCTCTTCGGGGAACGATACGGGAGGGATGAAGATGTAGGTCATGCATCCCCTGGCAGATACGATTACCAAGATGTCAGGTTTGGTTTAATTCTTTCTTTTCTTTTCTGTTTCAAGGGATGATTCAATGGGGGTATGGTAGCCCATGTTGGGAAAGAATTGTAATAGAAAAACAAAAAAAACCCATCAGTACAACTTTTTAAAGTAAATTAACTCTTTAACTTGGGAAATATACTATTTGAAACCTCCACACACACCTTTTTTTGTTGGTGCAGAGTTATCATGAACATCTATGAACTTCTATTTTTGTCATGGTCTACTGGGCTGTGACCCTACACTAAACACTGGACTCTGAACTGCACATCACTTTTCTTTGCCTCTTGTTTTTTTTAAAGACTAGATCTCCCTGTCTCACCCGGGCTGTAAGTGCAGTAGCCACAAGGGAACTTTGATCTCTCTGCTTCCAACCTGGTTGGGTTCACTTCTTCTTATTAGGCAACATGGTGGGCCCTCCCTCACCACCCCCCCCGGAAACTCCTCTCCTTTCTTTTAATGGTCTGTTCCCAATCTGTTGTGATTCAAGAAGTCAAATTTGTTGTTATTGTATGTAAAGTAGGAGCAAATCAGCTCTGGTCGGGTGAGGACCCTCTTGCTTCTTATGAATAAAGTGTATGAACTTCCATTTTTCAGATTAGTGCCTGCAGTTTGACTGCAGGACTTTTTTTGTTTACTATCTGAATTCCGGATAATTAATAGCAATATATAATATAAATAAATAACGAATATATAATTAACATATCTAATTAATATTAACTAATATATATTATTTAGTAGAATTAATAAATAGCCCTAATATAATACTCTAAGGTTTGCAAAGTGCCTTACCTTCACTGCCCCTGTGAAGTAGGTACTGTACTTATTTTTACCCTCATTTTATAGATGAAGAAACTGAGCTCGGCGAAGTTAAGTGATGTACCTACCATCACATAGATACTGAGTGTCAGAGGGAGGATTTGAACCCAGGTCTTCTTGACTCTGAATTCATCTTTTTACTATTGGTGACCTGTTTTCCTCTCAGCCTGTATGTACAAAGAATATTTGTTCTAGTGAGTGGGGTTTCCCAAACTCCTGGTCCTAACAACAGGGACCAGGGTTGGACAGGTTGACCAATGGCTCAGCTAAGTGGCCAGAGCTGGGGGTTTAAGGAGGAGGACTCAATTATCTCCAAGTTTTTTAGAGGTCCAGTCACTCAAATAATCAATTTCTAATTCTTGATTGCTAACTTTTTTTTTTGAGAAATAGTGGTCAATGGTCATTTGGTGGGTTCGCAGAAGTCTATATTCATTGAATCTCAAGAAGAATTATCATATTTTCAGGGAAAGTAACCTCTATATGTAGCTTGGCTTTTTATTTTATTAGATTGTGTGTGTGTGTGTGTGTGTGTGTGTGTGTGTGTGTGTGTGTGTGTGTGTGTGCGTTTTAAGCATGGGCCTCCTGATCTCTCCCAGGCTGGAAGGGCAAGGTCTAGGCTCAATCCCACTCTGATTGGCACAGAAGCTTTGACCTGTTCCATTTCTGACCTGGGCCTCTTTGCCTTTCCTTAGGCAATCTACTGGCCCTCTGATCTTGGGGTCTCACCATATCAATCCCAGATTGAGTGTGGACATCTGTTAGGCTTAGCCCACTGCAACCAAGAACTCCTAAGCTCAAGAGATCTGTTAGCCTCAGCCTGTCTTGCAGCATATTACAGGCAGGAGACACCATGTCCTGGGCTGCACCTGTGATTTCAATGAAATAAGGAACTTCTGTTAAGCAAATTCCCTCTAACAACACAGATCGCCACCTATTTTGGGATCTTAGTGAGATAAAGTGACCAGGGTCACACAGCTAGGGTGAATCTTCCTGAGTCTGAAGCTGGGGCTCCCAATCCCCTAGACCTGAAACTTAATACTTACCCAAATTAAAGAAAATCGGTCTCATGGGAGAAGCCCTGGCCTTGAAGACTGAGGACCTGGCTTTGGGTCTCTTTACATCTCTGGGATGCCTCAGTTTCTTCTCCATAAAATGAGGCCAGCTGCACTAGAGGATTTCCCGGGTCCCTCCAGCCTAGCACATTCAAAACTCTGGCCAGTTAGTGCTTGTCATTATGAAGTCAGCAGGCCAGCAGAGGGAGTCCGTGTCATAGAACTTTGGGCTCTTAGCTGGGCTGGGGTCTGGAGAGCAGGACCCTCTGGGCCCTGCAGGGATGGGAAGGCCCAAGAAATGGGATGCAGCATCTATAATAAGGCTGTGGGGGATGAAGGGCTCAAGGAAGCAAATGCCAACATTCTGGAGAAGGCAAACACGGAAGGCTATGTTCACAGTGCATCTTTTCCCATTTGCCTGGAGGCTGCTGCTCCTTTGGGGTTCTGACAGCCTCTGTGGGCTAGCTCCTCTTTATGAGAGGCGGTGTGGCCCAGGGACTAGGGACCTGGGCTTGGGATCAGGAAGATGTGGACGCGACTCTTGTGGTTCTATAGTCTGCGCTTAACCTCTCGGTGCTCAATCGCTTGCACGGCTTGTGTATGGAAGCCAAGAAGGGCACCTGTTTATTACAGTCTTAATTTTGTCAAAAGGACTGGGGGAAAATGTGAGCAACCTTTCCTAGATCACCCTTAATCTGGGGTCAAATGATGCTAATAACACCAGCCTACACTGATTTCGTAGATATGAGAATTTACATTTATAGTTATAACCCATATATGTAAAATAGTACACACACACACACACACACACACACACACACACACACACACTCAGACCTCTTATATACATTAACTGGACTTAGAATCAGAAAGGTCTGGGTTAAAATCCTTCCCCAATCCAGACTAGAGCTATAACCATTAGCAAGTCACTTAGCATCTGTGAGACTCTTTCCTCTGCTGTAAAATGAGAATAGAGCTAGCAGTGCCTAGCACACAGTGTTCTTTAGAGGTTAAAATGAGGTGCCCATCAAATGCCTCGTGCACTTCAAAAACATGACACAAACATAGGCATCATTACTTCAAAACATAAAGACCTTGGAGAGGTTTATCATCAAGTTGTTGGGTGAAGAAGACAATCTCAGAATATTAGACCTGACGGCAGGGGCACATTTGTTTAGACTCCCATGATTAGGATCCTGTCTAGAGCTCCCCTTATTTTGCTGTTGTTGTTCAGTTGTTTCAGTCATGTCTGACTCTCCATGACCCGGTTTGGGGTTTTCTTGGCAAAGATGCTGGAGTAGTTTGCCATTTCTTTCTCCAGCTTACAGGTGAGGAAACTGAGGTAAACAGAGTTAAGTGACTCTCCTAGGGTCACACAGCTACTAAGTGTCTGAGGCCAAATTTGAACACAGGTTTTCCTGACTCCAAGCCTGGTGCTCTGGGCACTATGGTGCCACCTAGCTGCCCCTTCAACCCCTCATTTTACAGATAAGTAAATTGAGGCATGGGAAGGTTAAGTTATTGGCTCAAGGTTGTGGAATGGATGGTTTTTATCTCATGGATAAAACCACAAAGAGTTTTACAGAATCTTTTCAAGTTGATTATTAAAGTAAGAGGTTACTCCTAAATGTATTGTAATTGTCCTCACCATTACTATTATTCCCATTATTCATACTACTCTTTTATGCTCTGGGTCTGCTGCTTAAGGGAAGAATGCTGCTTTCTAGTCCCTGCCTGCTGCAGGAGGTGGTTGCTACTACTAGAAATAATCCTAACTGAAAGATGGATATTAGTTATTTTAAAGAGCAAATAAATGAATCTGCTGAACACACTTCAGCCTTTGGGAAGCCACATTGCCATATTTTTCTCTTTATGTTAAAATCAATAGAAGCAATGCTTCCTGCCTTTAACTGTGCTGTTCAGGGCTCTGAGGGATTTGGGAACTCTGGGAACTCCAGTATCAAGGAGATTCCAAACTGGGCCCACACTGGATGCAGAGGGGGTCTACCAGGAAGACCCCTAAAGGTTCCAGAGTTCATCCAGCAAGCTCCTTAGAGGCTTCCACGCTAATTCCCAGAGCCCTCCCTCTCTCAAGGTGTGAAGTTCCAGCACTTTCACTCCCTCTCTAAGGACATGCAGCTGCCTCCCTCTTCCTAACAGCCTCCTCCACGGAAAGGAAATATGAGACAATAGCATTCACTGTGGGGTCCTTAAAGTGCTGCAGTAGTCATGAGCAAAACTTAATGAAGGCAGGAGGAAATGAGTGTGTGGAACAGGAGGAGAAGGAGCTCTGTTGCAAGAAGAAGGGCCAAGCAAATCAGCACTTCTCACAGGTTGTGTTGTAAAAGCACGTTGGCTGTGACCAAGCCCCCCAATTATGAGTGGTAATAGGCTCCAGGGGCATTCCTCATCTCCAGATTTCATTTTTATTGCTGCCGTGTGCCCACAGCAAGCTCTTGGCCACTGTGCGGTTGGCCTTTGGGAACTGGGCGATCTCATATTGCGATCAGAGTTTGGGTTCACTTATCCCCTCTCTTCTTCATTCCCGTCAAGTTTATTTTTTCTTTTATTTTTTAAGTTTAAGATAATTTCCTGACAATGCTTTTGGGGCACATATTCCAAAAGATAAACAAAGAAAATGAGAACGTCAATCCTTGCGAATGGAATTCCGGCCAGAGGGAGGCATACTCTTCTTAGCGTCTGACATATTTCATTCCTCTTTCTAATAAGTGCAGTGGCTTCCTGTGGCCTCTACAATCAAATACACAACCTGGGTCCACGTTACCTTTCCAGCTGCCTTACAAGGACTTCTCCTTCATGCATTCTACGATCTAGCCAAACCGGCCTTTTTGCTGTTTCTCACACACAGCACTCCACCTTTTTGCCTCGGCAGAGTCTGAACCCTGTGCCTAAAATGTGCTCACCCCTCACCTCTGCCCCTTAGAATTCCTAGCTGACTCTACCATCATTTTCAAATGAAGCCTGTTCTAATCCTCACAGCTGCTAGTTTCTATCCCCCAAATTACCTAGAACGTGTCTGGTACAAAGTAAATGCTTAATAAATGCTGTTAATTAATCAAAGGACAGACTTCATATCAAAAATCTGTGACCTCATCAAAGTGGGAATATCTTATGATACAGAGAGTAGCCCCTCTGCCCTTCAGTACCCAGACTACAGGAATGATTGTGGCTAAAAGCCCATCTCATTATGGAGCCAGCCTGGTGAAGAGCCATGAACTCCGCCAGGCTGTTTCTCAAATTCCTGACACGCCAGCTGTCACAGGACTTGTATTCTAGAACAATACAATGTGAGCACTGAAAGGAGCCTTGCAGATCATTTAGCCCAGCTCCCTCATTTTGCAGATGGGGAAATGGAGGCAGTGCTCTCTAGTGGTAGGAACACTGAGTGAAGAGCCCAGAGGCCTGGGTTCTAGTCCTGTCTGACACCACAGCGTATGGCCTCCCTTCTCAGTGTGAGCTTCGGACATCGCCTGTCACTGGTAGAAGGGGACCTGCTAATTAAGATTATTATTCCTGTCCTGGGGAAGAAGCATTTTGACTCCTTTTCTCGATCCTGGATACTCTGGTGCCAAATAATATCGACTTGCCTACACCGAATAACACAAATAAACATTTACAGTTAAATACTTATTGAACACCTAGGATTTCTAAGAACATTAGACATGAGCACAGGTGTGGGCACTGGAGATGAGGTCAAGAAAGCTCTAGTTCAGATCCTGCCCCTGACACTTACCAGGTAGGTGACCTTGGGCAAGTCACTTCACCCAAATCCCAGCTTCCTCATCTGTAAACTGAGGATAAGATAGGCACTACACCTACCTCACAGGGTTGTCCTGAAGATCAAATGAGAGAATATATGCAAAGAGCTCTGTAAACTTTAAAGTGCTAGGTCGATGTTGACTTTTATTGATGTGGTTTTATGTAATTATTCTAATAGCCCTGTGAGGCAGATAGTAAAAGCATTATTGAAAGATAGCTAGAAAAAAAAGGAAAAAAAAGAAAGATAGCCTGGCATTATGGAAAGCAAGACCTGAGTTCAAATCCTTCTTCTGACATATTTACCTGTGCAACCCTGGACAAGTCACATGTCCTCCCTCAGCCTCAGTTTCCTGATTTGCAAAATGGGACTAATCATTTCAATACTACTGACTTCGGAGAGTTGTTTTGGGGATCAAACGAGATCCTGGAGGTAATGCTTAAACAGCTCTCCCAAGCCAGCTCTATTATAGCCACCGTTTCTTCATTTTTATGCAGAAACAGAGAATTTAGATCCCTTGGTCAACATCCCAGAGCTAGCAGGTAGCAGGGTTGGGACTCATGCCTTAGCACTCTGCTTTCAAATCCAAGGTGTTTCTCCTATCATAAATCCAATCTGAAGTTTCCTCCCGAGCTTGCAAGCTCTGGTAGGTCCAGAGTCAAAGCCACTTGAGCCCTGCAGACAGACCAGTCAATTGACAAGCATCTATTAATTGCTTTTTGTGTGCCACGGGAAAACAAGGTTCAGGTCAGTAGAGCCTGAAAGCCCAAGGAATAGCCCGGGGTAACTGGATTATTTTTTTCAGTTCCTACCTAGAAATATCCAATAGGCCAGCACCATGTGGGGGTGGTGGAGAGCTGAAAAGAATATTCGCTGTTTCCTCCTTCATGTTATCTAGACTTAAAACACTCAGAACTCTCCTTCCAGGTAATTCATCAAGGTAAATTCCTCTGAGAGTTTCTGCTCTTGAACTCAGTGCATCTTTCCAAAGGGGAGGGAGGCTGTCCCTTCCCAGTTCATTGGGCCCTCCCTTCCCCCCCATGCCTGGAAGCATATCTGAGTTTCTTTTCTAATAAAAGGATATTGGGAATGTTTGGACTTCACAGGCAATCCTCTCTGCATTTTAATCTTCTGGGGTTCCATCATAAACCCTGTGTCTGGCCAGGTGCATGCACATCTCTGTTGAGGGCAGCACAGTTGCCATAGCAACTCCTAATAGCTCCATGCAGTGAAAATGACAGCGTTTCAGAATCGTCTCTGTAGAAATGGATGGATTCTTCTGTAGATGCGCCAAAGCACAGCACCCAGAATAATATCCAGAGGTAGACAGGGAGGGGCTGCTGGGAACATCAGAGGCCAGAGCAGGCAAATGGAAACTCCCAGGACGCAGAGGGTTCCCTGGGAGGGAACGAGGGAGAGAAGTTGCAGCAGAAGGCGCCTGTGGTTCAGTGTGTCCGCCCGCTCCTATCCGAGGACGTCTGCAGTCAAAAGAAGACTTTAGGGAGAGGCAATGCTTGATCTCCTGCCCTGCCCCAAGTGGCTGATGCCAGCCCCTGCTTGAGAATAGGAACTTTCACTTTCACTTAGGCATCCTCCGTGCCTAGCACCGTTCTTGGCACACAGGAATTGCTTCAGAAATATTTGCTAGTTAACTGAGAATCACTAAGTATTTAGAAAATGTCTGTCTACTGTGTGCTGAGCAATAGGGAGTAGACGAGAAGGGTAAGACGTGGCCATACCCACAAGAAACACGCACTCCAACTGATGAGTGCCATGGAAACAAATGGATTTTGTTCAATAATAGGAAGCAATCCCTTATTAAATCCTATCTCAGGAGGCCCAGGAAAGCTTGATTTCCAGTGCTCCAATTCAGAGAAGCAGACTGATTTATGGAGAGCTGATGACCCTTTGATTAAACGTTTAAAATGGGGAACTGAATCTAGAAGGGGAGGTAATGTGGTGGATGAAAGAGCTAGGACTCCGAAGTATCTCAATAAGCTAGAGTGGTGAGCTGAACCCAAGAAGGAAAAAATGATAGGGATAAACCCACAGTCTTAAAGTTGGCTCAAAATTCAGAGGTCTCAGCGCAGAATGGGGAAAGCATGGTTCGATTTAAAAAACAAAAACAAAAAATAAGTTTAAACAAATTTAAAATAAATTTAAAAAAATCAAACACGCGGGGTTTCAGTGATTAAAAAAAGCCAACGAGAGTCACCAACGTGACATGGGAGGCAAGAAAACCAAAGGGAACTTTGGCTTTGTTCATGGCAGCCTAGTGCCCAAGACAGGGTGCTTCTGTTGGTGCCTCTGCACGCTGGCCCAGACAGGCCCCACCTGGGAAATTGTAGTCAATCCTGTGTGACCCGCTAGGAAGAGCATTGACAAGTTGGAGCAGGTCCAAAGGAAGTTGACCAGGATGGTCAGGATGCTTGGGATGCTTGAAAATCAAGTTACAGAAGGGAGGTTGAAGGAACTGGTTGCTTCCTTTGGTCTAACTGCTCTGTTTATCTCTGTTTTTATCAGAAGACAAAGAATGGGGAAAAAGCTACAGAAAATCAGATGACAGCTCTGACTGGAAAATTCAAAAATATTGTTTAAGCCTTGGACACTTCAGGTAAAAAACTAATTTACTAAAACAAAATGGAAACCACTTTAGGGATGATCTATTATTTTGGCAAAGGGTGATGTGTTTTCAAAATGAATGTGCATAATTTGCTTGTTTTATTTTTCTATTCTTTACTATGAATCTTTGGATTTTTCCACTGAAATAAATATTGGAATGACTCACCCCCTTTAGAGAAAATTAGTTTCCCCTCCAGGGCCAGATTTATAGTGGATCTATACCATGCATTATTGAAACCCACATAGTTTGCTTTTCATTTCCCACAGGACTTACTCTTATGCAAATAAGTAAAGACAATGTTGGTGGTGCAGAAAAGGAAATTAAATCAAAGATGGCAAATGGAGACTGCCTGGTCTTCACATCAGTCCCAATGCTCTCTATGGACTTCTCTTTCTTTCTTTCTTTCTTTCTTTCTTTCTTTCTTTTCTTTTTTCTTTCTTTCTTTCTTCCTTCCTTGTTTCTTTCTTTCTTTCTTTCTTTCTTTTTCTTTCTTTCTTTCTTTCTTTCTCTCTTTCTTTCTTTCTTTTCCTTTCTTCCTTCCTTCCTTCCTTCCTTCCTTCCTTCTTCCTTCCTTCCTTCCTTCCTTCCTTCCTTCCTTCCTTCCACAATTTCATTTGTCTGCCCTTTTCATAACAACATTGTAATTTTGGCTTCATTCTTTTGGAAGAAAATCTACAATACTTTGGTAGTGACACTCAGGTGCTAAGGATGGTTTCTGGAAGAGGGCAGGTCAGCCCTGCTGGCTACTGCTGACATCTGTGGCAGTGGTTAATTAGTGTTTCAAAGACGAAAGAGATTTGTATGTTCTTTTCTAAATAGTTCAACATTAGCCTAGGAATGGGCTTGTGGATTTTTCTTTTGAGAAAAGAATTCCAGGGTGGTTTTCTCAGATATCTTGGCCAGAAAGGAGAAACAAAGACCATGCCTATGTGGTGGAGGGGAAATATTTATTGTGTTTGTATCCCCAGTGCCTGGTACACTGCCTGGCACACATTTTGTTTAGTTATTTCAGTTGTGTCCTACTCTTTGTGACCCCATTTTGGGATTTTCTTGGCAAAGATACTGGAATAATTTGCAATTTCCTTCTCCAGCTCATTTTACCAATAAGGAAACTGAGGCAAACAGGGTTAAGTGACTTTCCCAGAGTCACACAGCTAGTAAATGTCTGAGACCAGATTTGAACTCAGAAGATGCATCTTCCTCACTCCAGGCCTGGTACACTGTCCACCGCAGTGCCACCTAGCTGCTCTGGTACATAATTGGTCCTTAATGATGGCTTGTTGATTGACTGAAGAAGATAAGATTGGATTTAATTCAGTTTTAAATTTTAGATTTAAATACTGATTTTTTCCCACTGATTACCTATGTGACCTTGAATGTCACCTTTGCTCTTTTGAGCCTCAGTTTTCTCATATGTTAAATGAAGGAGTTGGATTAGACCACCTCTGAGGTCCCTTTGGACTCTATTCTATAAGTTTATGATCTCATGTACATACAATGAAGGAACTGGACAGGATGGGCTTCCATCTTGGGCCACCACTATCCTAAGTAGCATTTGGGATCCTTAAGTGGAAAAGAATGTTATACTGTGCCCTCATGGAGGATAGACCCAGGGAGAGAACTGATGTGATGCCTGGTTGTCAACTTTAGCAACCTGGATGTTTGGTAAATACAAAATGTGGGATGAAATTGAGCTCGGCATGATGAGCACATCTTCCTAACATGCCAGCTGTTATTTACAGTCTGTGTGAGAATGAGAGAGAGAGCAAAAGGAAAAGCAGTTTAAATTCCACAAACTGTAGATGCTGCTGAATGTTCCTCCTGGACCAAGGCACCATCCATAGGTTACCACCCTTCACTCATCTCTGGGACTGCTTGGGGCAGCAAGGAACACTGTGACTATGAGGCTCCTGCCAATTGCCATCATGGGCTTATATAGGAGAAATCTCTTTTGAACAGGACATGGAAATAACATAAGAGGAAAGAATACCAACAAACAAAACTGAAAGCTATGTAATTCTGAAGCTCAAGCTTGCCCCTAAAGAAGAGATGAGAAAATAGACCTCTCTCCCTTCTTTGTGCAGAGGTGGGGGACTACGGATAGGAAACATGATGTATACTGTCAGACTTGGCTGGTGTGCTCCCTGCTCCCCCCACTTTCTTTTAAAATTTCTTGTTACAAGGGAAGACAGATTGGGTTGGGGGAAGAGAGATATTTAGAAATGAAAATGATGTAAAAATAAGCTGTATTTATGAATATAATGTTTGGAAGAAATTAGCATGCAATGGGGGCCATGGTGCGAATTGCCCCCACCGTTAATAAATGCTTCAGGGCTATGCTGATTAGCCCACATGCCCTGGCATGAATGCCACCTCACCAGAGATAGGCAGGTGTGAGTCAAGAATTTAGGATGTGGTTTCCAGAGAAATTCATGTAAGGGCCCAGACTGAAACATGGGGGAGAAGGGTGAGGAAGAAGGGGCACACAGACAAGGAGGCCACACCTTGCCTCAGACTAAACCTTACTTCTGCTACTATTAACAGGAGTTTTTTGGGCCGTGCTGGCATTGGATTTGGGGAACATTTATGTGGGGGCCCTCAGAAGACCTCAAGGCTTCACTCACATCCATGAAGGATCCTGACGTCCAGAGCTGAGAGACACAGCCAGTCCCAAATATCACAATTTTGACATTCTTTCACCAAGAAAGCCCTTCCACTCTCTTTTCTCTTGCTTGCAACTCAGAGTAAAGAAGGGATTTGGGACTGAAAGAATTCAGGAATCTTTTCTTCCCCAAAAAAACCAATGGTGTGGGGGCTGTCCTTTGGATGATGAAGGGAGGATCTGTGGCTTCAGTTTTATTCCTTATTATTAACTGTGCCTTCCTTTTTGAAATTAATTGCTTATTTTTACCGTAACTGTGGTCATATAATTGAAAGTAAAACATCTTGATCTTTTGGGGGAAGAAATTCGGGAGGATTGTAGACTTGTAAGCATTAATTTGAGTAAATTGAAGCCCAAAGAGGCTTTAAACACTTGAAAGTAGGGGTGAGTGGGGGGTAGAAGGAGGCTGCAGATAGAAATGATTGTTCCTCTAAATGTCACACAGTTGGTCCCAGGAGACACTAGGCCTTCAGAAGGGCTCTGCCTCCTGTGGTTTAAGGCATGGTCCTTAAGAAAGAAATCTAGCCCAAATCATTCTGGCTCTCATTGGTTGGCTAACAATAGGTCCCAGCCCAAGCCTCACTTAGTCATTGTTTGGGCCCCAAAGGCTCAGAGTGTGTGTAAATAGCAATTGTTTCCGTTTTGGCCAGAAACCCTGAGGGTCCTCCCCTCCCAGATTCCCCTCCCTGATTTTGTTTTCAATTAGGTAAAAGAGGCCATTCTTTGCATCATTTCTTACCTATCCTTAATCACTGAATGAATGTTACCTCAGACAAGCTGAAACCTGGGAAAGACCTTAGCTTAAAAAGGCCAACGTCCCCCACTGCATCTGGAGCCGTCTCCAGTCCTCCTGATCGATATCTGGCCACTGGACCCAAATGGTTCTGGAGGACTTTGCACAGCCTTGCCTCACTTATAGCATCATTTCCCCGATGTCATGGCCCTCTTTGAGAAGGAAGGACAAACAACAACAGCTTCCTGTTGTGGTGGGTAGAGTGAGGGGGTGCCAGGTTCAAATCCTGTTTCAGATACTACTCTAACCATGTGGCCATGAACAAGTCATGTACCCTCTCAGAGCCTCAGTTTCTCCATCTCTAAAATGCAAGGATTGTGCTAGATGGCATCTAAGATTCGTTTCAGCTTTCCATCTTTGATCCCATGTTTGACATTGGAATCAATTGTGGGCATGCAAAGCTGATGGGTGCACATGTATCTCTCTTAACTCCTAAGCAAACCATTCACTTAGAAGAGGGAGAGGCCTTCTCCTTGAGTTTCTCTTCTTTCCTTTCTCTAACTCCCACATCTCTTTTGGGGTAGGACCTCTGTTTTACTGCGATCCAGAGGAAAGAGCACTGACTGTGTCTTCATAAGACATAGGTTCAAATCCTATCCCTGACATCTACTGTTTTTTTTCTTTTTGTTTTTTGGTGAAGCAATTGGGATTAAGTGACTTGCCCAGGGTCACACAGCTAGGAAGTGTCAAATGTCTGAGGCTGGATTTGAACTCAGATCCTCCTGACTCCAAGGCTAGAGCTCTATCCACTGTACCATCTAGCTGCCCCTGACACCTACTGTTTGATCTTGGCAAGTCACTTAACCAACAGGGGCCTCAGTTTCCTCATCTGTAAAAAAATGAGGGAGTTTGACTAGATGACATCTGAGGTCCCTTACAGATCTAGATTTAACATTCTATGATATAGTTCTCAAATAAGGGGCCAGTGGTGCTATACTTTTGGATAAAGTTTGGGTTTATTTGTAAAAATCACAGAATAGCATATCTCCCCTAAGTCAATGTTTTTCTGTCCTTGGGTCACTACCTACAAGGAGTTCTAGTGAGATTCTAAAAAGGTCCTGGACATGATGCTGAATGCAGATTATTGAACAGCTCACCTATGGCCATGTCTATCCCTTCCTTTCTCTCCTCTGTATCTTCAGTCCCTTTATTATACTCCTTTCTCTATTTATTCTACAAACATATATTATATAATAAAATGTGATATATATTTATGCAAGGCACTGCCCTGACTATGGGGATAGAAAGAAACAGTTCTTTCCCTCAGGGTGGTTGCATCCCAAAGCAGGAAAAAAGAATGTGCTTCCAGTGGAAGTATAATGGCTCGGGAGTGTGAGAACCTCAGTTCAAATGTAAGTGCCACCATTTACTACCACTGTAACTGGGTAATGATAAGAACTAACATTCATGTAGTGTTTGGCATTATCTCTGCAAGGCGAGGTATCCACTGGAATGAAAGCTCCTTCTAAGGTTGGTGTGGGGTTTTTTTTTTGCTTTTCTTTGTAACTGCTGGGCTTAGTACTGTGATCCAGCATGGAGTAAGTGCTTAATACGTGATTGCTGACTGACTACTTGGTTGTTATCCTCATTTGACACACACGTATACTCTACATTTCACCATTATCTATACACTTTGTATATAGATTATAGGGACCTTTCTTGAGAGTAGGGACCACTTTATGTGCTTGTATTCTCCAACACCTAGCTGGGTACATAGTAGGAACACAATAAATGCTTCTTGGTTGACTGATTCCACAGATGAGAAGCCTGAAGCTGAGAGCACTTTTGTGACTTTCTCAGAGTCACACAGGTGGTAATTATTTCAGAAGAGACTCAAACCAAGTCTTTTTGACTGTGAGGTGAACAGATCCTGTAAGTTCTGTGGCCTAACTTTCATCTACAAAATAAGATTAGATATAATATTAGATATAAAGTTGAAAAACTACACCAGGGGTAAATAAGATCAGGGTAAAGGAAGGATGCCTGATATCACCACTATTACTTGGTATAGTGCTAGAAATGCCAACCGTAGTCATAAGGCAAGAAAAAGAAATTGAGGGAATAAATATAGACAAAGAAGAAACAAAAGTATCAACTTTTGTAGATGATGTAATGGTCTACTTAGAGAACCCCATAGAGTCAAAAAAAAATCACTGAAACAATAATTTCAGCAAAGTAACAAGACATAAATTTTGTTGTTGAAGATGATTATTAGTTATGTCTGATTCTTTGTGACCCCATTTGGGATTTTCTTGGGAAAGATACTGGAGTGATTTGCCATTTCCTTCTCCAGCTTATTTTATAGATGAAGAAACTGAGGCAAACAGGGTTTGTGACTTGCCCAGGGTCACACAGCTAGTAAGTATCTAAGGCTGGATTTGAACTCAGGTCCTCCTGACTCCAGGCCCAGCACACTATCCACTGTGCCACCTATCTGCTCCCAGGATACAAAATAAGCCCACATAAATCTTCAATCTTTGTATTACTATCTCAAAAACTATTGATATTTTAAGTTGCTTTGGCGAAATGGCTGTCCCATCTTGCTCTACTATTCTAGTGGGTTGTGAATGATATTCTACTGGCCTTGGTGGTGGTATTTCTGCAGATTTATCAGGCCCAGGGAGAGGCTTAGAGCAAGGAGTTTTGTGAATTGCAAACCTCACTGAACCACAGAACCATAGAATCTCAGACCTGGAAGGGAGTTCTGAGTCCATGTAATTTAACTCAACTGTATAAGAATCCTTTTAATAGCATGCTTCCTACAACAATTGCCCCCCTCCAACTATCACCTTTCCTTCAGAACCTAATGGAGACTCCTGAATCCAAGAGGCCTTGGAATGGAAGTGCTGCCTCTGGCCTTAATAATAAACCTTGAGGTTGCTTGAACCACTGATCAACCAGAACCAGTGGATAGGTAAGCCAGGAGTTGAACCACTCCCTCCCATCTACCCCCTGCCCACATCACTGGCATTGTTTCCAGCCCAACCGTAATTCCAGCAGACAATCCTTGTGGAGATGTGACCTGGAAACTGCCTCCATAGGTGTTGAAGCCCCTGTCTCCTCAACAACCACAGTTACTGAAGACCTTCAAAAGCAAGTCCTCAACACCAATGTCCTTGGCATTGTCAGATGGCGCAGCATCAGAAACAGATGTGATTTTATCAGTGGCAATGACACGAAAGAAGAGACTTGACCTGACTTTGCCCCTGCACACTAAGGATCATGGGCTTTTCTCAAAGGACTTGCTGTTAAAACCTATTACATGTTTTACACTAGAATGTGAGCTCCTTGACAACAGGGACCATCTCTGCCTTACTATTTCTACCCCCAGTGCTTAAGGCATAGTACACTGTAAGCACCTAATAAATGCTTTTTTATTCATTCATTCAAGGATTGGGGAAAAAGGAGATCCACTGATAAAAACAAAGCCCCCACAGAGGGCAGACATTAACAAAGTAGAGGATAAGGGCAGGACCACCAGCAACAGAAGCACTTTTCTTTAAAACTCTATCACATTTGACACAGAGATAACACTTACTGCCCTCTTGTTTGTATAAGAAATTTCATGATGAATCCTATGATCAGTCACATTTTTTTTATTGTATCTTTCTTTTTATTAAATCTGTAATGAGGGGCAGCTAGGTGGCACAGTGGGTACAGCACTGGCCCTGAAGTCAGGAAGACATGAGTTCAAATCTGGCCTCAGACCAAACACTTGACATTTACTAGCTGTGTGACCCTGGGCAAGTCACTTAACCCCAGTTGCCTTGCAAAAAAAAAAAATTTGTAAAAAGAAAAGTCTATAATGAACTTGTAAAATGAGCTTTGATTGACAAGGAAGTGTCCTAGTGACATGTAATGAAGCCTATCCCCTCCAATAAGGCCAGATAAAGCCTTCTGATAAGGCAATCAGAAAAGTATCAAGTCAGAGGACATTGAGGCTGCTAAAGAAGATGGAAGCAATCACTAGAGAGAGATAGATGGCGAAAGCTGTCAGCTTCCTAGATCTCTAGCATCACAGTCCCTCAGTGTTGGAAGGGAGCTAAGAGACTATCTGGGCCAACCCAAACCTGAAGTCAAGAACTTAGGTTCAAACCCTAGCTCTCCTTCTTATCACTTTTTGACCTTGGGCAAGAGACTTCAGTTTCCTCACGTCTCTAGGCTTCAGTTTCCTTATCTGTCAAATGAAGAGGTTGGGTTAGATGATCTTTAGGGTCAATCCCAGCTCCAAGTCTATGATCCTATAATGTTACAATCCCCGTTAAAGGCTCATGCAACCTCTGCTTGCAGAGCTCCTCCACTGAGGGAGAACCTGCCATCTTGAAGGCAGTCCATTGAATTTTGGGAAGTTCTTCCTGACATCAAACTTAAACCGGCTTATTGGATCTTGCACTCAGTGCTGTCCTTTGGGACCAAGCAGAACAAGGAAAAGGGCAACATTTTCAAACAGATCTTGTGGACTTTGTTGTCTTCCCAACCAGCACAGGGTCCAGTGCAAATGATTCAGACAAAAATAGGACAGATCCACTCTGCTTTTCTCTATCCAGTCTTTCTACTATCACTTCATTATTTACATGACATTATCCTTCTAGTCTATTAATAAATGGCAGATCTGAAAGATGGTCTACATACCTTACCATAAAGATAACTCAAGGCAAGTGCAAGCATAAGCTTTCAATTCTAGTTATCTAATATCAAAAATGTTATTTTGGGTTACAAGGATATTGTTTTTTCCTATTTGTATGACTTCTTGTGGAAGCCTGTATTGAATGGCAGACTGACTGAAATTCTTTAGAGACCTTTCACTGTATTCCAGGGGCAGACTGGTCTTCACTCCCTATTGTATCTTTATGTCAATTTCCCTTAATCTCCCTCCCTGACTTTCATGTGTGTTGCACTGTCATGTTCATCTGTGTTCAGCATCTACCCTTCCACTTCCCACCATGTTTCACAGCTGTTTTTCACACCAGCCAATGTGGACAAACTGGACTTGCACTGAGAGCAGGTAACGGCCCAGACTCGTGCATGTGTTCGTAATTCACTATTTTAAATACTAATTGGACGCTTGCCAATCCAAGAAGGCAAAGCTGCAACCCCAAGCAGATCATTCTTTTCATTACTATATTGTGGTTGGTTTCTCAATGAATTCTATCAAGTTTCCTATTCATACTTTGTACTTTGATGTCAAAGACATTTCTGTACTCACAATATGTCATTCTTGACATGGCCCTCTAGAAAATGTTCACCAGGAGTGGGGATATAGATTGTGTGTGGAACCTTAGTGTTACTGAATAGAGAGCCAGCTTTGGAGTCAAGAAGACCTGGGTTCAAGTCATGTCTCTGACTTGAGGCAAATCATTGACCATCTCAGTGCTCTGGGAAGCTCTCTAAGATTAGAAATAGCAGGTGCTGACCTGCATTGGCTTAGAAAGTTTTTTCATCCAGAAGTTCCTATCCCAGTGAAATCACAGGTTCAATTTCTATCCCAATCCTTACAGAATTGTCTACATATAGGAGTTCTTGCCCTGATATCTATGAACTTTTTTAAAAAAACTTTTTGATAACTGTATTTCAACATAATTGATTTCTTTTGTAATCCTATGCATTTTATTTTATACATTAAAAACATAACTCTGAGAAGCTTTATCAGAATTCTTCTACTAAAGGGGTTGTCCATCTCTCTCTCTCTCTCTCTCTCTCTCTCTCTCTCTCTCTCTCTCTCTCTCACACACACACACACACACACACACACACACACACACACACACACCCCTTAAGAACCATTTGACCACAAGGCACATCTGGTCTGGTAAAAAAGGGTCAATGGCACAGTGTGCTTTATCCAAGCAGTCAGTCCTATAGCTGCTTGAACAGAACTGCTATCTTCTAGTAGTCGGAGCACCTTTACTTGAAAAGCAGGGCCATCAGTCAGTGAATGAACGAGGGATGTGAAATGGAAGGGAGTTCAAAGGTCAAGGGTGCAACAAAACCTACTTGAACCCTCTCTCAGCTGGGATGTTCACGGTGGAAGCTGGTGCCCAGTGGCGTGTAAAGCAGAAGAATTGCATGGGAGCTGAATGGATGAATGAAGAGATGACTCTGGTGGTGGGGAGGTGAAGATGGCATGGATGGGTGGGAGCTGAAGCTGACACTCACCTCAGCCTCCTCTGCTGCCTCACTAGGCTGGATGTCTTGGCCCTCAGCAGGAGCTCCAGCCAAAGCCTCCTCAGCTTTGGGTTCTGTGGGGGGCACTTCTTCCGACTCAGCCTTTGTTTGATTTTATTTTGAGGGTGGGTCAGGAGAAAGAGAACATATGAAAAGTGAACCCAAGTCACCAAGGCATGTTTGGCAGTTAAGACTAATGGTAACGTCCATCTGACCGGTTTTGGTGAATCTTCCAAACTTGACAACCATTGAACTTTACTGTATGTCCCTGATAAGTGGACTGATGACACCAAGGCTTTGGGTTCCTTTGAGCTTCCATAAATAGTCATTTGGTGAACATTGTGATAACCTGGGAACATGCTACAAAAAAAGGCCCTCTTTCTGTGATTTTGCTGAGGGTGAAGGGCACATATTTCCAGAAAGGATTAATTTACAAAGAAAGCAGCATGTGGGAAACCTGCTTTGAGACCTCCCAGCTCTGAATGACCAAAAGCAGAATGAGTGCTATGGGGGAACAGTTTAGAAGTCCAAATGCTGAAATAGGTGAAGATGGGATGTCCTCATGGAAAAACAATATCTTCAACTGAAAACAACAGATAAAATATATCCAGTGCTCCATATAAATAGGACAGTGTGTATGGGACAGGAAAGATAATCAGACAGGCTGCTGAGTGGCCCAGGGGGTACAGTAATGGGCTTGGAGTCAGGAAGACCTATGTTTTGGTCCTACCTCCTACACAATCTAGCTGTGGATGTCCCTGTGCAAGTCACTTGGCCCTGGTCAAATCAGAGGCTTGGATTCGGTGGCCTCTGGAGATTCCTACAGCATTAATTTATGTCAATACAGAATCTATATAGAAGAACGGTTTGAAGTACATCAAATAAAATGCATAGGATTATCAAGGGCCCCAATTATAAGGAAATAAAGATGGACATTTTTTCCCATCCAAGTTCACAGACCCAGGTTCAGAATCTTTGTTCTACAGGTGGCTAGGGCCAAGCTGAGAAGTCAGAGAAGCAACATTTCCCAGCTCTCCCAGCTGTTTGTGTGGAAGAGAGGTACCTGGGCATCCAACATGATGAATCTCTATCCCTCAGAGAATGAGTTGTCAGAAGAAGTAGGGAAGAAAGAAAATGCTCATCTTCCCCTTATCTACAAACCAGAACTACTTACCGAGGTTTCTATCACAGTCTGACTGGCGGGCACGGTGAAGAGAGAAGTGTCCTGAGGCTGGGCATTGGGAAGAAAAGGAGCTATTAAATTGCCAGCATTTTTTAAACTCCCCAAGATAACACTGAAACAATGTCACCTTAATGGCTATGATTAGAAGCCTTCTAAATTTACATAAAAAGTCTAACTGAAAAAAAAACCAAACAAACAGATTCAGCCACAATCTTTTATGTGTTTGCACTGAATATGCATCTTGGTTTGAAGAAACAACATAATGAGAAGAAAAAGATTCCTAAAAATACATTCTCTTCAGGGCTGGTTTGCTGCCAGCCTTATTCGGCACACCTGCTGAGATCCAACTTGGTGCCTTGTGGGATCCAAAATGATGCATCTACTAGAAACTAGTGAGGTTGTAGACCCTAGACTCTGATAGGGGCTGACACATTGTGTCTGTACCTGTGTGCTGAGTATCTTGTGAAAGGGTCGATGAGATTGACAGCCTACTAGCCTTAGAGACCAGGAGGGCTCAGGCTGAGCACTCCTTTGTCCCTATCCTCTCCTCAGTCAAAGTCCAGAATCCCATCTGAGGCCATCCTCTTCTTAATAGTTGTCAATCACAAGAACTAGGTCCTAACCTGGAAATCAGGCTTGCTCTGATCACATAAAACCTGGATCATTCATTCAGTTCAAGGCACAATCTAAGAGGGAAACAAATAACCTAGAGATGGTCCAACCAAGGACCAAGGGATGGTCAAGGGTTTTGGGTCCATGTCACATCCACATCTATTGAAGGAACTGAGGATGTTTAGTTTGGAGAAGACTCAGGGGAACATGATAGCTATCTTCAGGCATCCACATGGCTGTCACCATAGAGGAAGGATTAGACTGTGTTCATCTTAGTTTCAGAAGACAGAACTAGGAAAAGTGGGGAGAAAAGGGGTAAATTTGGACTTGGTGTCGAGGAAAACTTCCTAACAGAGCTAACCACAAAGACGAGGGGCTACCTGGGGGGGGGTGTAGAAGTTTGGCCCTCACCAGAGGCCTTCGGGAAGAAGATGGCAGACCACCAGTTGGGTCTATCATGGAAGATTCATTTTGGGTCTGAGTTGGGTTGAATCTGTTTTTTTTTCAGTGTTTTAGTTAGATTGGAGTCCAGTTGGGTCTAGAGTCTATGAACTTGGCTTTTAAGAAATAAAGAATATTTCAACATAGTTGGTCTCCTTTGTAATCTGATATATTTTGTCTTTTGCATTTAAAAACATAACTCTGGGAAGGGTCTGTGGGCTTTACCAGATTGCCAGAGGAGTTCATGACAGAAAAAAGGGTAAGGGCTAGATGGTCACTCAGGTCCCTTCCCAATCTGGGATTCTAGGACTGCTGCTATCATGCTTCCTGTCTCAACGGCTTCTTAAAAAGCCACAGGCAAAGATCACATTTTCAAATGGCCCATCTCCCTTAAAAGGACTGAGTATCCTTGGGTGCTCATGTGTGCTCACTCTTTGCTGGTGATAACTATCTCTGCACTTAGTATGACTGAACCTCACCAATGAACATTGGCAGCACCACCATCCTGACATCCTCTTCAGGTTGGGGGGGGCGGTCTGTACAATCCTGAGATTGTAAGATAGCCTCCACCCCACACCAGTGGAGCCAGACTAAGACATTGGTGGCACTAGAAACCGATTTGTAGGGAGGAATTCCAGAACCCTGGAGTTGGAAAGGATTTCAGCAGCCATCTACTCCAACCCCTATCTGACAAAACATCCCCACCACCGCCCTGTCTGATAAGTTGTCATTTGGCCTCTGTTTACCAATAGCCCATTTCACTGTTGCAGGGGCAGCTCTAATCATTTCTGTCTTGATATTACACCTACATTTACTGCTTTGTGGCTCATGCTCATGGTTCTCATTCTGCCTCTGGAGTCAAGAAGCCCAAGTCTGCTCCCCCTTTCATGAGGCATCCAGACTAATACCTGAGGTGCCCCCTTTTTCCACTAAATCTAGGCTATTCCAGGTTAAATAATCCCAGTTCCTTCAACTGATATTCACATGACATGGATTTGAAGTCCTCCACTTCCCAGTTTCTCAGTGTCCTTCCTAATATATACAGTTCTCCACTCTGGTCTGAGCAGGGCAGAGAACAGTTGCACCATCACGTCTCTCGATACATTATGGCTTTCATTATGATTATTTTGTTTCCATACTTCTATATTGGGCTTCAGGGAGGAATTTCTTCAGAAACTTTGTGAGTGCCTTACTCAAAATTTATCCTCCCTTTTATCTCCCTCCCCCAGCCACCCAATAGCAGCCCCATGTCTCTCTTTGGAGAGCAGAACCTGGTGAGTCTTGAAGCCTAAGGGATCATTTTGTGTACTCATTCCCTATATGACCGCAAGCAAGTCACAACTTTCCTGGGCCTCTTGTATTCTCATCTACAGATGTGGGAGTTGGACTCTACGGCATCCAAAGACCCATCAAGCTTCCAGTCTTATGAATCTACCATTTATGATCTATGTCCGACTTGAAGACGAAGCATCTGATCTGCTCACTTGGAGACCCATCTATGCATAGTTCAATCATTGCTAGCCCAGAGTCACTCTCAGACTCACTTATTTCTTACCTGGGTGAATCCATTGAAGGTGCCACTGGATGCCTAAGTGGAAGTGGAGACCAGTATGTATTAATAGTTAAGTCTTTATAGCCTTTGTTAATAGGCACATAGTTTTATGTGTGGACATGGAAAAGACAATGACACATCACCAATGAAGCCAAAATGGAGAGAAAGGGGAAAGGCCATGAGTGAGAGTACTTATGAGATGGAGGAGGGCACAAGGGAGCACATTCAATAGGCTGCTGACAAAAAAAAGGCCAATGCTCTTTCCAGTAATTTCTGGTGGCTGTTTCATTATTCTTAAAGACTCTCTCTTTCAGTAGTGGTAGGACGAAGCCTAAGGGGTGAGCTCCCAAGGTGTGCCTTGGGGTCTCTCGCCTGTCAGGCAATGACCATCACTGTCCTAGTCATTGTCAGAAGATATTTCCCTGGGTTTTCTAAACAACAATTTTAGAATTTTACCCAGAACAAGATTTTCCCAATGTGTGTGTGTGTGTGTGTGTGTGTGTGTGTGTGTGTGTGTGTGTAAATGTAAGTTATTCATGCATTCCTTATCTGTAGGCTCTTTGAGGGCACCAACTATAGTGCACAGACAAAAGCAGTGGGTTGAGAACCTGGATTGAATATCTGGGTTCAAACCCAAGCTCTGCCTCTATACCTGTGTGACCTCAGGCAAGCTACTTATCCTCTCTGTCTCAGTTACCTCCTCTGTCAAAAGAAGAGTTTGGAGGAGAGGACAGCTACGGTCCTATTCTAAATCATGTCCCTATGAATCGTGTCTGCTCTGTCCATAGTATGGCAGCTTGAAAGGCAAACATTCAGTCATCTCCACACTTGGCACCTGGGATGGGGGCACAGACCAGGACTGTTTAGAATGATCACCTTTTTTTGGTCAACCTATTTGTATGGTCAGGCTGCACAGAGTTCAGAGGATTGGGGTAGTTTGTCAAGGAGGTCAGCGAGGGCTCACTCGGAGAAGGAAGGCATGGATCATGGATGTGTAGAAAACATGAGGTAACAGAGCCTACGGGGATCTGGGGCTAGGCTAGGCTACACACCGGGGTAGGTACCTCTTCTTTCTCAGCCTCTACTTCTCGGTACAACACTCCATATCTCCGATTAGCAATCTCATCTTCAGATAAGTCTGAGCTGTTGGTCTCACTGTCTTTAGGACTATTTGAACTCTCGGTGCTAGCATTTGGGGAGCTGCCCACGTGGAACAGAACCATGGGTCTTGCTAAATCCTGGCTTTGCTGATAGACACTCATGCTGGCCTGTTCCCCAGATAACCCTGCTTTCAAATGAGCCTCCAATGTCCTCTTGTTGGCATCTAGGCCTGCATCTTCCCAGCAACTACTGGAGCCTCCCATGTCTTGGGTGGGCCACTGATTAACAAATTCAGGCCAATTATCCAAGCCATTCTTTGGGCCATCTGGTAGACCACTGAAGTCCCAGGAATCCTCATTATTCACAGTAGGGTCCCAGTTGGGTAGCCAAATCTGATTTGCGTCTATCCCCCAAGGATCTGCCTCTGAGCCTTCTGGCTTACTAATGCTATTTCCTCTGTCTTGGAGGACTGTAGTTTCAGTCCCTTCTCCCAGTGAATCTTCTGCTTGACCTGCGCACAGGTTATTGCTACATTTGGCCACAGTACTGTCAGAAGAGGCAGACTCAGCTCTGACTGGTAGGGCCATTTCATCCTGGATGGGGATGAAGGCAGCTTTAGGGTCATCGACTCTAGCTACATTTTGGAGTGTGCTGACACTGCCATCTTCAAGTTCATGAGCAACCTCCTCTGTACTGCTCAGGCCAGAATCACCATGACTGTCTGCCAGACCCATAGGGTCTTGCCCTGAGTGATCTACCATCTCTAAGTCAGGAGGAACTGCAGAAATGACTATTCCTTCCTCCATAGCAAAAGTCTGTCCTACAGTGCTAGTACCCTCAATATTTGCCACGTGCTGTGTTTGGTGCTCTTGACTCCAGATGTCTAAGGCATTCTCAAGTTCAATTTCAAGGCCCTTGACAATTTCACACTGATTGATTGTTGGTGGCACCTCAGTATCTAACCCTTGGACCTTATCTCTAAATGCACCTGGAGGATCTACTCCTGCTAATTCTTTGCCTCTGTGTTCCCTTTCCTCAAAAGAAGCTACCCCTAAGGAGACCCCCATCACACAAATAACCTTCTCCTCTGTGATTCTGAATGTTTCCTGGCCTCCCTCTCCTTCTGTCTTAGGCTGCTGTGGGTCTCTGCTTCCTCGGCTTTCCCAAGCTTCCTCTTCATACTCCTCTGCACCTTCTATCCCTTGGGTGCTAACATTGCTGGTGTCTACCTTTTCACATGTCTCCAAGCTTCCCCACATTGATTCTTCCATCTTTTCTTCTTCCTCCTTTGTTTTTTCCACACTTGAGTGGATTTTTTCTTGAAGGCCTCCAGTTTCCACAACTGGCGTCTCAGAGTCTAGTGAGTATTCAGAAGGCTGCTCCATCTCTGGACTCAGACCCATGGCAAATCTAGCTTCTGGTTCAGCCTCTAGGGAAATCAATGAGTTTTCTTCTGTGACAGCTGGCCCTGCCTGATGGTCACTCTCCGTGATGGCAGGAGGCAATGCTTCAGTGGGTAATGCTGCGTTCAGCTCTGCCACAGGCTCAGGTATGGATTTCTCTCCAGAATCACCTGCTGTAACCTCCTGGCTGACACTGTCTGTGCTAACATCTAGGCCCCAGACGAATGACCCTAGGTCACTTTGGGGGTCAGGAATGTCTTCGGCTGACCCAAGGTCTGGAGTTTCCTCCATGATCAGGTTACACAAGGAAAGGCTTTTTGAAGCATCAGCCTTTAAAGCAGGCAGAAGAGCAAAGGGGGAAAAAAACAAAGTAAGATGAATTTGGTCATGGCAAGAGTGGGTGAGAAAACACAGAGGTCAATGTCTGCGCGGTCACATCAAGGCCAAGGAGAAGCTAGTGAGGGCCTTGGGTAAAGTGCCTCAGACTAGGGGGGCACCCAGCAAGGTCATGAGAAAAGCTCCTAATCTTTGGAAGGGACAAGAACATAAGCACTGCACACTCACCACTACAAAGTGAGAAATTTCAGAAAGTCAACCTACCGGCTGGACCAGGTCACTGCTTGTCTGTGGGGAGGAAAATCAGATGCATGAGGCAAGAGCAAGACATGGCAAAGACAAGAGCTGGGCACGACAAATTCAAGGCAGCAAAGATTTAAGGGCCTTCTGTGTACCAACCACCATGCTGGGCTCTGGGGATGCAAAGACAAAGGTGAAAATCCCTGCCTTCTGGGAGCTTACATTCTAATGAAGGGAAACAACACATTTGCAGGTCAAAATAAAGAAAATACAAATTAATTTTGAGAAGGAGAGAGAGCTAACAAGGCTGAGGAGGGGATGGGGGGTGGTCAGAAAAGGTCTCATGTGGGAGGTGACACCATAGCCTTGCTTAGATGGAAACTAGATAGTTAGTCATCTGGACCCATGGTGCCTTCGGGTTTTGTTCCATCCCTTTGCCTGATGAAGAGGGACACAGTTATAACTTTTAAAGCCAGTACCGACTTCATGAGGGTGGCTTACCAACATGTACACAATCTTTAAGGGGAGAAACGATAAGCAATACGGCCTCACTGTGAAGGCGCATCTCCATTTCTGGAATTATCAACCACTCATTTTGAGTTTGGCCCTGGCTGAAAAAGTAGTTCTCACTTGTGAATCTTACTGGGAGGGCTGACTGAGCTGGACAGCAGATCTACGATACATAACCACCCACCTGACAAGCCTGTGAAGCACAGTCACCATTATGCCCCTGTGCAGGTGAGGTTCAGAGAGATTAAATGACCTTGTGGCCCATGATCATACAGCAAATGAGAAGCAGAGGTGGAGATTTGGACCTAGGTCTGATCCAAAATCCGGAGAGACACTGCTCTGCTGCCCTTCCTTGGATGACCATGCAGAGGCCAGCAGGAAATGACCTTCACTATGAGCTGTCTTGGCACTGATGGCCATCTCCCTAACAACCTTACATCAACAAGCTGGGAGGCATTAGCCTTGTAGATGATCCCAGGCTTTAGTTATAATGTCCCTTCTCCATTTCTAAATGCCAGGCAGGAAGATGCACACATCCTATGGGGGAACATTAAGATGTGCCCAGGACATGAGGTCTTACCCTGAGGTCTCTGAATTTATTTTTAGTATTTTTGTCACTGTATTTCAATAGAAGTGGTTTCTTTTGCAAATCTATGTATTTTATGGATTTTAAAGAAAACATTACCTAAGAAGGGAAGAATCTAGCTTTACCAGACTGCTGTCAAAGGCAGCAGGACACACAAAAAGGTGAAGAACCCCTGGCTCTAGAAGATAATTAGACATCAGCTGTTTCAGATGCAAAGCAATCTACATTTTAAACATTTTTTCCATCCTCATTCTGAAGCCTCTCATCTCACTCTATCACTCCCAGATGATACTATGTCAACTGGAGTCATGGCAAGAGACACAAACACTTAGGTGTCCAGGCTCTAATCCCTGTGTTCTAGAAACAGCCAGATTTGGAGTCAGGGCAATCCGAGTTTAAATGCTGCCTGAGATACTTCCTAGCTATGTGACCCTTGGAAAATCATTCATTATCTCTCAGCCTGACTTCCCAATGTGTAAAAAGGGATGATAATAGCATCTGCCTCACAGGGCTATTGTGAGGGCCAAATGAGATAATATATGTAAAGTGCTTTGGAAACCTGGAAGGGCTACGTAAAGGGTAGTAGTAATAGTAGTAGTCGTAGTAGTAGTTAGGATTAACCCTAATCCTGTTATTATATTATCAATATCATCATCATCATTATTAATTGTTGTTACTATGTCTTGTGAACCCTTGGTTTTCTATTCTTCTCATCTTCCTGATCATCTGTGAATCTTCCGACCCAAGACCATAGCATTAAGAGCTAAGCTTGGGCCACTTAAGGCTGAGATCCAGGGTGGTAGAGTGGGTAGGGAGCTGATGTTCAAGTCAGGAAGTCCTGCCTCTGACACACACTACAAGACAACTCTCAGTGCCTTAGCTCCCAAAGGCTATGAGCTAAGATGAGCTGTTGGTATGTTTCAGGGGAAGGATTTTCCACACTGGGAATCACCCTACCCACACTGGTAAAATCACAGATCCAGATCCCAAACAAGCAAGCAAACAAACTTAAGTTGGCCAATGGTTTGAGTGAATGGCAGACCTCCAGAAATACAGTGTATCTTCAGCAGTCTGGTAATGGCTCTAGGGAGATCAGATTGTCAACTAATAACATAATTTTAGCTTTCCTTGCACAAAAGTTTGGATGAAGAATTTCAAGTATTATAGATTCTCTGGTGACCCAGAGGTATCAGCATATACAATCCTTAGTAAAAGTCTTACCGTCCACAAATCCCAGGGCAATGTCTGAAAAGGAAAAAAAAAATATTGTCATTCCACTTAAATGAGAATCTGTGGGAATGGCTGGTTCAGTGGGCTCCTGGTCAAGCACCCACTTGGCTTCTCCCAAGGGGTGGGGTTGGGGGGATTGCTTTACTCAAAGTACTATATCAAATATTGAAAGTAAGAAAGGAGTATGGATAATGAAGCCTAAAATGCCTGCCCTGAGGAAGAACAAATCTTGTTGAATTCAATACGACAAACCTTCCTTATTCTGCATTAGGTACTCGGGGTATAAAGCTGAAATAGGCACATTCTGAGTTTCCAGTCTAGTAGAAGGGAGAGTACATGTGTGCAATCACTCAAACACAAGTATTTATGAAATGCTTATTATATGCCAGCCACTATGCTAACTGCTGGGAATAGAAGACAGAAATGATCTTGTCCCTTCCCCCAAGGAGCTTACAATTGGCCACAAAAAAAGCTAAAACATACGTGCATGAAGAAGGTCAAACAGCCTGATGTGGAGAGGCAGGGAGGGGGGACTCTCTAGGTGGGAGAGTCAGGGAAGGTTTCATGGAGGAGGTAATATCTAGGTGAGCCTGAAGGAAGCAATCAGTGCTGAGAGACAGATGGAAGGGCTCTGTTCCTCAAAGTAGAGAAGCAGGAGATGGAAGGAATGGTGGGCACTCCTGTTGGCCTGGAACACCTAGTGCCATAGAATAAGATTGAAAACTAGCTTGGAGTCAGATTGTGGGGGGCATTGAATTACAATTTAGATTTGATGGAAAATGGGGAGCCATGAAAGATTTTTGAGTGGGGAGAACAGAGTGACATTGTGGAAGAAAAACTCTTCTTAATGAAAATTAGAGCAAGTGGAAATGGGCTACTTGGAAAGGACATGAGTCTGCCCAGACTGGAGGTCTTTGACCGCTTGCCAGCTTTTTGGCAGAAGAAAGGATGGACAAGGTGACCCTTGAGACCCCTTTCAACATTGTTTTCTATTGTGTGCATTAGGAAGGTGACTCAGCAGAGGATGAAGGAAGGGTTCAGATGACTATAGGGCTGTCAGCACGAGCCAGTCTCCATTAGATGAAGCTCAGGGCACTGTTCTTTGTCCAACATTTCCAAGGAAACTGCATTTTCCAATTCTACCTTCTACCTCAAGTGACACTCAGCTCTAGTAATCAACTGGTAATTAGTGGAATTTCCCTACAAGACTTCATTGTACATCATCTTAACTGACATCTAATACCTTAATCATAAAGTGTCAATCCAGAATTTCACCTCTCACTTTGGGTGGGGAGCAGAGGGATTGGGGAACTGTGGAAGGGGTGGGTCTCTCTACGCATCACACATCTGAGGCTCAATACCAATCACCACATCCCCATCTGGGCCTGCTGGTGGCACTGGCACAGATTCCTTGTGTTCATAATGAAATGCTAAAGTCAAAGAGCAGAGGAGAAAATGCAGTACTAAGCTTAGTCCTCCATTAATTTAGTGCCATCATTTGGAAATGCCAAGATTAACAATTTCGCCTTGGAGAGACAATGTGGCACAGTGCAGACAGCACTGTGCCTGGGTTCAGCAGCACCTGGATTTGAATCCCACTATAGACACTTACTAGGTCTGTGACTTAACTTCTCCGGGCCTCAGTTTCCTCAGCTGTAAGATGAGGAATATAGACTCATTGGTCTCTATGGTCCTTTCCAGCACTGGATCTCTGAGTCTAAGGTGAAAATTCCAGGGATTTGGTTCTGGCACACTTCCATTCCCCAATCCCTGTCACACTGGAGCTGGGTAGGATGTCCCAGCCTTTGCAATTTCTCACATTTTAACACCTCTGCCCCTTTCTGAAGACATCAGCATGGACTGGGGCTATTTCAAATTCCATTTAATTAAAAATGGCTGTCTGAATGAGGCACCATCTACCAAACACAAGGATTGTTTCTATTTCCCTAGGACACGATGCCTTAATATTTACACAGCATAGGAGCTCACACACTAAGCTGACAAGACTCACCATCTTCTCTAGAGAAAAGGGCCGTTTGATACTATCAGTCCTCAGGATCATTAAAGGATGGGCTTACTGTTGGAGGCAGCTAGCCAAGATCCAAACATGGAGAGCACTATTAGTCGGAATATTGATCCCAAACCCTGAAGGGAAGGGGTGGGGGTGGGGTCTATTTTAGATGGAAAGGAAATCATGCTAGGATAATGAAGATAACAGGACAGTGTCATGGGACTACAAAGCTTCATTCTTTCCTGAAAGTCAGAAAAGGTGAATGTCTGCCTAGAGCTCAACTACTGAGATAGGAAAAAGGCTCTGCAGCACAGGCTACAGGTCTATTATCTGAAAACATGATGGAGGTCCTTAAATCCAGTTCTAGCAGGCAGGAGATAAAAGGACAAGATGAGTTCTATGGTTACTCTGTCCTTCTCTTCTTTCATAACGTAACCTCTTTTATTGCTTATTCAGACCAATTGGGATTGGGGTAGGAGAATCAGCAGAGGGCACCCACTTATAGAAAAAATATTTATGAAAGCCCTAGTTTGTGGAAAACCCCTAGTCTGTGGCCTGTTCCAACTAGGGTTTGATAGAAAAAAGAGGTGACTCCCTTGGTCCAAGTGGTCCAACAAAAGTGCTATGAAAATGGCCCATGTGGTATCTCAGCACCCATCCTGAAATGTTTCTGTGGTCCCTGGCTCAAGACAGGTTTAGATAGGGGGAAAGCCTGAGGAGGTATTATGCCTTTTGCAGATAATCTCTACTGAAAAAAAAAAAAGAGTTTCCTGAATAGGAAAGGCATGAGTGATATGCCAAGTCAACTCCCAACTCTGTTTGGGCATCCCAGCCAATACTGCTTTACTACAGTATTTGCTCCATTGGTGTCTTAGACTCTATCCATTCTTCCTTTGCATTGAGCAAGGAAATGCTTGAAAGCTCACGTGGGATGTCACCGTTTAGGCCAATACCGAGAGACCATCTATAGCTGCAAGGAAAAGCTAAGAAGGCTTGAATATGTTCTCTTCAAATACAGCTTGAGGCCAAACACATTAAAAATGTTTATTAATTTGCATGAACCAGCCCTCCATGTCTTTCTCTTCATTCTGATAGCTAGGAAGGGGAGGGGAAGGGGGCAATTGCCCTCAGATACCCTAGGAAACCATCATGAAGCAAAAATCAAGGCTGATCCTCTGTGCCAGAGGGGCCTATTGGAGCCTTAAAGGCAGACTAAATCCACCATGGTTAAATTAGAAAGATGACTAAGGGATGAAGAAAACAGTGAGAAAAGTAAGTGGGTCACAGCTCTCTTGTAGAAAGCTTCCTTTTAGGTGGATAAAGGGGAAAACAATGGCTTGTGGAAAGGGTGAGTCAAGTCACTAGGGCCAAAGGTATTAATTCTCAAACACGGCTTTGTCTCTGAACTGTGTCCTAGTTGGATCACTTATATCATCCCTGAGAAGTCAGGAATAGGAGAGATTAAGTTAGGGACAAGGATAGGATTTGCGACTTTATTGGTAGAGATAACTCCCAGGGAAGAAAATTCCCTCTACCAATAAAGGTCATCAACTTTTCAGCAACTTGCCACAGTCTTAGAGAATTGCTTAGGTCCCTGAGAGGTTAAGTTACACAGCCTATATGTGTCAAAATCAGGACCTGAACCCAGGTCTTTCTGGCATGTGAGCCAGCTCTCTATCCACTATACCACATTTTCAATTCAAAGGAACTTTCACAGAATGAGAAAACTAACAGAATGGAAAGGTTTGGGGGCATGTAGAAGGCATCAGTTTGCTTATCTTCTCTTAGGACGAAGGGATCCCCTGAGGGGGAAAGTGGTTGATGAGATATGGAAAGGACCAAGTCCATCTCATAAATTGACCAGCCGTGTTCCTTGTTAGCAAAGAAGTGAGAAATGTGTGTCTCAACTTGCCAACTCCCCATGTTCCTCCCCACCCAAAAAACCACCCCCTACCTGAGACATGGGCGAGTGGGTGATCCCTGCTGATCCCGCTGGTGTAACATCCGGCTTGAAAGGATCAAAGTCCAGATCGAGCAAAGACTCTTCTTTCTTTGCCTCAGGAACTTCATTCTGTTAAGGAAGAGGGCAGTGACTTGACATTGTTGTCAGGAGTTGGCCTGGCCCAGGCTTCCCTGCTCACACGGTCAAGCCTAGAGCTTGAGTGAGGGATGGATATCAGCCCGAGGGCTCCTCCAGTATCTGTGCTGTATTAAATGTCACAAGACCCAAGTTGCAAGTTCCAGGGCAGGGGTAGGAGGAAGGGAAATAAAAAAGAAATGTACAAAATAACTATTAGATATTTACAAGGAATAGCAAGTTGTACATAATAGATATACAGCTTCACATGCAATTATCTTTTTTTTATTATACTGTGTTTTGTGAATATGTCAACGAAAAAATAGCCGCTAATTTTGGCCTATTCCTCACACCCACATGTCAGTTTTAAGGGCAATTATGAAGTCCACCCCCACCCCATCACCCTTCACTCATTGGCTCTGACTTGAATGCTGCTTTGCAATTGCTGAGCTGGAAGGAGTTATCTGAACTGTGATTCAGATTTAGGCTCAAGGTGAGGGAAGCCCCCAAAGATCAGGGATGTCCCAAAGTGCAATATCATTAGTTCCCCATCGTTAAAATGTTTCAGGCAGAAGCTCAGGACTCATTGATTGGGGATGTTTGAGTAGTCTGCCTTCTTCCTGTTCTGATGTGTCCTCATGGCATGGAGCTGACCCTGGGCTCTCAAAGGCTTCCAGCACAGACAAACTCGTGGGCCATGGCACGGCATGCTGTTGGGACATGCCTGGTTCAAGGAGGTTCCCCAGCAGGTCATCCACAGTTTGATGCCCATTTGGGGCCACGCTAATTCTCAAAGAGCATCTGCTAATTCACAGAGAGGCTATAATCTAAGTCAGTGGAAGGCATAAATTTGCTAATGAAATTATGGATACTTAGGACTTCCAAGCAAGAAGGAAGCATCTTGGTGCAGTAGAGAGCATGTCGGACATGGAGTCAGATTTGAGTTCAGACAACCTGGCCACTCGCTACCTGGGTAATTCTGGGCAAGCCAATTCCTCTCTGAGTCTGAGTGTTCTTGTCTGTAAAATAAGGGAGTGGGACCTGATCAGAGCATCTTAGCCTTTTTGTATGTCATGGATGCCTTTGGCAGCAGACTGGTGAAGTCCATGGCTCCCCTCCCAGAATAATATCTTTAAAAGTATAAAATAAAATACAGCAGCATTATAGAGAAAACTAATTCTACTAAAATAATTTTGAAAATATTTTTAAAAAAATCAACACATTCCAGGTGGAGAAGCCCTGGATTAGATGATCTTTTGAGATTCTACCTGTCTTGAAAACTAAGATCTTCAAAAGAACAGAGGAGATTCCTGTCCAGGTATGTATTGAACTCAGTGGTCTTCTCTGACTGGATAGAGACAACTTCAGAGACTGTAAAGCCAAACCCCTTCCTTTTCTAAACAAAGGCTCTTGGTGTCACAGTGGAATAATTTCTTCACAAGAAAACCCCAATTAGATTGGTGGTCTATGTGATGATTCCAGGGCAGCAATTTCCTGAGATGAGGACATGGAGTACAGCATTAATGTCTCAAAGAAAGAGTCCACCGATACCACCAACTGGCATTTGTAATACCCTCATAATTTGAGAAAATGTCAACATAAATTTTGTAGGATCACAGAATGTTTAAATCTTGGGGACCTTGATCTGACTCTGTCATTGTACAAGACCTAGCCAATAATGAGTGACTTGCCTAAGCTAGTAAGTAGTTGAGATAAGATTTGAGCCCAGATCTTCTGGATCTCAGCTTCTATATAAAGATGGTCCTTTTGATCTATCAATAGGGCATGAATTTAGGATATTATTATGATTATTGTTGTTGTTGTTGTTATTGTTATTTCGTAGAGGATGGATCTGGTTGCCCTTTTCCCCAATCACATGAATTGTGGCCAGGAGTTGATGGGATGGATTGGAGGCTCTAGCTTGCGATTATGACAAAAAGCAGAACCAAGTGCCCCATGACACAAATGTCATGAACACTGTGTGTCCACAACAGACTTGTTTCAACACCACTGAAATGACTTTTCAGGCAAAAATCTCTTCCACTCCAAAAGCACGCTGGTTACACCGATGCAGGTACGCCCCCCAGTTGGGCAAAGCCCAACCTATCCCTTCCTGTCTTTCCTCTGAGACACTCATCCACGCGCACCCATAGCAGCTCCTCCATAGTGGCTCTTCCCAATGTGATGTACACCTTCCTTGGCTTTCTTTGACAACATAAGGTTGCCAATGGAACATCCCAACTGTCCACAGGTTATGCCATGCTCTTGTTTCACTAAATGTTAAAGTGACTTAGACGATCCCCTAAAAATCCTGGGGTAGGTAGGACATGGTCACACTAGCAATATCCTCTCAACATTTACTAAACACACAGTATGTGGAATGCACTATGAGGCCACTAGATGGCACAGGGGATAGAACACTGGACTTGGTGTCAGAATGGCCTCAGTGTGAATCCAGTCTCAGGAACTTTCTAGGTATGTGACCCTGGGCAAGTCATTTAATGTCTCGGAGCCTCATCCTTATCTGTGAGATAAGATAGTGATACCCTACCAGGTGCATAGGATTGTTGTAAGTAAAGCATGGTAAAATGTGACATTATAACAAGATAGTTTCTGCTCTCAGTAACTTCCAGTCCAGTTTCCTAACAAAAATTTGCTGGGGTTCATTATATAACAGAAAAGTATGGCTTCAGAACAACATTGTATCTTCAGAGCAGACATATCAGAAACTGAACTAGAAATGTATGGCAACAGAATCTCATGGACATGACAGCTTCCCACATCACTCTCCATGTAGGGGAGACATCTTGCATCCCCAGTGTGAGAATGGGGAGGGAGGGTTGGGAGTAGAATGGGGAGTAGATGGTCAGCCTTCTTCAGGCTCCACTTTCGAGAAGTTTTTGGGAGCTGACCTGTATCCAGATTGAAGCAGGCAGTGAGCTGCTGATCAGAATGTTCGTCATGCTCGTCAGTCTCACCTGACAAACATTTTCCTCATGAGGGACTCATCCTTGTAAATGTTAGAACTGTCAGCAAAGACCATCACTCTGGGCATAGAGATCACCCAGGCAAGCCAAGACAAGAGCAAGTGTTCTGGAATGTTTCCATTTTTCATTTTGTTTGCATTCATCATGCAGCAAGAAGTGGTTGCTCTAGGAAAACCCTGAAATGTTGAAGTCTATTCAATTCTTAAAGCCTGGGCCCTAATTTAAAAGATTCTTATCTCTCTTGCACCTTAGGGAAAGGACATGGTGACAAAGTCTCTCAGGCTGTGCTTGCAAGGTGAGAGGATGGGGGCTGGATGATAATCCAGTCTGGTGGAGTGAGACCCAGCTAAATTACTGAACCCAAACAGTCATCATTCATCGAACAGTGTCAACAGGGAGGAAGGTTGGCTGTCTAGACTATCTGATGGGGTGAAGAATTGAACTGGGAAGTGTCTGCTAACCAGACAAGGGGTGATGTAAAAAGATGCTATCTAAGAATTAAGAAAGGGGAAAGCAGCTAATTCACACAATTTACAGCATTGGGCCACTTAGAAAGGACCGTGTTGGAGATATGTTAGGGAAGGAATAAAAGTGAATGGATCAATTACTCATTAAATATCCAATCTTCTCTTGCCTCATCCTGCTATAAACAAAAGAAGAGTGAAGGTCAGGCCTAGAATAGATCACTAGGGGGATGGGGGAGTTGAAGAGAGGATCACAGAAACATAGATAAAGAGCTAGAAAGTACGTCGGATCCATATATTCTAACCCCCTAATTTTACAGAGGAGGAAACTGAGACCTACGGAGGTTAAGTGACTTTTCCAAGGTCACAAAGGGGGTGTCAAAGGCAGGATTTGAATCCAAGTCCTTAAACTCTAGAACCAGTGCTCTTTCCATTCACTTTACAAAGGAATGAGCTCTCTGTCACTGGAAAAGTTCCAAGAGATGTTAGATGGGCACTTGCTGGGAATTTGGGGGGAGGTTCATCTACTGGCAAGGAAGTGATCTCCATAACTTTCAATGTCTCCTCTAACTTGAGCATCCTAGGAGAGTGGCATTAGACAGAGGGGAGAAGGAGGCACAGTCGCTGAGGAGACACAACACTTCAGTCTGTCATATTCATCTATGCGTGCCTGTCTAATTATTATTAGCTTAGAAGAGCTGCTGCTTCTGTTTAAATACGCCACACTGGCAGATCCGTTCCTGGTGTCTTTTAAAAAGAATGATGCCAGGAATGAAAGCAAAGGCAGGGAGTTATTTTCATTCTGGCTTATTAGAGAGCAGAGTAAAGGGAAAGACTGGCTCATTACCTCTCAGGTGGAGACCCAGAACAGCCAGGAGATGGTGAAACCAGGAGATCTCTTTTTCTTCTAGGTCCTACCCACCCATAATGCCATCCTTCCAGACACTCAGGACCCTAACCTCCTCAGCCTGCTATTGAACACTCTCTATATCCCAGCCTCCACCTAGATTCCCAGACTTGTTTCATTACCTTTCCTGGCCTCAGTTTCCTGGTTTGTAAAGTTTGGACCTGATGACCTCCATGATTCTTTCCAGAGTTAAGTCAATGACTTTACTGCCCTTCATTGACTCTGAACCAGTCCGATGGGCTTACTAGCTGCTCCCTGAACTCAATACACCTCCCACCACCAGGGACTTGTCCCTCTTGGCCTTCTTCACCTCTGCCTCCCAGAATCTCCAGCCTCTTTTAAGACTTAGGCAGCATGATGCCCTGGAAAGAAGGCTGAACCTGAAGGAACAGAACCTGAGTTCAAATATCAGCTGCCCTACTTCCTTCCAGCATGACCCAGGACAAGATATCACTCTCCACTCCTTTCCTCACCTGTAAAACAAGGGCATTACACTAGATAACGTCTACATTCTCCTCTACTTAGTTCTCCAGTTCTGGGACCTAAATGGCCATCTCCTATAGGAAGCTTCCTCGGTCCCCTCTCACGTGTTAGAGTTCTCTCCCTACTCAAGTTACCTTGTATTTCCTTATCTCTGTACTTGTGGCTTCCCTTCAGTAAAATGTAAGTTTCTTGGGGGCAGGAGGTATTTCCTTTTTGACTCTGTATCAGCACCTAACATAGTATCTAGGCTTTAATAAATGTTTGTTAAAATGAAATAAAAATAAAATCTCTAAGAGACTGAGGGTCTATGAAATAGTTCATTATCTTGACAATGAGATAAGATTCCTCCTTCTAACCCCCTTATTTTGAAGATAAAGAAACGGAGGCTGACAGGTTGAGTAACTTTCCTGGGGTCACAGAGCATGTAAATGTCTAAGGCAGGATATGGATGACTCAGGGTCTCCCTGACGCCAAGTCTGGAGTTCTACCCACTAGATGCCCTGGGAAGGCTCTTCCAGTTGGAACCCTCTGGTCCCACACCTTCTGCAAAACAAACCTATCTTTTGTATTCAGAGAAGAGGCCCATTTGGGGAGAAACCATTTAAAGAACTGATAGAAACTTAATTTAAATAGGACACCCTGTGTAAACATACATACAAAACATGTTTTTCAGGGAAGAAAAGCCCGTTCAGCTCCACGCCAATGCTCTAATTCCAGTATCCTGTTTCCCCACAGCTGTGTTCATATCTTCTCTTTGTAATTTTGCTTATTTTCTCTTATCTATTCATCTGTGCTCTGCTAAAAATAAATAACAGCTCCTCATGATGCCTCGACCCACTCAATCCTCACGTGTCACAGTTCTGCATGTGCATCTGCCAACTTTCCCAGACCATGTTTAATACGAGTGCCCTTGAGTCCAGCAACTTCACTAGAGAAGTGCCCAGTGATGCCAGTTATGAAGAGAAGGGATCTGACTGCATGTCAGTAGGATGTAGGTCATAGGACCAGAGACATGGAGCCAGGAGGGACCTTGAAGGTTGTCAAGGCTGTTCTGGTAGTCATAGACATAAAGAATGATGGCACCTTTGGAAAAAAGATGGACCAACCTGCTGCTTGTCTACCACCTCCCCACATCTGATCTCTTACAACCCAGAGGGCTTTGTTAATGCTCTCAGCCTTGTGTGAGAGCCAAGAGAACTGACAGAACTCTCCATCAATCATGAGTTGTTAGCTACCCTATGTCTATACATTCAGGGAGTGGGAAGGGGTGCAAGAAAATGATAATAATTATAATAATGATGACAGAAACTGCCATTTCTATAGCAAGTGGAAGCCTGCAAAGCACTTTATCTCCATGAACAACAATGCCCCTGTGAGGGAGGGACTACCACTATTTTTATTCCCATCTTACAGATGAGGAAACTGAGGCTCTGAGAGGTGTCCAAGGGTACATGATAGGCTCATGGGATCATAAGTTTAGAAACAGAAGACAGTTAAAAGGTCATCTAGTCCAATACTCAGTTGTTTGATAATGGTTTTTATGAAATGTGCAATAATTCTCACCTCTAAAAGGGACTGATGGATACTAGTTACCCTAAAGCTGGTGCCTTCTGTATCCATTTTTCAAACCAAGGAACTTAACCCTCACATCAATATCCTCATGGACAGCAAGAGGCTTCTGTAGAAGGATAAGAGATTTAAATCTGGAAGAGATCTTAGGGGTCTTCTTGTCCAATCCTCTCAGAGGCCAAAAGGAACAAAATTTGCTCAAGGTCACACAAGTATTAAGCGGTTAAGTTCTGATTCAAACCCAGATCATCTGACTTGAAAACCAATGGAATTTCCACTTCACCAACAATTCAAACAAAAAAAATGTTTCTAGATATTTTAAATCAAAGTGATTTTTCTGGCATGAGTTATCCAGCTGGGCTGCTTTCTCAATCCCTCACTTTGCACATGAAAATAATATCAGATATAATTAGGAGAAATGCTTTAACTCATGTGATCTAATCCATCTGCTGCTAGATTTATCTTATTCTTAGATTAAGAAAAATAATAAAAATTCCAAACTGAGGAAAATATTAAAAAGTAAAGGAAACAAGGCAAAAAGGGCAACAGTAGCCAGTTTAGAACCATGAAATTGCAGAGTTGGGAGGGTCCTCAGGGGGCATCTAGTCTAACCTGGAGCCCAGCAAGAATTCCCTCAACAACTCAACCCAGTAGCCTTGGCTTGAAGCCTTCCAGTGAGGAGGGACCCACTGCCCCCCAGGCAGGCCCTCTCCACAGTGGGAGAGCTGTAAATTTAGGAAATTTCCCCAGACATCACCCTTAAATCCAGCTCCCTACAACTGCACTTGTCACACCTAGCACTGTCCCCTGGGGCCAAAGAGGGCAGGCCTGTGCCTCATCCAAATGTCAGAACTTCAGATACTTGGATGCAACTGTCACGGCTCCCCTGAGTCTTTTCTGCTCTAGGCTTGGAGTCCTCAGTCCCTTCTATTGATCCTGAGGAACTTCAGACCCTTCCTTGGAGTCACCAACTTACTACTGCTGCTACTACTGTTACTGCTGCTGCTGCTGCTGCTGCTACTACTACAACTACCACCAACAATAACAACAACTAGCATTTCATAGTGATCTAAGGTTTGCAAAGTGCTTCACATAAGTTCTTTCTCATCTGATCCTCCCAACAACCCTATGAGGTAAAATTCTCATTTTAGAGATAAGGATGCTTGTGTTTGTCCTTAGTTCTCAAAGAGGACCGTGACATCAGGGAGGTGATGACATGACTTGCAATTGACTTTGATTTGAGGGAGGGAGGGCTGTGCAAGGTCACCAGTTTCACTTTCTCCTCCAGAGCCATCTGGGTCCAGTGGCCAGATATTCATCATGCTGACTGGAGAAGGCTCAGCTAGAGATGAGGAAACTGAGGCCCAGAAAAGTGAAGGGATTTCCCCAGGATCCCACAAGGACTGTCTGAGGCAGGTTTTCTTCTTGACTCTAAGTCTGGAACTCCAGCCACTTGATCATCCTGCCTACATACATAAAGTGGAAGAGGCCTGATGAGATTGCTGTTTCACGCAGGCCTGGTCATGACATCGGTCATGTCACTGATGAAGCACCTCCCCTTTCCCCTTTCCCCTATGGTTACTTTTAATGGCCACGTGCCTGCCATTGGCCTGGCTTGGGTTCAGATCTGGACCTGCTGCCCTGGGGCTTCACTGTCCTCCTTGCCCAGTGAGTCCGGCTCCAACCATGTCTCACGTCACTTTCCGCTTCTGGATCCATAATTACATCAATGTAGCCTCTTCTACTGGGAAGGCTGTGTCAGCCCATGACTATATGGTTCTACCTGGGGCAGCTAAGCAGCAAAGTGCACAGAGCACTGGGCCCGGAGTCAGGAAGATTCATCTTCCCGAATTCAAATCTGGCCTCAAGCAGTACTAGCTGTATGACCCTGGGCAAATCATTTAATCTTTTTTGCTTCAGTTTCCTCACTGTAAAATGAGCTGGAGAAGGAAATGGCACACCACTCCAGTATCTCTGCCAAGAAAACCCCAAACAAACAGGAACATGAAGACGTGGACATGACTGAAAATGACCCAACAGCATCAACAAATGGTCCTCCTCACCATTCCTAGAATGTTCCAAACCAAAAGATCTATACCTGGCCATTATTGCCCTATATGTATTGTTTCTTCTATTAGAATAGAGGCTCCTTGGGGGTAAAGGCTGCCTTCACTTTTACATCTGCATCCCTGATGCTTAGTCTTAGTGCTTGGAACATGGCAAGTACTTGATAAATGCTTTACCACTCATACATGCATCCATCCATCCATCCATGCATCCATGCATCCATCCATCCATCCATCCATCCATCCATGCATCCACCCATCCATGCATCCATCCATCCATCCATCCATGAATCCATCCATTCCATTCATTCATCCACGCATTCATCCATCCATTTCTCCATACGTATGTTCATCTGTCCATCCATCCATGCATTCATTCCATCCATCCATTCATCCATCCATCCATCCATCCATCCATCCATCCATCCATCCATCCATGCATCCATCCATCCATTTTTCCGTACGTATGTTCATCTGTCCATCCATGCATTCATTCATTCATTCATTCATTCATTCATTCATTCATTCATCCATTCATTCATTCATTCTTACTACAGTACCGTTGCCATTATTGATGTGCTCCCGGATGGCTGAGTGGCATGAGTAGTTGCTACAAATAATTATTGCAAAAGAGTGAGAAAGAGCTGTGGCCACTTGGGTTCTGAGGGGAATTTATGGGCTCTGCCCTTAGCCTCTGAGTGGATGAAGAGCAGAAACATTAGCAGGAGCCCAGACCATTGAATCCTGTTCTTCAGCCCATAACCATGCCTGGATGAATTAGACCTGAATCTAATTAGACCTCAACCTAAAACAGGGATGGCTTTCTGGAGATGCTAGAGCTGCCTCTGGACTGTCCAGAATCAGCAGCAGCCTCCACACAAGCCACTCACTTTCCATTTTCTCTTGAAATCCAAACCTTCTGGATGAAAGAGGCAGTCATTCCAGCAGCTCTGCCCCTTCTCCTTGGTCTTTTCCTTTGTACATGGGCACGTGCAGTTATCCTGTCCTGGCTTGTGCCGCGTGCATGCACACACATGCACACACATGCACACACACATGCATACACGTGTGTGTGCAGACGCCACTCACCCTCCCCCCCAAGCATTGGGGAACCCGCCCTGCCCCACGGCCCCCCCCCCCACTATACCACTCACCTGAGAAGCAGTTGTCACATTGATTTCTGGGACAAAGTTGTCCTCAAAGAGGCTAATGATGTTCTCTTGTTGCAGTTCCCTTGTGGGAGTGACTTTGGGCAGAGGTGGGACCGGAGGCCCTTTCCGCAACTAGTAGAAAAGGATGACAATGGTGAATTTGTGCAGCCAAGGCCTGCAGAAATGGCCTGCCTGGGCTAAGTCCTCCTACAGGGTGCCATGCCTTTCTACTGGGAGGCTGCTCCCCAGGCTGGGGCAGAACGTGACCTCCACTCAAGAAGGTGCCAGGGCGCAGTGGAAAAATCTGGCCTCAGGAACCAGAGGACCTTCATTCAAATCCTGCCTACCCACCTGTGTGGCCCTGGGTCAGCCACTTGGACTTGCTCCTCTGTGAGGTTCCCTGCCCCCCGCCCAGCTCCAGATCAAGGACCCTCTGAACTTCCTGGTTGACCTTGGAGAGCAGCTATGATCAGAGGCTTGTAGTTCAGATCAGGAAGGAACCTTACAGGCCACTGAGTCCAACCCTCTCATTTTACTGGTGGGGAAACTGAGGCCTGAAGATGCTAAATGGCTTTCCCAAGATCACAAATTCAATTGTCCAGAGAGGATCATGGGATGCCAGGTCTCTAGCTGAAGTCTCAGAGGTCATCTAGTCCAATGCATTCATTTTACAAATAAGGAAACCAAGGCACATAATTTGCCTGAGGTGGCATGTGTGACTATCCAGACATGAACATGAGACCAAAGAATCACAGATTTAGAAAGCTAATCTATTCCAATCCTCTAATCTTACAGATGAGGAAACAGTCCTAGGGAAGTAGAATGACTTTCCCAAAGTCACGTAGTTAGTGAGGGACTGGAACCCAAGTCCTCTGGTTTCTGGCCTTCTCGAATGGATGTAAAATCAGAAAAAAGCAATGTGGAGACCCTGCTTGTTACGTGTGTTAAAATAATGATGATTTTAAAATACAGAGGCCTGTTGGAGGACATCGGCATCAGAGGGGAAGGGTCAAGGCAAGTGACAGCCCTGCCATTCTGGAGGCTGCCAGAGGGTCCCATGGCCGTTCTCAGGGAGCGGACCGAGCAAGGCCATGTTTCTATGGAAGGCTTTATCCAGCTGCACCAACCCGTCATTTCATGCCCCAGACTGCTGAATATTAAATACACAGAAGAGCAACAGGAGAAAGATTTGGCCAGGATGATTTGATGAACCCCATCAAAAAAATGAGAAGAAAGAAAGCATGCTAGTCACAGCAAGAATTCCTATTTGGAGAAGGCGCAAGGCTGGCAGCAGCCTGAGGAGGGAGGTCACGTTATGCCCTGCGCCCCTTCTTTCTCTAAATCAATGATCCTAGAATCCATTTTACAGATGAGGAAACTGAGTCTTGTAGCAGTGAAGTAATTTGCCATAGATGGAGGCAGTAGGCAGGTCTGTTCCAATGGTTCCTTTTGGGCAGTCAAACATCGTGTGGGGCATGTTTATCACAGACAGAGAAATTTAGTGATTCCAACATGACTAATAAGGAAATATGCTTTGCATGATCATATATGTAGGTTATAACCTACATCAAATTGCTTACCATCTCAGGGAAGGGGGAGGAGAAGAGGGAAGGAGGGAATTTGGAATTCAAAATTTTAAAAAATGAACATCAAAAATTGTTATTACATGTAATTGGAGAAAATAAAATATTAAAAAAAAACCAAAAGAGGTTTAGTGACTCAGAATGAGGTCTTGGTTAGAGGGGAAAGCCTACTAAAAATCCTCTTTGCAAGCCTGAAAAGGTTGTATTTGACTTTTTAAAGTTCTCTGGCCCTGCTTAAAGTGTTCTGGTTTAGGTGGGAGGATGGATTGATCCATCCCTAATGGAGATGTCTGAGAAGCAGAGCCCAGCACACCTCCAAAGAAGGCAGGAGGGGCCTGGGAGGACACTGGATTTAAAGAGGCCTCTTCCTGGGCTCTCTCAGACATACCAGGAGGGCCTGGCTGGAGGCTCCTGCCCTGGCTCAGGGTCCCTTTCTTATGTCACTCTGCAGGCTGGTCCAGACCAAGAAAGTCCCCAAGCCATGGGCTTTTTCTTGTGTTGCCATTGTTTTTGGGGAAGGTGGAGATGCTGGGAAGGGGCACACACCAAGCCACCAGAACTGCAGAGCTGCCTGGATTAATTTCACAAACATATGAATGAAAAAAAATAACCTCATTCCAGTTGATCTAAAGGAAAGGATGGCTTAATTTTTTTAAAATATGGACCTAAACTTTCATTGGCCTTGGGATCTCTCACAGTGGAAATTCCCTCCACTTATGTGAACTGCAACTAGTCTCTAGCCTGTCAATCAATCATTGGATAAGCATTTATTAACTACCTCCTGTGGCAGCAAAAATAACAGAATCCCTGCCCTCAATGAGCTTTCATTCTATGTTTCAGAGGCAAAGAATTCAAAGTATAGAATAAAACAAAATATTGTCTGGGACAATGAGATGTGACGCGACCTGCTGTGGGTGACACAGCTTGGACATGTCAGTGGCAGGCTTTGGATGCTAGGCTTCCTGGCTCCAAGGCTGAGATGCCCTCCAGGACACCGCAAAAAATAGCCCTTTCAAATAATCCCATGCTGTAGACAGGAGGAAGGAAGCAACAAGGTGCCTTGGATCTGGAGTTAGATAGAGCCAGGTTCAGATCTTGACTCAGAAAGCTGTATGATGCTGGGTGATTCTCTGAGCGCCAGGCTCCTCATCTGTCAGTCCTGATGGCTTCAGAGGTCCCTTTTGGCTCTAAATCTGGGCTCCTGCAACATCTCAACTCTCCCTGAAATACTTTCAGAGTGAAATTGCCTTATTTCATATCTCAAGGATGCAGAGGAAACAGCTTTTCCTTCCGAAAGAGGTTTTTGGGCTCCTCTTTCCCCACTATTGGCCTGTAGTTCTCCAGAATTACTGGAGGGTACACAGCTCGGCTCGAAGCCAGGAAAATCTGAGTTCTAGATCTGCCTCAGACACATGTTGGCTGGGTGACCCTGGTAGGTGACTTAGCCTCTTAGATCTGGGCAAATCTCTAAGACAATAAGGTACAAATGAGCATCAGGCCCGAATCAATGGAAGGAATTTCTACGCTGAATATTTGTAAACCAGTGACTCACAGGTCTGGACCAAATTAAACAAAAAGGCAATTGGAGAGAGCTCTGGTAGTTGGCTCCCAACTCTGCCCAAAACAGGGATTGTTTTATCAGTTCACTGACTTCCACCCAATAATTCTTAAGGATATATTTGGTGCAAAATACCTTGTTAGTTGCTATAGATGGTACAAGGTTGTGAAAAATGGCATCACTACCATCAAAGTCAAGGGCAGCTAGGTGGCACCATAGTGGATACAGCACTGGGCCTGGAGTTGGGAAGACTTATCTTTATGCATTTAGATCTGGCCTCAAATACATACTAGCTGTGTGACCCTGGGCTAGTCACTTAACTCTATTTGCCTCAGTTTTCCCATCTGTAAAATAAGCTAGAGAAGAAAATGGCAAAACACTTCAGTATCTCTGCCAAGAAAATCCCAAATGGGGTCATAAAGGAGTCAGACATGACTGAAAATGACTGAACAGCAGCTACCATCAAGATCATAGGGGAGGGAACCAATTAAGGGAGGTAAGCAACAGGCACAGAGAACTCACATGCTACACCCTGTAGGTGATATACACAGAGTATTTGGGAAGTTCAGAGGAGGTACTATTTAAGCTGAGTCTCGAAGGATGGGTTGGGTTTTGGTGAATGAAAATCAACATAGTAAGTAGAAGGAATTTCCTGAGCAAAGTTGTAGACATGGAAGAGAGCTGAGATATCTGGGATGACTGACCATTTTCATTTTTATTAGGCTGTAGAATCTCCTTAGGGCATTAGAGGGAGATCAGGCTTTGCAGATAGGTCATTCTCTTAACACTGGTCTTTCCTGATGTTCTGTGGGATGTCACTAGTCCTAAGGCTGTGACAGAGGCATCCAATGGGCAGCTTCTCTAACCTTGCCACCAGCACACCCCTCCTGGCTCTCCCCTTGTCCCTCCTACCTGTGAAGGCGACTTTGGCCGGGCTGGTGCAGGAGAGGCAGGTGCCAGAGTGTGATTCGGACTAGCTACTGGGCTAGGCAGGGGGGAAGGCTCCTCTGGTGGTGATGGTGTCTTTGCGATGCGGAGAGGACCAGAGTCACTAGATAGAAACAGAGAAGTGAGCATGCCACAGCCTGAGCAGGAGCTGGGATTTTTTTTCTCTCTTTTTAAGCAAATACCAAAAATCAACCTTCATGAATCATGGTGATATAACTCACTTTCTTGTAGCCCTTTTAGGCTGTCCAAAGCACTTTCTTTCACAATAATCCTGAGAGGCTAGCAGTATAATCATTATCCTCAGTTTTCAGATGAGGAAACTGAGGCTCAAGAGCTTATACAATTAGCAAATATCATGGTTGAGTCCAGACCTCTAGGCTCCAAGTCTGGTGATTATTCCAATAGAGTCTAGTAATTCTTAACCAGGGGTCTGTGAATTTGTTATACGTGTGTGTGTGTGTGTGTGTGTGTGTGTACATATATATTTGATAGCTATATTTCAAGATAATCGGCTCCCTTTGTAATCCAATGCTTTATTTTATGCATTTAAAACACAATGCTGAGAAGGGGCCCAGGCGTTCTCCAGACTGTTGCCCAAGGAGACCAGGACAAAAAAAATATTTAGAAGTCCTGACCTAAAACATGGCGCCAGACACTTTAAACCATATTAAATGTAGCATCTCCTTTATCCTCATCTCTGAATTAAATTGAGGCTTTAGACCATAATACTTGACATCTTACAGGGCTCTGAGGTTTGCAAAGTGCTTTCATATTATCCCAAGGAAATCCCACAAAGCCCTTGTAAGGGAAATATGTTTTATTGCTATCACCTGTATATTAGAAGTGAAGAAATGGAGGCTTAGACAGGCAAAAACAATTTTCTTATAGTAATAAGTAAATGTTAGTGATGGGATTTGAACTCGGGTCTTCTGGACTCCTAGTTCAGTTCTCCCACCACTTCCTGCACTCACTTATTCCCTAAGTAGCACACATCACAAATTAGTAAAGATTTTGCCTTCCCAGTGTTTGGCCAGCTGTTGTTGGGTGAATGATGAAATGCCATAGTCAGATGGGCCACAGAAGTGTTGGGAAGTGACCATTCTCCTTAATTCTTCCTGTCTTCAGACTAGGGGGTTATGGGTCAAACCCAGTGGTCTGAAGTGCTCAGACTTCAAAGACATCACCCACTGACAAAGCTACTAAGAATGGTAGGCAGTTATCTACTAATGGCTATCACTAACAAGGACGCTGGGGGGCGCCCTTGGCTCTCTAGGGGTTTCTACGGATTTCACCTTAAGGGAAAAGCAGCTTTTTTGACCTAAGACAAAAGCACGTGTACGGTGCAGGAGTTAGTACAGACTCAGCAGGCTGAGGAAACTGAGTCTTCGTGACTTCAGGGAAAGCAAGCAAACACTGCCCATGATTGGGGATGCTAGCCATCAACCATGGCTGCTACAAGCCAAGCCCAAACGGATGCTTTGAGAAGGGTTTCTCAGAGCGCACTCACCACCTCTCTCTGGGGAGACATTGGGAAAATGAAAGAAGCATATGTCAGTAATGAGGGCTGACCCCTCCACGTTCTTCCACCCCTGAAATCAGCTTTTATTTGTTTCGCATATTTTTGTATTTATTTATCTGCATCCATGTGGTTTTTCCTTATAGAACGTAAACTCCCTGTGGACAGGGACTATTTCACTTTTGTCTTTGTAATCTCAGCACCCAGCCAGTGCCTGGCACACAGTAGGCACTTCATCAATACTTGCTAATGGATTTGTATCCCTACTACCAAGAGAATATAAGCTCCTTCAGGGCAGGACTGCTTCCATGTCATCTTTATATGCCCAAGGACTTACAGGCTTGGCACACAGTAGGCACTTAAATGCTTGTTGATTGATCTAATCTCAGTCAGCACAATGCTTGAGAAATGTGAACTGAATGAATGAATACAGGCTCTTTGAGGGCAGAGATTGCTTTATTTTAGCTTTTGTACCCCTAGTACACAGTAGGTACTTAAATGCTTAGCGATTGATTTCATGTAATTTGATAATATTTAAGTTTAAAAAGTAACAAGTTTTTGATCCCTTCTGTTTCTGGCGGGAAAAAAAAAGCAAGCTGTTGTGGATTTCCTCCCACCCTTCACTGGATACAATAATAATTGATATTAATGCTGGAGGGATTGTGGGAAGATAGATCCATTAATGCATTGTTTGTGGAGCTGTGAATGATTACAATCATTCTGGAAAACAATACGGAATCATGCGAATGAAGCCCAGGATTGATAAGAAGCAAAGTCCCTATAAACACCAAAATAGTAATAGGAACACTTTTTGTGGTAGCAAAGAATTAGAAACAAAGTAGATGCTCATTGATGGGGAATGATTAAGCAAACCATGGTAGAGGAATGTAATAGAAGATTATTGTGTGGTAAGAAACAATGAGTAATGAACACAGAGAATTATGGATTTATATGTACTGATGCAGAGTGAAGTCAGCAGAACCAAGGAAACAACACACACAGGAACAAAAAAAAAAAACGTACATGGAAAGAGCCACACCCAAACACCAAAAGTGAATGTCGCAAAATTACAAAGAACAAACACGACTCCAAATTGGGGGGGGGGATCCTCCAACTTCACCCACTCCTTTGCAGAGAGGGGGCTATGGGTGAGAAGCATTGCCCATGTTTCCAGGCTTTTTAGATGTATTGATTAGTTTTGCTAATTAAAAAAATCTTTGAAAAATATTTTTATATGGAATAGCTCTCTGAGGGAGATGGCACATTGGTCATCTGTTGATTCTCTCCAGTTTATCCTTTCCATATCTTATTTGTCCATAGCTGTCTGCATGTACTCTCCTCAATTAGACTATGAGTTCCATGACAGCAAAGACTTTTTGCCTTTCTTTGCATCCCTAGCATTTAGCACAGTGTCTGACATACAGTAGGTGCTTAATCAGTGCTTGTTGACTGACTCAGGATTGTAGCTTGTGGATCATATATCACAGAGAAAGACTAAGGAAACATTTCAGTCCAGCTCCCTCATCACCGAAAGGGCTTCAGTGGTGTGCTCAACATCACCCAGGTAGCCATGTCTGAAGTAGGATTTGAATCCGGATCCTCTTAGCTCAGATTCAGTGCTCTTGTTGTTTTTGCCTGAACCCTGTGACACAGGAAGGGACAGATGCCATCTTCAGAAGATGGGGACATTGTCATTATGGGCAGATGCTGCCTGTCCCTGCTGTATGGCGGACAGCTCTCTCTAGAACTGTCCTTAGTTCTGGAAGAGCTAAGGCATCGGTGGCAGAGGTGCTGATGTTTCACAGGGGCATTGTAGGTGAGAAAGGCTGCTGGTACATAACTGGGGGAGGCAGACTGGGTGCCATTTGGGCAGCAAAGTAGATACGCAGAAAGCGTGTTCGTTAGCCTGAGTACATGACTGGAGGTTAGCCAAGTCAAGCTCACTTGCTTTGACCTCGACCCTATGCCTTCCTATCTCCTCACGTTCACTAGCACTCCTTTTAAATCTCTTCCCCCTCTACTGGTGTCTTCCATACCATTTACAAAAATGGACAGAGCTCTCCCATCTTTAGAAACCTTCATATGAGCACAGCTTCCCTGACACATCAAACTCAAATGAGATATTTGTAAAGTACCTAGCCCAGGGCCTGGCACACAATAGGGGCTTCAGAAGTGCTTATTCCCCCCTCCCTCTTGTCATTTCCAAAGTGCTCCTCATTTTCATGGCCTAGACCCACTCATCTATTCTTGGGGTATCTACTTCCTCACTGTCATTTAGTTTTCAAGCCTGTGTAATATGGCTTGAACCCTACCCTTCGACTGAAAGGGCTCTTTCCAGGGTCACTAAGGCTCTCTTAACTGCCTAATCCAATGTCCTCTCACTCCTCAAATTTCCTGACCTCTTGGAAGCTTCTGACACTGCTGACTACCATGATCCTGCATCCTCTCTGTTCCCTTGTACCTCGACTCCCTGCTTTCTCTTGATCCCCCCCTTTACCTATCTGACTTCTCCTTCCCAGTCGTCTTCGCAGGGATGGAGGGAAGGCCTACCTTCCTGTCCAACCTGGGGAACATCTGGAGGGCCCAGCAGAAGCAGGCACAACAGGAAACCCTTCTCTCTCAAATTTCTTGCCAATCCTCCTTCCCTTTTTCCTGTCCTGTTTGCACACTGACTTCACATCCCCAGACCTGAAGAGGGAACCCAAAGATCTTGCACCATGCTAGTGGTGGGCCAGGCTCCCCTTGCTCTCCACTACTTGTTGAGTGGACACGGCTGTTCATGCCATTTTGTTATCAGTAACTACCATCTCTAGCAAGGCTTGCCAGGATTTAACCTGACATTGCATCCTTCAGATCCCCTGGCATCGTCATCTGACAATGCACCCCGAGTACCCCTGGGGCTTATTGTATGCCCTGTCACTGCAACTGCAGCACCACCAGACCCTATCATATCCCCTGCCAGGACCACCAGTCTCTATCATATACTCTGCTACTGGACCCTCCCTCAATTAGAATGGGAATTCCTTGAGAGGAGGAACTGTGTTGTATTCTTATTTCTATCCCCAAGTGCTAAGTGTGCACAGTAAGCCCTCCACGCATGCTTCCATTCACTCATTCACTCATCTGTTTATTCCTTCCTTCCTGTAATTTATGGTACCTCTATGGGATGTGATGTGAGAAAGAGACTTTCTAAATGGAGGAATAGTGTGAGCTCCATGAACTCTTGGTGTGGGGAAGCCCACAAGAATGTTCATGCCTTTCAACAAACACTTACCTAGGGGCTCCTTGGATGGTGAAGGCCTTGTCTGCGTGCTGCTCCCCCAGCTTGGTCATCACCTCATAAAGCTTGTGGCAGAGCTGAGGAGACAGAAGGTTCTTGTCCATTGGATGCAAATTATTCCCATCCTAACTTTAAAATCCTCATGTTTTCCTTTGAAAGCTAATGATTGAGGAACTACGCCTGGAGCACAGAACCAGCCTTTTTGCCTGGGGCCAGGCAGGTGGACATGGTTGCAAGATGATGGCACTGAGGCAGATCTAAAGCTGGGTATATAATGTGACTGGCACATAAGTTCTTGATAATAATTTTAAAAATTGAGCAATCAATGGATGTGGGTGCCCGAGCAATGGTGGCAGAGCAGTCTTCCTTGTGAAACTCATCTGCAGTGATGTGAGGGCCTCTGAGGGCTACTGAGGCAGCCAGAAGGGGGATGCTTGAAGCTAGTGCCCAGCATTCTTAATCTACTTTCTCATATATGAAATGAAGGGTTGGGAGAGGAGGCTTACCAAGGTCCCTCCAGCTCTATATCTAGATCTGTAAATCAGTGTAAAGCACAGTCCCCAATATATTTCTTTAGGAAACAGATGAGGAAGTTCTAAGAGGGGACCCAAATGCAGCGACGGGCTCGCTATATTAGGCACATCCTCTAAGTCTTCCAGGCAGAGAGCACTAATTAAGATGTATGCCCCCAATGCAAACATGCTTCAGTTAGAACAATGAAGAATTTCACCCAGTTAACAGAAAGACACATGATCCCAGGCACAGAAGATGCCTGTCCACCATGCATTTCACATGTGGAATGATCAATGTCACTTACCAGAGCGATTTCCTTATGGAACTTGGCCTCGAGGCTGGACACATTCTTGAAAGTATTGACATAAAAACCCACCCGCCTATGGGGAGGCAGGAAAGAGAGAAGAGAGAAGGTCTGAGAGAAGGGCCATTCATTAACCAGGGCACTTGTAAGGATTAAGGAAACATCTCAGTTACTCCATCTCCATCCAGGTTTTGGAAGAAAGCAAGGGACAAAATGAGGCTTTATGTTTCTGGATGTTTCTAATTTATTTTTAATGAAGCTCTTTTAAAAATGTTACATTAAAAGATTAATGTTGAATATCAATACAACCAGCTAAATTTACCTTACATATGGTATGTACATATATACATACATTTGTTTGATCTGTCTCTTCACAGACATAAAGAACTTCCAGTGAGAAAACCCCCTCCACCTTTGCAGATTTGTCTAGATAACTGAGAACTGAATTCTTTCCTATAATCACATTCTCAGGAGGGGCTATATTAATCTTTTAGCCTTGATTGGCTGAAAGATAACTAAGGCACAAAGAGCAGGGAATTTCAGTAGATACCTATTTGTAGAAATAGGGAGTTTTTGCAAACCCCCCTAAAGGGCATAGATTACTTTCTCTGAAAATCAATTAATTAATCATCAATTGATCAAAATGACAATATTAATTATTACGTATCAAGCATTGCATTAGACCCTGGGGATTCAAAGACAGAAGTCTCTGCCTTCTTGCCACTGACATTCTATCTGGGGCAACATGCAGACAAATGACTTTACCTAGACCACAAAGAAGGAAGCTCTTCTTGTAAATCAATGTTGAACTCTTCAAACACTTTCTGGGCTTTCTGAAACTCTTCTTCTGCCTAGAAGGAACAAAAGACTCTTTATTTCCACCTATTTAAAAGTGATGTAACCATGTTGATATAAAATAGCATCACCGGATAGGAGAGATTTGGGCTAGAGCTGTGTGCCATCCTGAATGCTTTTGGACAAAGTAGTGGGCTTACTAGTTTATCTGCTTCCTGAGATGCTAAAATTGTTTTTACAAAACTCATCATAAGTTAGGTTGGCTGGTTAGGTGGGGTAGCCTTCTTTGGCATCCTTGCTCCCCTGCTTTCCATGTGCCAGCTAGCCCATCAGATCAGAAAGTAAAGGATCTAACCAGAGGAGGCCTGACAGGAAACTGAAGAAAGAGCAAATTAAATTCAGTAAGTGCTTAAAATTGGCCCCTATTGTACATATCCCAGCCCCAAACTTGGTGTCCCCTCAATGCTAGATTAGTATATCAGACATTTTCACAGCTGAATAATGTCCTTCAACAGCTTAGTGATGGATACTCTAAATGTCTCAACCCAAAAATGTGTTGTAATGTGAGGAATAGGCTCATTTTCCACCAATGTGTTAGAAATGAGGTAAAGGTAAACCCAGCCTGGATTCTGCCTTGATTCCAAACAGATCTCTGTGGCTTTGTTCCCAACCACAATGCCATTCAGGTCTCAAGGGAAGCTGCCTGGGACCTCCCAGCACATCTTACCTTTGTGATGCGACTTTCATCTCGTCTTTTGGAGCTCTGCAGAGCTTCTAGGTGATGACGGGCACTGTCATAATCCACCAGCTTTCTGCTCCTCTTGGCGATGCGCATCTGCCAACAGAAGGAATTGTGGCCTTTACTGAAGCAATCAAGCCCCAGCAAAATGACAGACCCGGCCAACTCCTCTGTCTTCCAGGAGAAGCTGATGACCAGGGATGAGGGGGAGGAAGAGGCTGCAGGTTCCTTGAGGACTAAGGCTGCTTCATCTTTTGTCTTTGTATTTCCAGGGTAGACCATAGTGGTGTACTTAGTAAGTTCTCAGTAAAGGCTTGTGGGAGTGCATTGGATTGAAGGAGATGGAAAGGCAAGGCCATGGGCTTCAGTATCAGAGAACCAGAGAGTCAGAATGCTACAGAGGCTCCTCATTCAGCCCACAGAGGACCAAGAATGCCTTCTACCATACACCAGCCAATGGAACATCCAACCTTTGCTAGAAGACCTCCTCCAGTGAAGCAGAAGAAGCTGCTGCCTTCCAAGGCAGCTCATTGAATATTTCAATGGTTCTAAGTGTTGGGAAGATTTTCCTTCACTGTTGTTTCTAGTTCAGGGTCTGCTTGACCCAAGAACCTGAAGACAGTGACCATGTCTGCTCTAGGTCTGTTCTGGGCTAAACATCTATAAGTCTTTCAATGAACCCTTGTACAGAATGAACTCAAGATGACTTCCTCCTCTAGGATGCCCTCAAGTCAGCCAAAGTCCTTCCTGAAGCTTGATGCCTAGCCTCTAAACCCAGGCTTCAGCTGTGGACTGACCAGGGAGCCAGACAGCTGGTCCCCTTAGCCCCAGGCACTATACTTCTCTCAGACTAACATAGCATAAGATATTTTGGCTGTCATATGACATCATTGACTCATACTGAATTTGTAGTGCACCAGGACCCCCAGATCCTCTTCAGATACCCTTTTGCCTTGCTATGCCTTCCATATATCATCCCTGTGAAGTTGATTTTTTTTGGACCCAAGTACTCTGAAGCAGTATGACTTTAAGTGACAGGAAATGACCCCTACAAGACTGGAAATCATAATGACTTTCCACATTGATCTTTGTGCAGTACAGGAAGCTCTCTGAGGGCAGGACATATTACTTTGGCCTTCATATCCCCATTTCTTAGCACAATGCTTGGTACCTAAAGATAGTAAGCATTTAGCAAATGTTTAATAATTTGAATAGATGAAGCATCTGGAGGCATTTGTTTTTCACACTGAGATCTGGTTTGAGAAAAGCAAGGTAGTAACTGGATATTCCAATTCTAGTCACCTCCAGCATGTGCCTCTTATACACACATTAAGCCATATCCATTGAGAAATGGTTGCCTTTCCATAACATATGAAGGCAAGATATGATCTATGACCATGACCTAAGATTGGCTAGGGCAGAGAGACTGACAATAAGTTGATGGATGGTAATGAGCAAACCTCCACCCATCCACATTTTCCTGCAGTATTTTCCTGTTGAGGGCCAATCCTAAGAGTCTGATAAGGGTTTAAGATCGAAGGCAGAGTTTGACCTCTGCCCAAGCTTTTACCCAAAAGGGCTCACTGATTAAGTGGTATGGCTGTCCAATCCCTTCCTGGTTAGGAGGTCCCTGAGACATTCCTTCTCACTCTTTGAACCTTAGATTTACACATTCACTCCTCTATGCAGGTGGCACCAAGGCGCCTGGGAAAACCTAGGAAAATACAACCCAATCTAAGAACCCTGATAATGAGGAAATTTATGCTGTCACATCCTCAGCAGATGTTCTGGGGAGTATCTGACGGGGAGGACTCTTTGAAGTTAGGCTAGATTTTTTCTATATATCCTGTACCCTCAGATGAATAAACTGAGTCAGTAATTCTACTCTGCCTGGCCCATGTCATAAGTTATTTCACACCTCTCCGTTCGGTGTACAATCTGGTTGCGGGCAACATTTTCCTACAGACACTGCTCAACCTACCCAGACCCCCCTGCCCCACTTCCTGCTACTCTTATTTTCTGTCCTTTCTTTTCTCTTCCCACCTCCTAAGCACACCCAACCAGGGCTAATGGTGCAGAGCTTTGTGCCACAAGATCACAGATGCAAAGCAGGAAGGGACCTTAAAATTCATCTAGTTTGACATTTACAAAAGAGGAAACAAGCCTAGGGAGGGAAAGTGATTTTTCTAGGGTCACACAGGCAGGAAGGAGCAGGACAGGAATTTGAATCTAGAACCTATGCCTCCAAATCTAGTGTACTTCCCCAGCTTCATCCATAAACACTGCTCACACTTCATGACTATACCCAAATATAAGACATGGTGTTAAACAGGGTCTGAAAATGCTAGAAACTACTTAAAACCCAAAGCAGGAGGGGCAGCTAAGGCAGAATGAGACTCATGTTTAGTAACATGTCTACTGGGGCTTCAAGGGATCTAAATGGTCTTCGTCCCCTGCAAAGCAGCCCCCTCAGTTGGCCCTCAGCAGCAATAAGCCAGTGAGAATGCCATTTCTGAAAAGACCTTCAAAACCCTCCTGAACCTGCAGGATGTTCCTTCAAGCATCCCGAGAGGTGACCCACTTTCATTCTTCGAGGGAGGATTTGATTTTTGGAAGTAGCTGAAAAGGACTGGAGCCAAGTCTGATGAAGGCAGTGGGAGATCACACCAGGGTCTATTGTTTATGAGTAAAAAACAAAATGCGCCTGGGAAATAATCTTTTGGCTTGGTTTGCAAAGCAGCTGTAAAGTCCATTTGCAAAGGAGAGCTGCACACACTGTGAGGGGTAACATCAATGGAATAAGTCCGAGGTTCACAGGTTCAACAGATAAAGAGCTGGAGGAGCGCAAGAGGATATCTAGTCCAACCCCATCACTGTGCAAGTGGGGAAACTGAGACCCAGGGAAGTTAAGGGACTTGCTCAAGGTCACAGGGCTACAGTATTCAAATCCAGGATCTCTGACTCTAAATGTCTTGATTCTATTGCACTTAGCTGCCTCCTCCTCTTAGCAGAAGTAAATCCTTTTAGAGTTGGAAAGGACTTCAGCACCCATCTTGTCTAATCTGTACTTGGAAAAATATTCCTCCTGTGAGACACTCAATTCATGCTTGCTTAGTCTTTCCTTAAAGATCTCCAGTAAAGACAAATTCACCACCTCTCAACATGGGCCATTCCCCATTGTACGTATAGTTTGAATTATTAAGGACTTTTCCCTCTTAGAGAAAAAAATGCCTCAAGAGAGAGTGGGCAGCCCTTCCTTGGAACTCTGCAAGCAGTAGCTGGACCTCCACTTAGGGGAATGTCATTATGGGAGGTTAGCTTTCTGTATGGCTCAGACTAGCTAGACAATGATCTCACACTCCGTCTCACATTCTGGGAGTCTGTGAATGCACAAAAGCACAGAAGGCTGGGAAATTAACCTTTTTGCAACTTCCACCCACTATTCCAAGTTCTGACCTCTAGGGCCAAACAAAATGTTCCATATAACAGGCCTGCAAAAACTGGAAAGAAGCTGTCCTGACCTTTGTCTTCTCAACTTCTGGCTAAACATGGAAGTTTCTTCAACTGACCCTTGTGTGTCATTGACTCAAGGCCCTTCCTGGCTGCCCTCTTCTGATCCTCTCCAATTTCCCAATGTCCTCCTTCCACATCAGCACCTAGCACTGAGCATAATATCCGTGAGTGGTCTGACTGGGCCAGAGGACAAAGGCCCCATCACCTCCTTCTTTCTGGATTCTCTGCTTCTCTTAATGTCATCCACAATGGTCTCAGCTGAGTTGGTGGCCACATCTTACTGATAATTCACAATGAGTCATGCATTAGAGCCCTCCAATTATTTTCAGAAATAAGGCCATCTATCCATTCCTTCTCTGTCTTATCCTTGGGATGGTGATCATTTTTAAATCAAACATAAAACTTGACATTTATCTTAATGCATTTCCCCTCATTTGGACTTCTAAACTCTACTTCATTTGTTCCTAAAATCTGTTTCATAGGTTCTGCTTCCCATCTTGGACTCTAGGGCTTTCTTCAAAGCATCTGCCATCTAGGGCAGAGGCCAGGAAATGTTATCTTATTTTTTTACAAGAAGCACTCAGCTTTTTCCTTCAGTTAAGCTCAATTAAAACTTCTTGGCATTTCCATCTGCTCAGTAGCCTTCTGCCCAAAGAACACAAATGAGCCTGTTTAAAAGGGAACCACCATAGCTGCCCATTGGAAGAGTGTGTCTTGGCACGCCCCCACCAAAACATCTTTAGTGGCTGGTGCCCAGGAGCCAAGACAGGCTCACAGAGACCTTTGCCAAGAAGTGCTCCTGGCTTCCCTGGCTGAACCAGGCTGTTGACAAGTCTGTTCCATTTGAAAATACGGATTTGGTTGCCGGTTGCCTTATCCTGCAGAGCTGAGCTGGCTGCTCCACCCATCCCATCTGGCAAAACAAGGCAAAGCAGCAACCCCTGAGGAGCCCTGAGTCACCGTCCTTACCAATGCCCTGGAATAAATATTTTGAAAGTTGCCTGAGGTTTCAGCAGCATGTTCCCCGTTGACTGCAATGGGAATCACGGTGTTGGGTTTTGAAAAATCTCCACTCAAGATCTTAAGTCATAATTCTGTGCCACACCTCCAACCCACTCATTCAGTCACTGTGGAATAAGTGAGACTTGGGCCTGGGGTGCAGAAGCGCTGATCAGTATACTTACTGCATTATTTCAGACAATGCACCATTTCAGCTATGTGCTCTCCCTCTGCTGATACAAATAGAGGCCCCTCCAGTGATACCAACTGGCTTCATGAATGACTGAAGCTGACAGAAACTATTGCTTGGCAGCCAGGGTCTGGGTGGCAGACCTCTACATGCTCAGATAGGTTGGTGGAGGAGTTAAACAGATTCAGGGCAGGGTCCATGAGACCTGGGAAGGCCCAAGGAGTTGAACACGAAACTCTTCCACGGTATTTCCCATGGTCAGCTTTCTTCTAAGAATCTATTGTTACAGAGACAGCTTGGCTTACAGACAGGAAGATCTGGGTTCAGGTCCTGCCTCTGACACATCTTGTCTGTGTGACCCTAGATAAGTCACCTAATGTCTCCATGCTCTAGGTAACTTTAAGAATCTAAGTCACAGATCAGTTCAGCTCTTGATCTGCATTGAGAGAAGTTTCCCTGCTGGGAAGTCCTCATATTAATGAGATCAAACAAAAACTATTTTGGAAAACAAAGCAAGCATCCCTAGGATACAGGATGGGAAGAGGTACGGTTCTTGAGGAATCTCTCTCACGGCATGGAGAAAGTGTGGGCCACTGGAGAGAATAAAGGATTTGGACTCAGACAAGTGAAATCCCAGCTGGGCCACTTCCTATCTGTGTGACCTTGGGCAAGTCAGTCAGTCCCCTTACCTCTTGGCTGCAGGAGGGAAAGAGGGGATTAAGCTCTATGACCTCATCTGACTTATAAAAACTGCTTTGTGATCGATGAGCTTGGCCAAAAGCCCATAGGATGCTATCACAGGGGCAAAGAGTCCAGTGAGGAGCAGGTGAATGCAGAGCCAGCAGAGACCCCATCAAGGCACCCAGAGGATATACAGAGTCACTGCTCTGAAAGCACAGCAAGGTTGTTATGGAGGTGACATATCATCTCTAGCTCAGCTGCAGTAAATAACAACAGCCTGATGTGTGTGTGTGTGACATTTGAAGAGAGGAAAGGAAGTGAGATGCGGGGAGGGAGGGAAGGAGGAAGGGATGAGAGGCAGGAATGAATAATGAATGAAAGCATAAAGATTTACTCAGCTCTTACTATATTCCATGTGCTGTGCTAAGTTCTAGAAGCACATAGAAAAATTAGATAGTCCCTGTCTTCAGGGAGCTTATGTTCTAACAGGGGAAGAGCAGGATATGAAATCGTCAACGTGTGGTGCTCTGTCTACCAGGGGAGGATATGCACATGCAAATGGTCCAGCCCTACGGCTCTAAGCAGGAGCTTCCCAGGCTGGTGTCCTTCCTAGGACAAGGGTTACCTCTGAGGTTCTGGAAAACCCTCTTTGCTGTGTGTCGTCTACATTTCCCACCTCAGGGGCATTTCTAACACAGCTGCTTAACCTGTATGGACAAGGCTGGGTTTCACCGCCCTCCTCCCCCCAGGCTCTGGGGCTCCCTCTGGTGGGGATGTTTGTTGAGAGGTAGCAAATGTCCAGAAAGGAAGTCAGTCACAGATTTACAGCCAGGAGGAGCCTCAGAGGCTATTTCAGCCAAGCCCCTCACTTTATAGAAGAAGAAACTGAGAGCCAATGAGATTAAGTGATCTACCCAAGGTCTCAGAGGCAGGAAGAAGCAGAGCCAGGTTTTGAATCCAAGGCCTCTGATTTTAAGTCCAGTGCTCTTTCTGTGGAGAAGTATTGAGGAGAATACGTAATTCATCCTCTAGACGATTATCCTGCTGAACTACCAAGGCTTAGTGCTTAGCATACTGCAGGTGTTTAATACATGCTTATTGACTGATTTATTGGTACCCCACAAATTGGCTGCGTTGATCTTCAAGCGATCTATCCAGAGCCAGGAATAATGAGCATGGAATCAAATGGAGGGTGGGAAATCCTCCACTAAAGCCTTCTCCTGATGCCTCACCATGGAGTGGAACTGACTGTGGATTCTCAAGAGCCATCCCCCAGAAATTCAAGATCTGGTGGGATCTACCAGCCTAGAAAAGCTTTAAGAATGGACTTATAGATGGCCTGAATGTTGGCTACCATATGGATCATTCCAGCTAAGTTATCATAAGGAGGAAGTTGGGTGGCTCCATGGATAGAGCCCTGGGCCTGGAGTCAGGAAGACCTGAGTTAAAATCTGGCTCAGATGCATACTAGCTGTGTGACCCTGGGCAAGTCACTTAACCTCTGTTTGCCTTAATTCACTGGAGAAGGAAATGGCAAACCATTCCAGTATCTTTGCCAAGAAAGCCCCATGGACAGTATGGTCCATGGGGTCATGAGGAGCTGGATGTGACTGAAGAACAACAAATTAGCAGAGGCTCATCACTGATCCATTGATACTGGCCTCCTGACCAGTCTATGGAAGAAGACCCTCCACCTCCTGGCTCAAGACATTCTCTCTGGCTATCCCCCATGCCTGGAAAGTCCACCCTCCTCTTCTCCAAGTACTGACCTCCATGGCTTCCTTTAAGTCCCAACTAAAAGCCTACCTTCTACAGGAAGTCTTCTCCAATTTCTAGTACCTTCCTGTTGGTAATTGTTGCCTATTTTATATGGCTTGCTTTGTATATATTTGTTTGTATCTTGTCTCCCCTACTGGATTGTAAGCTCCTTGAAGCCAAGGATTATCTTTTTCCTCTTTTTGTATTCCCAGTGCTTATCAAAGTGCCAAGCACACAGTAGGCACTTAATAAATGTTTATTGATTGATTGAAGACTTTGGTCACTGGAGAATAAATCTTTTAGCCACAGCAACCAGTGAAATTTTCTACTAAGGAACCGTGGTGGTTGGAATATGGAGGGTGGAGACTATACTAAGATGTGTTTTAGAGAAGGGAGTAGCCACACTGAGAAGACTCCAGCTTCCTGAAGTCTAAGTGCTTGTGGGCCATCCTGGTTTCCTTTTACTGTCTGTATGGGCAGCATGCACCTGTGCCTGTCAACGGCATCTATCCAAGATGGCAGAATTCTGGAGGGGAAGGTCAGTGTCCATGGGACTTCCTTTGGGCCACTCCCCAGCAATTTGCTGCATAACAAACAGATGAAGACACCAAGGTAGAGAAGTCTCGTACTGGTTGCCCAGACCTGAAGACACTCAGCTTCTTCGCCTCCTCAGCTCCAATTACTTTCAATCTACTTACCATTTTTGTGTAGCAACTCTCAGGGCAAACAGAGCATTAACACAATTGAAAAGATAATTATTGGGAGGTCACGTTATGGATGCTGTGACTGGCCTAATCACAAGCTCAGTTCTAGAGCTGGAAGGGACCTCAGAGGCCATTTAGGCTAACTACCTTATTTTATAGAGGGAGAAACTGAGGCTTAGATGAGGGGATTGCCCGAGGTCAGACTGGCAGTGAGACAAAGCCAGGATGTGAACTCACGTGCTCTAAGTCTAAATCCAGCCCTCTTCCCATGGAGAAGAGGGAAAGAGGAACATAAATAATTCATAAGAGTGGTAACAATCCTGCTGAATTATAGGCACTTAATAGCAAGGCAGTGTGGTGTAGTGGGTAAGGCTCTGGCTTGGTCTATGGCTTTATGTTTCTGAGCTCAAAAAGCCTCCTCACAAGCAGCTGAAGCTCCAGGGGATGAAATGAAGGAGAAAATGAGATTTCTTGAGCCACAGTGCATGGTAAGCTGTCACCGGGCAGGGGACCCAGGCTGGAGGCAATTCCTGCTTTTTCTGTTTTGCCTCTGAGGACATGGTCTATTTCTTCCCCTTCTGTCCCCTCCACCTACCCCACCCCATCATGCTTCTCTCCCCTGGGATCAGGAGCCATTTCGTTCCTCCTCCCCCTTAGGAAAACAGGGTACAGTACTTTGATGTCAGGAAACTGGCCCAGGTATGTATCCAGAGTGAGTAAGGACCCATCCACTAGTTTTTGATGGAAGTCTTCCCAGAGCACATCACATTTCTGAAAGAGAGAAGAAGAGAGAGGTCACAGTCAGATTGTTCTAACTGGATTCCTCTCCCAAAACTGAGAATCAAGGGAAACATCTGAAAGAACCTGGAAAAATAGCTACTTAAGCATGACTTCCCTAGATGCCAGGATGCTGCACCTTAAAAAAGATATGGATGATTTAATACTGCAATTAATTTTAAACATGTTTTGGCTACCAGTTCCCATGCATAATTCAATCCATCTAATTTGTCAGTTACAGAAAGGGGGCTTATAAGCTTTGGAATTCCTAAATAACTTGTTGGTTTATAAAGTAATTCCCTCACTTTCTTCACGCTAGTCCTGTCAGGCTTGTAGTGTACAATTACTGTGCCCATTTTTTAGATGAAGAAGAGGAGACTTAGAGGGGTCAAGTGACTTGTTCAAGGTGAGTGGCAGAGCTGTGATTCTGACTTAGGTCTTCTGACTTCCCGGTGCCTTTGCCATGGCCCCACACTGCTTTTCTTTCTTTTCAAATCACATTTCATCTGATGTACAAACACCAGAGGCCTCAGAAAGGGTCTGGATCATGCAACATGGCTTTTCTGGTAGGGAAGATAGCAAATGAAAACAGCTCAGCAGCTCCTCTCAAAGAGTTCTTGGCAGTCAGTCACAGCCGCCTCAGCCAACAGAGAGGCAGCCCTTTGTAGAGGATGGTATGGAGGATCAGAGCTAAGCTGGGAGGAAGATATACATGTATGGGGGGAGTGGAAGGGGCAGGGCTTGCTGATTGAATTGATCAGGGTCTTTCATGAGCTCATTTTGAAAGATGAGGCTGCAGGATGGTCCTCAGACATACTTAGATCCCCACATACCAACAAAAGGACAGCTCCCTTTAATATTCTATAACTGATTGGAAGCTCATGCAGAGACGAATGGGTTGAGTGTTGGACTGGAAGCCAGAAAGACCTGGGTTCAAATCCAACCTCCAGACACTGGTGGTTGTATGACCTTGGACTAGTCACTTATATTAACTGGGCCTCAGTTTCACCATCTGTAAAATGGGAGGGAGGGACTCAATGACCTTTAAGTTCCCTTTAAGTGCTAGAACACAGATTCTTAACCAGAAATGAATACACTTTTTTTTGTGTGTGTGTGAGGCAATAGGGGTTAAGTAGCTTGCCTAGGGTCACACAGCTAGTGTCAAGTATCTGAGGCTACATTTGAACTCAGGTCCTCCTGACTCCAGGGCCGATGCTCTATCCACTGCGCCACCTAGCTGCCCCAAATCAATACACTTTTTAAAAGATATATTTTGATAGCTGTATTTCAGTAGAATTGGTTTTCAATGTATTTTTTCACTGAAAAACATCGTTCTGAGAAGAGGTCCATGCGTACCACCACCCCGCCAGAGGGGTCCATGGCACAATAGCTGGAATTTAAAGAGCACTTTAATATTTAGAAAGCACTTTACAAATGTGATCACATTTGGTCCTCGCAACAACCTTGTGAAGTAGATGCTGTTACGATCTTCATTTTCTAGATGAAGACACTAAGGCAGGTAGAGGTTAAGTGACTTGCCCAGCGTCACACAGCAATTAAGTGTCTGAGGCCAGATTTGAACTTAGGTCTTCCTGACTCTAGGTCTGCTGTGCCACGTAGGCACCTAACACAAAAAATGATCAAGACCCCCTGCTCTAGACCTATGAGTCTCTCAATTTCTACTCCCACCCATGCGGCACAGTACAGGATGCAGACCTAGGCTAAATCAGAACCCTCTGGAGATAGTGACACATCTGTGGAGAGATGAGGAGTGTTTTCATTCCATGTGCCTTCACAGTAGCTGATCTTCAGAGTTGTAGAGACCCAAGGTCCAGAAGGGGCTCAGACCTCATTTCCAGAGGTGCGTCTTTCTCATGGAAATCTGAGTATACTTACTCAGCCGGGTCTAACATCATAGCATCTCTGGAGATGAGAACTTGCTCCATTCTTTCTTTTAAAGGGCAAATCTCATTCTTGCTAATGATGCCTTGCCTTTATCACAGCCTCCCAAAGAAGCTGCTGTGCCAGCGGGTTCTTAAACCACCCACATCAGCCAGGGAGCTCAGGCAAGAACGAAAGGTATTTAACAACTGAATTTGCAAACGCTGTGTGTCTGGAGACCAGCTTTTGCCAAATGCATACCCTGGAATTTTCCACAAGCTGGAATGGAGCCCGAAAGCTCTTGCCACAGTCATGAGTTTCTCATTTCATTGCCTCTGTCAACCTTTCCTGAGGATCAAGGTCATCTAGATTGCAGGATTTCAAAGGAAGCCAGACCATTGACAGCAGATCTTTCAGCTCCGTCTCTTACACTGCCCCTAGAGCTCTGGCTGCTTAAAAATGCTTTAGGGTGGCCATCTCACATGAGGCAAAGAAGATGACAGTTGTCAGAGGCCTCCCCTGATGTTATTAGAACCCTGGATTTGAGGCCTCCTTTTCACTTCCCTTTGACAAATGCTTCCTCCATGCCTAACGTTGGTGATGGTGGGGCAAAGAGAAAGGAGAGTTGATTAAGCCTTCACTTACAATCTAGAAAAAAGGGTAAGATATGAAGACACATGACTGATAGCAGGAACTTGGAAGGTACAAGAAAGAGCAGAAGAGAGAACATTTCCACCAGGAAGGGGTCAGGGACTCAGACAGGGCTTTGTGGAGAAGGGATCACTAGAACCAACCACTGAGGCATCATGGATCCCAAATCTGGAATGGACCTTTGAGGCCATGCCCATCAAGGTTAAGTGACTTGCCCAAGATCACACAGATAGTAAGTGTCGAAGGTGAGATTTGAACCTAGGTCCTCTGGCTCCAGAACCAAGGCTTTTTTTTTTCACTGTAGAATGATGCCTTCCTTGTTCAGGAGATAATAGAGGTCTGAAATAGGACAGTAGCAATGTGACCAGAAGGAAGAAAATAATTGCAGGGTATCTCAGAGCCAGAACAGATAGGATTTGGTGACTCAGTGGGTATGCAAAGTTTTAAAGATGGAATTGAAGATGCCTTGAAGTATCAAGCTAAATGACTCGGAGGATGGTGCCACCTTTACCAGGCAAGGAAGATGCTGGCCTCATGGAAGATGGTGAGAATTCCTTCTTAATGTGTTGAGTTAGAGGTTCCAGGGGACATCAAGGTAGAGACGCTGGGCAGGTGCTTGGAAAGGTGGGTCTGGAGCTTAGAATTGATGCCAAGTTTGGAAATACAACATTGTGAGTTATCCACATCCAAGTTGGAACTGAATCCATGGAAGTGGCTGAGATGACCATGGAGGAGACACAGAGAGGGATGAGTTAAATGGCCAAGATGGAACCTGGGAGAATGTTTGCATTTAGTGGGAGGAGAAGGCAGAGGAAGGAAGTCAGCAAAGCAGCCAAGTCTCGCTGCCCTTTTTCTAGACGTCCTTCGGGGCTGGCCTGACTCACTGGGGGAGGAGACAGCTGTCTCTGTGGCACAGTTTGGGGATCCAGGAAATGAACAGACCAGCAAATAAACACATATATCTTCAACTACTAGCTGATGTATGAAATTCCCCTAAATACTGAGAACATCTTTTATTCCATTAGGCCCTGGGAGGGATGACATGGACTGAAATTCACAACAAGCATAAATGACTAGAATCAGACTCTTTCCATTTTGATGGGTGTATGGAGGGAATACAGAGAGTTTGTGAAGTCTAAGGACTGGAGAAGGAAACATATGGAGAGAAAAGTCCAAAGGAAGGCTATGCTAGGACAAAGAGCACATGCAGAAATGTTTAATAAAAGGGATGTGGAGTCAGGTGGTGTAGGTTTAAATCCTTCTTTTGACACCTAATAGCTGTGTGTTCTCTGAGCTTCAGTCAGTTGACTACCATTGATTAAGCACCCACTATGTACCAGGCACTGGGTTAAGCACTGGGGGTACAAAGAGAGGTGAAAGGTAGTCCCTGCTCTCAAAGAGCTCACAGTCTAATGGGGAGGCAACCTGAAAGCAGCTAGGCAGAAACAGGTTACATAACAGGGTAAACTGGAGATAATCTCAGAGGGAAGGCACCAGGATTAAGGGGATTTGGGACAAACAAAACAGTCCCTGCCCTAAAGAAATTTATGTTTTACAAGGGAGTAGTGTTGAGGTCTGGGGATACAACATACATACAGGTAAATAAAAAGTCCAGACAGGGAATACAAAGTCATTTCAAGGAGACAGCATGAAGGCCTGGGAGAAATCCATCAATACCTGGGTGTGAGCAGGCACCTGAGTTGCTCTGAAGGGAGAAAATGATTGTTCACAGGGAGATGAAGAGGGAATGAGGACACAAGGGCCACCTATGCAAAGGCATGGGGGGAGGGGCGAACGCACTGCTGTGCATGAGGAACAGCCAGCAGCCCAGCTTGACTGGAACAGAGGGAAGTAATGGGAGCTAAGGCCAGAGAGGTAGGCGGGAGACAGGCTGTGGAAGGCTTTCGATGCCAGGCTGAGGGTCTTGTATCTCAGGCTGAAGCCAACAGTGCCAGCTTTTGAGCTACATTTGGTAGCTATGTGGAAGATGGAGGGAGGAGGGTTTGGGAGGAGGGACCAATTAAGAAGCTATTGCAATAGTCCAAGCAAAAGGTGATGGGGTGGGGATGGGTGAGGGAAGGGAACAATCGTTTGTATGGCACCTACTATGTTTGAGGCACTGTGCTAAAAGTTTTACAAATATTATCTCATCTGGACCTCACAACAACCCTTCAAGGTTGGTGCGATTATTATCTCTGTTTTACAGATGAGGAAATGAAGGCAGATAGAGGTTAAGTGCCCAGGGTCACATAGCCAGTAAGTGTCTGGGGCCCATTTGAACTCGAGTGCACCACCTAATTGGCTGCTAAGTAGGGCTTCAACAGGGACCGTGGATGGATGCTGAAGGTATTGGCACTTGACTGGCTATGGAGAGTGGGAACAGGTGGCTTTGAGGTTGCAGACTTGGAAGGACGGTGCTCCTCCAGTGGAGATAGGAAGCTGGGAGGATGGATGAGTTTTGTGGGAGGAGACATAACAAATTCCCTTTGGGATGCATTGAGTTTGAGATGCCCGCAACCAGGCAGAGCTGTCCCAAACTTCAGAGAATAGCATAAGGTAGAAAAAAGAATGTCCTTTATTCTGAAGATGAAAAATGACGCGGAAGCTCCAGTTTCCCTCCAAAGCCACTTGAGAATCATCTTCAAGTCTCCCAGAAAGTTGGGAATGGTCCAGATTGAATTCACCTGCCCTGCCTTCTAGGTATATTGTTTCACATTATCATTAAAGCCCCAGAATGGTCAGAGTAGGATGGGGTCCTCATCCTGCACTCATAGCTTGTGAGGTTCATAGGCGGTGTTTCCCTGGGCTCCCCCTCCACAGCTCTCACCTCGCCCACCATCTTCACATCCTCACGTCCATACCAGTCTGGCTCATAGACTTCGTGGAGGGACTCTGTCAGTTTCATTGAAGCCTCTTGCATGCCTGTTGGGTGAAAAAAAAGGACAAATGTTTTCAAAGAAAGTCCAGACTGATTCTTCCTTACCAGGTCTGCCTACCCTGAGTTTTAGGAAATCAGATAAAAATCCCAAAGAGTTGCTGATTCCTTAAATAAGCATCATTCTGAAAGAATCCTGATACTATTCCAAGGGGATGGGAGTGAGGTGGCATAAAGGTTAGGATGCTGTACTTGAAGTCAGAAAGACCTGGGTTCAAATCCTCCCTCAGACACTTCTCAGCTGTGAGACCTTGGGCACTTCATTTAACTTCTCTGAGACTCATTTTCCTTCTCTGTAAAATGAGGACAATAATAGGGCCAACTTCTCATGCTGTTGTGAGGATTAATGACGTTGCTCATGTAAAACGATCTGCTCACTTCCGAGATCTCTGCATACTTCAGCTTCTTTGGTTTCTCTGACAGGCTCTAAGGGCTCATTTACATTTCTTAATGCTATTCTGAGTTAAGGTCTCTTTTGCAGCCAAAGATAACTAACTAACTCGATTCTCTATTCACCAAACTCAGAGAATTTAGAGCTGGGGAGGACCTTAGGGATCATCTGGCTCAGGCCCCTTATTTTACAAAACAGGAAACTGAGGCTAGGAGCAGTGGTGTGACTCACTCAATGTGAGCAGCAGAGGAAGCATTTGAACCCAGGTTCTCCAACTCTACTGTGTGACATTGACTCAAGCCATCTTTGGGTGCAAGGCTGGGGCCAATGATTCACTCCTACTCGTCATCTTCATCGATCTCAGGGGGTACACTGGTGTTGTCAAAAAGCCCTCAAAACAAAGTTAATTCTGATTTGCTTTAATTATAACAATAAACCGTGCATCAGTTTTAAGAAGAGGGGTGACAAAACCAAGCCCACACAAAGACTCTGCAGAGCTGGGATGCTTTGTGCTAAAATAAATAGGCGAAAAGAAAGGACTGGAGTGTCATCACTTCAGACAGAGGAAGCTTAGAGGCTGTCTAAGGCAACATCCTCATTCCAGAAATGAGGAAACTGAAGCCCAGAGACCGTGAATGACTTGCCCAAAGTCACACGGGCAGTGATGGTGAAGCCCGGATTTGAACCCAGAGCATAGGATTATAGATTCAAAGTTGGAGGAGATTGGAACCCAGGCTCTCTGCCTCTAAATCCAGACCCTTTTCTAACTTGCCTCGATGCTTCAGAGTACCATTTTATTTTATTTCAACAGAAACCATGAGAATCATGTATTGCTGTTCAGAGAGCTGGAGCTCTCCAATCCCTGTTGAAGGGTTGAGAACTTTTGCTGGGCTCACCTCAAGCAGGGGCTGCATGGCCCCTTGCCTGCTAGGTTGTAGATGGGAAATAGAAGAAGCAGCAGGAAAGGGACCTGAAATTTCAGTGAGGAGGCACAGCAGCTCATGAGGCTGAGCCTGACAACAGCTTGACAGTGGGCTGCAAACCGAGCAGCCTACTAAAGAACGTAAGAAAATCTTGGAAAACTGTCATCTGTCCTTGGGCTGAGCAAATAGGACTGGAGTACAGGTTTGAAGCCTGAAAAAAACACATTGTCTATCTATTTATCTATCTGTCTATCTATCATTCTCTCTGTAGATAGATAGATAGATAGATAAATATAGTTTAGTCATTTTCAGTTGAGTCTAAGTCTTCGTGACCACATTTGAGGTTTTCTTGCCAAAGATACTGGAGTGTTTTGCCATCTTCTTCTCCAGCTTATTTGACAGATGAGGAAACTGAGGCAAACAGGGTTAGGTGACTTACCTAGGGTCACACAGCTAGTTGTCTGAGGCTGGATTTGAACTCAGGTCTTCTTGACTATAGGCCCAGTTCTCTATCCACTATACTACCTAGGTGCCCCTCACTGGGTATATCAGGGCTATTTTTATTTGAGGAAAGTATTATCTCTTTCAAGCTGCAGAGATAGTGGGGAAAAAAGCACGACTGCACACATAAATCCAGAATTTATTTCTCCTTTGAGTTTGTCACTTTGGTAATTTGTTTGGGGAGGATAAAGTTTTCACTGACTTCCCTTCTCATGCCTGGCCAGGGTGGGATGATCAGTTTTCATGCAGCATTCGATGTGGTCAGGGGCTCAGTTTGGGCAGAAGGCACCAGTCTGCCCATGTGAAACAATCTCTCTCCATGTGCGGAGCGAAGGGATGTGAGAAGCAGAGGCTCAGATGGAAAGACGGCTCCCCAGAAGTCATCAGTTCTGATCTTCTTAGGCTTGCATTTGGTTCTATCAGCGGCCATTCTTTGCGGGCACAATTGTTCAACTTGGATTTAGTCGAAGGATCACAAATTATAGTGGGATGGAAACACATTTCATATGTTCCTAATTAGACCTATTTTATCATGTGGGGACTTACTGACTATTCAGAGACTATTAGATGGATCATCATTGACACGGAAAAGGAATTCTACCCAAGTAGAGCCAGTACAGATTGAATTTAAGGCCACCAGGTGGTGCAGCAGACAGCCAGGAGGCTTGGAGTCAGAAAGATCTGAATTCAAAATGGCAGCAGACACCACTAGCTGCAAGATCCTGGGCAAGTCACTTAACCTCTTGGCCTCAATTTCATCATTGGTCAAATGGGAAAAACAACATCTACCTCACAAAGTTGTTATGGGGATCAAAAAACTGACAGCTATCATTACTATTCCAGGCAGTTAGGTAGTGCAGTACAGAGAGGAACCTGAAGTCAGGAAGACGAGTTCAAATCTGGCCTCAGATGCTTACTGGCTATGTGACCCTAGGCAAGTCACTTAACCTCAGTTTGCCTTAATCCACTGGAGAAGGAAATGGCAAACCCCTCCAGTGTCCCTGCCAAGAAAACCCCACAGACAGTATTGACATGCTGTGGTCCATGGCATCACGAAATCGGACATGACTTAACAACATATGCATATGTGAATCTATGAACTTTACATTTATGCCATAGATATTTTAAAGGTATTGTCTTCCCAATTAGAAAACAAGTTCTTCATTGGTGAAGGTGAGAACGTAGCATTCATCAAGTATCTGCTATGTGCCAGGCACTGTGCTAAGAACAGTACAGATGTCATTTCAGCTGTTCCTTAAAACAACTTGTGAGGGAGGTGCTATTATGACCTCCCTTTCATAAATCAGGAAACTGAGGCAGACAGTGGTTAAATGACTTGCCCCGGGTTACAGAGCTAGTAAGTGTCAGAGGCTGGAAGTAAACTTACTGGACAACTAATAGCCGATCCCCTCACTTTGCCGATGAGGAAACTGAGGCAGACGGTAATTAGGTGACTTGTCTACAGCCATGCAGCTAATAAATGTCTGAGGTTGGATTTAAACTCAGGTCTTCCTGACTCCAGGCCCAGCATTTTATCCACTGAGCCACCTAGCTGCCTCCATATTATATATATAAAGTAATTAAATACAAGGTAGTTTGGGAAGGGGCACTAGCCTTTGGGGGGATCAAGAAAGAGTTCATGAAGCTGCTGCTGCTTAGTAGCATCTTAGAGGAAGGACAGACTCTACAAGAATCTATGTTCCAGAGTAAGGGATATGGGCATGGAATAGCTATTCTAGATGGGTGATCTGGACAATTATATCCAGAATATTATGGAATTTAGGGTGGGAATGGTTAAGAACAGAATTACAGAAGAGTCGGAAGGGACCCCAAAGTTCACCTGCTCCATCCTGTGCCTGAACAAGAATCCTATATATAGCCAAACCAAGTGGGCATCACCTTTGTTTGAGGACATCCAGTGAGGAGTGGAAACTCAGAAATGGCTTCCCTTCTCAAAAGATAGGACCCCTGTCTGGTCTTTAATATGGGTGTAGTCTCAATGACAACCTCTCCCTGTCCTTTGGATAACTATATTTTTTTCTAAAATGTATACTTTCCTCTATACTTCAGCAGTGAGTTAGTAAATATTTAATACTTCCAGAGAGTTGTGATTTCAGCAATGGAGACCACCTTACATCGGTGGAGATCACAACTTTGCAAGCCTTCAGGTGCTGGATCTTTGTGGGCTGCTATGGCCCAAATATCTCTCACCTGGAGACTGCCTTTCTGAGACTGAGCAGGTCTACGTGTCAGTGGGCGAGTTGGCAGACAGGGCATTCCTGGGTCCCTCCTCAAAGCCTTCCTAGCTTGGTGGGACGTGGCAGTGCAGCTTCCTAATGCCTCCTCCATGTCACAATGAGTGGGCCATAGACTCAATTCAGATAAAAGAGCACCCTGGATATTGGGTCAGAGGGGCCGCATTCAAATCCTGGTTCAGCCACCTGTGTGACCTCAGGCAACTGCTTCACCTCTCCTGGCTTGCTGCCTCCTCTAAATGAGCATGTGGGACTAGATAGTGTCTAAGGGCCCTTCCAGCCCTCAATTTGTGATTCTATCACTTCTGTGACTTCTCTGGGCCTCGGCTTCCTCATCTGTTCAATGAAAGGGTCACAAAGGTCTAAAGTCCCTTCCAGCTTTCTAGGGTCCTTTGAAGACAGTAGCAACAACAGAAAAAAGCCCATTTTTAAAGGTTGGAATGAACATGGATGCTATCTAAGGCATTCATTGGGGCTTCTAAGGTGACTGATACCTCTACCCTCAACCCCCAATCACATCTTCAGCCTATCAAGGCTCTGAAGCTACAGATTTCATTTTCTCCCTCATTGTCTTATACTTCTGGATTTCAGAGAAAAAAACAGATTGTATATGTGTGGGGTGGGGGTGGGGAGGGAGTTTTGGTATATAAAAGGAGCTGGGATAAAGTAGTACAGGGGAGAGTTGGCTAGCCTAGAGGCCCAACAAAGAGATCATCGCCTCTACCCCAGCAGCATGAGGCACCTGCAGGTGAGCAGAGCTGATCTGAGGCTGATTGTGGGGCCTGTGGCCCCAGTGTCTTCTCCCACATATCCAAGATGCTGCCATGTCCAGCTGAGAGGGACAAAGCTTAGAAAACAGTGCAAGATAGAGAATCTAAGAGCCTCAGAACTTAATCTTCTCTTCCTGAGCGGGACACCAGCCCAGGGGAGGAAGGCATTAAGGGATGAGCCCTGTCCTGCCCCAGAAGTGACCAGAGCTCCTGGCTGGACAATCATTTAGATCAGTGTTGTAGAATCATGGAAAGTCAAAGCAAGAAGCCATTTTGGGACAATCCAGGCCGACATATTCACTTTATGGGTGAGGATATGGAGGCCACAACAAAAACATGCTCAAAGGGTGTGTTGGGTATACCAGTACATGGGCATCAGCTGATGCCACAGAGACATTAAGTGCCTTCTCTCCAGTTGGATGACTACTGAAGGGGAGAATGAGGCAAACGTGTGGCCTTAGGATTCACAGTATCAGAGTGAGATGGGTCCCTGGAGGCCGTCAACTCTAACACCGCCCCCCCCATTTTACATATGAGGAAACTGAGACTGAGAGATGTTAAATGACTGGCCCAGATTCACACACTTAGTGTAGGCAGGATTTGAACTCATGCTCCCTGACTCCAAGTCCCACGCTATATCCATGGCCCCGCCTATCTGCCTCAAGTCCAGTCCAGTTGTCTGTCCACAACAATCAATTAGTAAATAATCATTAATGGTGGCAGTTACTATGGGCCAGGCACCATCTTAAAACAAACACTCTTAAAACCAAAGAAATAAATCAAAACAAAAATAAATCCCACACCTGGCTATTTCCAGCGCACTGAGGATCTGTGATAATAACTGCTGCCATTTACTGAGGGTTTGAGAGCTCTCCTCATAACAACCCAGTAGCCTAGACATTAACAATACTATGATCCTTAATTTGCATATGAGGAAATTGAGGCTGGGGGAGGGGAGGGAGGTGTTCGTGCCACACAGCTCAGAAATGGAATTTGAACTTAGGCCCCCTGACTCCAGGTCACTTCCCACTATGCCAATAGAAGTCAATCACTCTTTTTTCTTGGTCAAATAAACAATTAGTATATTGAAAAGAAAATTGGATTCACTAGTCCTTTTCTTGATGAATGAACCCCATGGCCCATACTTATCATATCACATCATAAGATTGTTTTGAAAAAGGAATCCATAGAAGAGCCTGGCTCAAAGGCAATCTTTTTTTTTCTTTCAGGTTTGACATTTTTATAATGTTTGAACAATTAGAGCATCCAAAAGTGAACAGCAGATCCCCAAGAAAAAGCTGGCTGACCCCTGGCAGGGGAGTCTAGGGAGGTGGTGCAGTTGTGCTACATGGCATTTGAGGGCCCCTCCTGCTGGAACAGTTCAGGTTGTGGGAGGATAAACTTGCATTAGGAAAATGACCACACAGCTGAAATCACTCACTTCTAATGGAGATTAGGGCTTGCATGTGACCCTACTGTGAGATAATAGAGGGGGAAACTCTTTGAAAAATTCAATTTGCTTTATCAGCAAGGTGTTATTACTACCAATAGAAAGAGAGGGAGTGAGGGAAGGAGAAGGAAAGAAGGAAGGAAGGAAGAAAGGAAGGAGGGAAGGAAGGAAAGGAGGAAGGAAGGAAGGGAGGAAAGAAGGAAAGAAGGGATGGAGGAAGGAAGGAAAGGGGGGGAGGAAGGAAGGGAGGGAGGGAGGAAGGGAGAAAAAAAGAATCTGACCATTTGAAGCTGGTTTCAAACTGGCCACAGACAAGTTACTTTCTGAGTCTCAGTTTCCTAATCTGCACTACTGGAGGAATAATCCACGTATCACCTTCCCCAGAGGGCTGCTGTGAAGCTCAGTGAGATCATTCAGGTAAAGCTTTAGCTGGGCCCTTATTAGTAGAGTGGCCTGGTGTGCTGCGTTCTGGGCCACTGGAGGCCCTCCCACCCCACCAAAATCTTGTATTAAATTGGAGTTGGTGAGCGACCTCGTGGGAAGGGGGGTGGGACGCAGGGGCTCCCTAGGGAGATCTACAGGAATGTTTGCTCCACTGCTGGTTCTCAGTTGTCATTTCTCATTGCTCTCACTGTGTCTGAGTCCTGGGAAAACAGTTACCCCAACTGGTTGTAATTGTGTCTACAGCAAGAATAGCTGGACTCTGGCTGGGCCCTGCAGAATCGCCCATGAGTAAAGCGGCTGCCTGGGCTCCCCAGGGGCCCTTTCCCAGGTCTGCTCTTGGCTGAGTCCTGCAGAGCCGAGGCCATCAGACAGAATCCTAAGATGGTCAGCTGGGAGCTGGAAGGGACCTTAGAGGACATTTGGTCCAACTCCTTGATCTTACAGATGAGGAAACTGAGGCACAGAGGAATTAAGTGATGTGTCCAAGGTCACACTGGAAGTGAGATAGGTGAGATGCAGCCTTGGGTCCATTAACTGTACGATACCACACTCCACTACGGCTGCATCAAGGCTCCCTCTGACCGCTGTCTGCGCTTCCAAAGTCTTGCACCCCTGCCCTCTACCACCATCCTGATTTTCGACAGTGCACATAAGGAAAAGCACGTTTTTGCCGCCAACCTCGGGGAGCTCACGACAAACCGCTGATTTGCCAGAGACAGAAAGGCGACAGCCATGGCAGAGCCCCGCAGAGGGCGCCGGTATTTCTCGTCCTAAGGCTGCCTGGAGGCGGCCGAGGGAAAGCTGAGAGAACCCCTGCCCCCCGAACGGACACGACATGCTCACTTGAGCGGTGGAGGGAGGGAGGACAAGAGAGCCGGGGAGGGGTTTCAGGGCCAAGTCCTGCGTGCCTGTATGCTTCTCCCCGCGGATGTGTTTCCACTTTTTGCTGCCTCGCTGCCTACTGCAGAGTACGGTTCATTATAAGTACTCAACAAACATTTGTGGAAGTGGGCTCACTGACATCACATCCTCCTGCCATGGACATGCCAGGGAACCCCACAATTCTTGAGAAAAAAAGTGGAGGACCCAAGCTTTATGCCAAAGTTGAAAGGATTTAAAAAAACAAACTTTTTTTAATGTTTGGGAGTTAATTTATGTTGAGTGAAAAGGAACTTGGAGGGCAAATTTCAAGGCCCATTTCTAACTAATCTATGACTTCTAAAACAAACCAGGGATTCATTTTTTCTGGTGATACTCTTGCAAATACCCCAACCTTCCCCATCTCCCCTGAGTTCATTATCATCACTGGCCCCATCAAGCAGGTGGGGAAATTGATCGGCCCGCAGCTGGCTTACCATGTTTGACTATACAGCATGGATAGGAGGGCTATCAAATATCCCGGAGAGTTATTAACCAAACCAGCAGAACCGCTCGCAATGACATTCCTGCTGAGCTTTCTACCCTTCCTGGGGGCAGAAATCCTTCAAAAGTGCAGATGCCCACTCCTGTGGGAAGCCCTCGGTGAGTATTCCAATCAGAAGTGATCTCTCCATCTCTGCAGTATTTTTCGTGGGCACCACATCCGTTCTACTTAGCAAATATTCTCTTACAGCTTTCTTTTGTCAGCTCTTATGCATGAGTGTGCACATTGCCCAAGAGCTGAAACCTACAGTTACCCATATGTCGTTCCTTATGTGTTGGAACCTTAATGGAGAAATCCAGTGTGACCTGAGGAGGAATGCATGTCTCAGTAAGTTCACATATGTTTTCTCCTTCCTTTGACCTCATTAGAAAAGGTCTCTCTCATTCTCATTGTCCAGGATTTGCCCTGTCCTTTTAGCCATGCACAAGTCCAAGGTTTATGTTCAGTACATTTGAAGAGCAGTTGGCTTTTGAATTTTACTCAGTACTACACACTTAAACACAAAATTCTTTAGCTTTTTGCCCTATCTCATTTAAATTTTAACATGAGTTTTTAAAGAATTTCAAAGTTTCCCAAGCTACTCATTTCTTCACCTTTCCCCCTCATTATTATGTGTTGGTAAAGCTTTTTTAGGGGGGAGAATCCCATACTTTTGCTCTGTTTTCTAGCTATTTATCTACATTTCAAATCTCTGAATAAATTGAAAGCTCCTTGGGAAGAGAAATTGTGTCTGATCTGCCTTTTATCCTTCACATTTCCTACTCGTTTGAAAGAATGAATGAATCAATGAATGTATAAATGTAGCCTGAGGCAAACACCAGCATATTCTAAGCCAATAGCAACATCATTGGAATAGACGTAGAACCTTCCAAAAAGAATATTTTGAAGCAAAACATTCAGTTAGATGGATGCTTGTTTAAAACAAAAAGTTATTAGAAGCACACACAGTACAAGGGAGAGTGTGTCTGACCCGAGGTCACAGGATTTAGAGCTGGGAAGGACCTTGGAGGCCATGTAGTCCAAGCCCCTGGTTTTATAAATGAAGAAACTGAGGCATGAAATCTCAGTTTAAGTCTCTTCTCTGTCATTTACTAGATGGGCAAATCACTTTTCCATTCTAAGCCTCATTTTCCTTATTGTAAACTTGAGATACTATTATTTCACAGGGCTGTTGTGAGGAGAGCACTTGATGACCCCCAGTGTTTTAGAAATAGCAGCTGTTGTTGTTATCAGCCCATCCTTCTCATCTTATAGTTAGTGCGAGTTGACATAGAAATGGTGGCCATACTGGTCGCTTGCCAACTATTGTTCTTTTGTGTTTCATGCTCTGCAGACCCTTGCTTGGGTGGAAAAAATAACTGTTTTCTGGGGTTGAATAACAGTCCTCTGCAGGCTCATTACAAGCAACTCTAGCAAATTATTAGCAGCAGTATTAGAATTAGTATTGGGAGGCATAGCAAACTATGGTGAAAAGAGCCCTGGCCTCAGAATCAGAAGACCAATTTGAGTGTTTCCTGTATGACCTTAGGTAAAGCATTTCCCTCTGAGCCTTAATTCTTTATCCCTAAAATGGGGATGATAATAATTTTTACTACTTTCGTCACAAGGCTATAATGGGTCAATGTTTCAGAAATCTTTTATCACCCTAGAAATTTGTTATTGTTGTAATCATCCTTATGTCCTAATCTAATGTTGCATTGTGATGTGGAGACAAGCCTGGGTTCTTAAAGGCTAGAGTTATGAAGCACATGTTCTGGTAGGTTTGACAAAATTGGAAAGACTTTAAGGAGAGGCCTGGCAATAATGTGTGTGTGTGTGTGTGTGTGTGTGTGTGTGTTGTGTGTGTGTGTGTGTGTGTGTGTGTGTGTGTGTGTGTGTGTGTGATCCCTCGACAAGTCTAGCTAAGTTCAGAGAGGCTTATCACTGGGAGGTTATACTCCAAGTAATGAATGTTTTAGCCACAGCAACTTGCAGACTGTCTACTAAGTCAGAGAAGGGTTGTAATCTCAGTCAGTGAAAGAATCTGGCAATTCACAGATTCACCAAGTATTGAAGCCAGCCTCGTTATCCTATTTGAGGATACCCCAGTAATGGTGTTGTTTAATGGCTGGCTGTAGCTGAAAGGTCCGAGCTCAGTCAGCCAGCTTCCCCACCCAGCCATTATCTAGGCTCTGCTTCGGGGCGGGGCCTTTGGTACAACTTGCTCCCCTCCCCCACCTGCCCACCTAGCCCTTTATGAGATCCTTCTCCCATCTCTTTCAGGGCATTTTACAGGAAACATCTCAGAGATCATTACCTTTGATAGCAGCTAAGTATCCCCGGAGTTCTCTCTGAAGTCTCGTACCCTCTGCCTGAAACATAACAGAAATGAGATACTGTACATTCATAACTGGCATTTAAACAACGCATTGGAGAAAGCACAAATCAGAGTCTGGCATTCCTTTCAAAGAAGTCGCTTTTGGATCCAACAAATAGATTCACTCTCTTTACTCCCCCAAGCCTTAGGGCACAAGTTATAAAGCAGGTCCCCATCAGCATCGGTGGACAGAATTTCCTCACCAGGAGTTCTCTATGCCAAATGGGCACACTAAGTCCAAGCACACTGACGTTCACTTGTTCAAGCTTTAAGAGGAATAAGATTCAGCCTAAAATTAATTACGCAAAGGGAGGTGAAGAGTGATCAAAAAAGTGACCTACAATGGAGTAAGTTCTTCCTTCCCCCAAATAAAACAGAAGCTCATGGAGAGGCTGTTTCATTTTTGTCTTTTTATACCTGAGCCAAGTATAGTGCCTGGTACACAGTAGGGCAATGATCAGTGTTAGCTGAACTGAACCGAGGCTCATGTATGCACACCCACATATGCACACACACACACACACACATACATAATACTCACATATGCCTTTCTTCAAGGTCTTATGGTTAGTAAAGTCAAGACAGTTTCAATGTGAAAATAATTTCTATAGCACACATGTGGCTACAGCTCCATGGATGCTGCCGCCAGCAGGATAAAGACCCATCTTTACATAGCTTATCAGTTACCAGTTCTTGTTGATTTTACCCACCCAGCACCTTTTGGGTTTAGCCCTATTCTCTCTAATCACACGGCCTGGACCCCAGCTCAGGCCCCAGGCATCTCTAGCTTGGATTACCACAATTGCCTCCTGATTGGTCCTTCTGGTTCCTGGCTCTTCTCTCTCCAGTCCATCCTCCACACCAGCTGCTAAAAAAAAATCTTCCTAAGTCACAAGTCTGAGGCAGCTAGGTGGCACAGTTGTAGGATAAAGCCTTGGACTTGGAGTTAGGATGGCCTCAGTTCAAGTAATTTCTTAGACATTTATTAGCTGTATGACCCTAGGCAAGTCACTTAACCTCTGTTTGCCTCAGTTTCCTTATCTGTAAAAAGAGAGGATTGGGCTAGGTCCCTGCCAAGTCCACACATATGATCTATGATCCTAACTTGCTCCAAATCCTTCAGGTTTTGCTGCTCCTTCTGGAATCTTCTCCCAATTCCTCAGTCTAGCATTTAAGACCCTCTAGAGTTTGACTTCTCCCCCTGTCCAGTCTCATCCCCTATTGCTCCTCTTAGCCATTCCTGAGCAACTTTGTTATTACATGACATTCCTCTCTCCTCATTTTTGCTTTCCTCCACCTCTACACTTCCCCCTCCCTACCCAAACTGAAGTATCCAAGAGCCAGTCACTTCTAACTGATTCTGCCTAGAGACACAAAATCAAAGGCAGCTCTAAAAAAAAAAAAGGTCTGTCTTCAGAGGACCGTGAGATGGCCACCGAGTGTGCACAGATAAATTATTCACAGGCCAAGCAAAAAATCAATAAAACTTGAATCCTTGACATTTTCTTAGTGATAATGGAACTTCTCCTAGGCATCTCACAAATTCAAGGCCAAAAGAATGGAAAAATCAGAAATCAAGAGTGCTCAGGTGTGAATGAAAAAGAGTTCCCCAAGGAAGGGTGGTCTCTTGGCCCTTCCATGTGGACCCAATTACAATTTGCTCTCGATCATCATCTTAATAATTTACTTCAATTCAAACCACATTTATTAAGTGATGATCTGGGGTCAGCCAGTAGGCTGGGTGCTGGGTATACAAAGGGAAAAATGAACAGTCCCTGCCCTCAAGGAGTATATACACACACACACACACACACACACACATATACATATAGAGTGTATCTATGCATATGTATATGTGTATATATACACACATATATGTATACACACATATATACACATATATGCATGTATATAAGAAAGCATACAGTATTACACAGATAAGTATATACAAAATATTGACTTGACAAGTAAATAAAATAGGAAATAAATCTTCAAATAAACTTCTTCACTCAAACTCCATATAGCTTTTAAAATAGCACACATTTTAACAAAAAAGCATAGTGAGAGAGGGAGGAGAGGGAAACAGAGGGAGTGAGAAAGGGAGACACAGAAAGAAATAGAAGGACAGAGCCAGACAGAATGGAAGGTGAGCAGCTGCTGTTTGTCACCAATCATGCCTAGTGTGAGCAGCGGCATAAAGACTTTCTTGAGCAAATGGATTTTTCTATTCATAGGTCCTCCTCTCTCCCCCCACCTTCCTCAGGACATTATATACCAGTTTAAGGCCAGGCTTAGGAAAAGAGGAAAAAGAGTGGATTAAAACAACAATAACTAGAAATTGAGTGGGGCAGGGTGAGCCTGAAGAGCCATAAACTCTCTGAGAATGTCTAGAAATGACAAAAGACAGGAAGAGGAAGAGCGAAACGTATTAAGTTCTGGAATCCCAGATGAAATCTGATGTCTGACCCAACAGCAAGCCTAGAATGCAGGCTAGTTAATCTCCTTAAGATAAGCTGAAATAGGTTGCAATAAATACAGGATGACTTTCTATATATATGGACACAAAAGGATATTTTCAGGGTGATGGAGAAAAAAAGGAAATGCATCTTGGAAGACTCATGGAAATCATCAGCCCTCAGCAATTAATGTGTACAAGGATGCAGTTGTTGAGAGTGAAAAAAAATTGAGAATTTGCAAAAGTCATCATAAAAATACGAAACATTCTCCAGCCCATTTTCATATGCAGTAGATCCAGGGACATTTTCCCCATGAAATCAAACAACCAACCAATCAGTCTATCACCAAGCATTTGTTAAGCACTTAAAATAAAATGGGAAAATTTTTGTAAAGCACTTAGCACAATGTCTGGCACACAGTAGGTCCTGAATAATACTAACAGATAGAGAGCATCTACTGTATGTGCCAGGCACTCTGCTAAGAGCTTTACAATTATCTCATTTGATCTCCCTGGGAGCTAGGTACTCTTATTATTTCCATTTTACAGATGAGGAAATTGAGACAGTGGTGAAGTTTCTTGCCCAAGGTCACACAGCCAGTAATTATCTGAGGCTGGATTTGAACTCAGGTCTTCCTGACTCCAGGTCTGATGCCATGTGCACTGTGGTGCCCCCTAGCTGGTTGTTCCTTTCTTCCACCTCCTGTGTTGCAGGAACTGTGTGTTAGGTGCTGAGAATACAATGAAACACTTGCTACTCTGGATGGTTAAACTTGTGACAACTGTTAACCCTGAGAGTCTGATGTCCTTGTTTCCACCACCATCGCAGACCTCCAGCTTCTAAGAGGCTGATGCATGTGAGGGCAGATGCAGGAACTGTCCTGTTTCTAAGAGTCGCACAGAGAAGACCAGTCCCGAGCAGTGCTCAGTTCCCTCCTGTTGGCTCATCAGACTGCACAACAGCGTAGGTCACAGAAATGGAATGAAGGTGGGGGGGGGGCCCTATGCCCTTGAATCAAGGGGGAATTCCAATGGATTTTTTTTTGTAAAGAAAAAATCTTGGTAAGAAATGCATTCTTGCTTCCATGTTGCTTAGGTTTTGAGAGGGAATGAGATTAGTCTTGTTGGTAATGCTCTCCATCACTCAAAAAGCATGGATTAAATAAGTAATATGTGCCAAGCATTGGGGGTAGTACTAGAGATACCAAGCCATGAAGGACACAGTCCCTGCCTTCATGGAGTTTCCATTCTATTAGGAATCAAGGTTGTTTGGGGGATAGGGAGAGGGGCTCAAAATGTACACACACACACACACATATATATATATATATATATATATATATATATATATATATATATATATATGCATGTATGTACAAAGTAAAATATAATTTGTAATATCTGTAAAATATATTTTTAACAAAACAAGTTGGTTAGGGAGGGGGTATCAGCTCTGAAAAAATAAAGAAAGGCTTCATGTAGAAGGTCGTAGTTAAACTGACCCTTAAAAGACATTCAGGTTAAAATGTCAAATAGGCAAGGTCATATGGGACTGGAGTTTTAAGGTGAAAGATTTGGGCTGGATCTATAGATCTGGAAAATCTGGGAACTGTTTGCATAAAGATAATAATTAAACATATGGGAGATAATGAGATGAGAGAGCCAGATCCAGATAAAGACAGACAGGGAAACAAAGGCAGAGACAGAGACACAGAGACAGATACAGAGATAGAGACAGAGCCAGAAACAGAGACATAGAGAGCCCGAAATGGACGGACACAGAGAAAGATACAGAGATAGAGCCAGAGAGAGAGAGAGAGACAGAGAGACAGAGAGACAGAAAGACAGACAGAGTAGTATAAAACAGAAATCGGTAACTTAAGAACTATTAATTTATTTTTAAAAATATTTGATTATTGGTTTCCTTTGTAATTCTATGTATTTCATTTTATGCATTTTACAATATGATTCTGATAAGAGGTACATAGGCTCTATCAGACTGCTCAAAGGGTCCAGGTGGCAAAAAAGCTTAAGAATCCCAGGTGTAGAGAGGGAAGAGGGCCTAGGCCAGTGACTTGCATAACACCTACAGTTAGGAGGTTTGATATGGATGACGAACCAACAATCAATGCAAAGAAGGAATGATCAGAGATGTAGGAGGAGAACCAAAACAGAAGAGTGTCATTAAAACCCAGAGAGAAGAGAGAATATGCAAGAAAAGAGGATGGCCAACAGAAATAAATGCTGCAAGAGAAGACGAAAGCTTGAAGACTGAAAAAAGACCATCAGACTTGACAGCTCATGGGTCCTTAGTCACTGGAGTTTCAGCTGAGTGATGAGCTAAGAAGTCAGATCACTGGGGGTTGAGAAATGAAAGGGAAGTGAGGAAGCATCAACACCAAGTATAGCTAATAATAAAGACTAGCATCGCGATAGTGCTTTCAGATGTGCAAAGTGCTTTACAAATAGTATCTCATTTGACCCTCACAACAACCTTGGGGCTAAGTGGTTTTACTATCCCCCTTGCATAGATGAAAAAAAAGTGAGGCAGACAGAGACTGAGTGACTTACCCAGAGTCACACAGCCAGTAAGAGCCTGAGGCCAGATTTGAACCCAGGTCTTCCTGACTCCAGTTCTAGCACTCTGTGTACTGTGCTACCTAGCATTTCCTGGGACTTTGGCTGAGAAATGGAACATAAGCACCATAGTCTTATTCCAAGAGATGCCTCTAGTCAGAAAAGTCTCTTTGGGGAGAAAGGAGGAATCTCACAAACCAGGATTGGGCTGACATCCTAGGAGAGTTCAACAGCTTCTCTTCTTTGGGACCA